>NC_139234.1:61205211-61542449 GCF_977018435.1 Lepisma saccharinum | reverse complement strand
CATTCTCTTTCCATCACCACAATTGCTCCACCTTTATCTGCCTGCTCTATCACCACATCATTTCTTGTTTTGATTTTCTTCATCCCTTCCCTTTCTTTTTGACTCAAATTATCTACTTTTCCTTGTTTTCCCATTTCTTTCTTTAGTATGGCTGCTGTTCTTCTTCTAATCTTGTCTCTTTCTGGTTCTTCTTTTATATGGAGCACTGCTTCTTCAATGTCATATATAACTTCCTCATAATCTACATTTCTTTCTTTAACTTTGAAACCTCTGCTTAGTTTTAAAAAAGCTTCCTCTTCTTTTGTTAGTTTATGTTTTATAATAAAATAAATTACTGCCTTGGTCAGCATATTTAGTTTTTCATAATCATGGAAACAAGGCTTAATGGAGTTATAAAACCATGGCTTAAGTAGAAAATATGGAAGGACGCACATAAAATGTCAGTGCTTGATAGAGCGGGGGGAAGGGAGTGCGCTAAATCACAATCCTGTCTAGGGGCCCAATGTATCTACCTACAAGCTCTTCTACACAATCGGTGTCAACATCAGCAAATCTTAAAACGATAGTCATTTGCACAATAAATGTGAAATGTTTGGTGTAATCAACTGATACAGCTAATTTGACCTTTTTTTTAAATTAGCAATTTTGACTTTTTTTAATTAGCAATTTTGACTTTGTTGCACATAAATTGTACCAGTTAACTTTGAATTTTAGGACTTAGATGATAATAATAACTGTGAATCTCATTTTGTTGTTACGTCTTAATGTTCTTGTAATATTAAATATTTGACGCAGTGGCGTAATAAAATCGTAAAGTACGCGTCCGCAAGAAATAAACTTGGGTCCCTCAAGTACAGTCAGCTTCTTCCAGGAAATTTACGTAATTACTTAGAATGGCTGGTTGTGGCTGCACTTACATTAATAACTATACAAATCGATGCTCTAACTCTGAATTTTCACATATTACAACATATCTTTCTTTGACATTTATGTATTCAAAAGAAGAAAATACAAATACTTACTTATCCCTTCCCCCAAACAGAAGGCGGTACAGGATACAGAGAACACTGGAAGTTAGTGTAGAGCTATCAAGGAGAAGAAACTTTCCTAAAGCACTTGATTTCAGATTTAAGCACATTCCTGAAACATAGAACTTGATCAGGAAATTCGGAAGGTAAATCATCTTCGTGCCCGTTACAGAGGGCAATAGCTGCATCTGAAGTTGTAGGAACGAAGGAAGAACTGCTAATATTATCCATACACTTCTTCAGTTTAAAACACCAGAAGCATTTAAATGCCCCATACTTTGCTCCGTGGCAGTTTGAGGTGCTTTACCATTAACATATTAAAATCGGGTAGGCTATGCAAGGTCACGACACAGAAGAAAAATGGATAAAATTGTCCAAGCAATTTTTGCGTTGATGTTTCACATGAGAAATTAGAATTATTTTGACTTTTTCGGGGCCCCTTAGGCTTAGAGCTCCCGCCCGCCTCTGATCTTTCTCACTTCCATTTATTACGTTTTTCGTATCAACCTCATAGGACGCGAGGCCCAGGGTGGTCGCCCACTTCGCTCACCCCTTGCTACGCCAATGATTCTACAACCTCAAGGCACCTGCGCCTAGCAGAAATTCAAATATTTCCATGCGTAGTGAAATATAATGGCCGTTGGCAACACTGACAGTAGTGCTCGCCGTCTACCTGCAAGAACTACATCGAGTCTCACGGGTCTTCTTAAGACCCGGGTAATAGAAAAACCTGGCAGGCATCGAAGCCTGTGCAACACTGTGACGTGAAGCTCGCTTGCGCGATGTCGAACACCTGGGCTTGATGTGCGTGTTGCATATCATTGTAGGCGCGCCTCCTCGCAGACGGGTTTTCTCCGGGTCTTGTGCAGGCCTCTGGAGACATTTAAACCCACGATTGGTAAAGAAAGTCTTCATGAATTAAGTAATGATAATGGTATAAGATTGATTACTTTTGCAACCTCAAAGAATTTAATTGTGAAAAGTACCGCTTTTGAACATAAAGATATCCATAAATATACCTGGTCATAATCAGATAGATCATATTCTCATTGATAAGAGAAGACATACTAGTATAATTGACGTTCGTACACATAGAGGTGCTGACTGTGCCAGAGACCATTATTTAGTAATTGCTAAATTAAGAGAAAGACTCTCAGTGATAAATTATAAGCAACAAAATCTAAAAGTTCTAAAATTTGATACAGGAAAGTTTACTGATGAAAGAATTAAGAAAGATTACCAAATTAAACTGTCAAATAGATTTGATGTTTTGCAGGATTTAAATGATGATGAAAATATAAATGAAACAGATGTAAATAAGAATTGGGAACACATAGAATCAGCAGCTAAAGAAAGTATAGGATACCATAAACCAAGAAAAAATAAGCCATGGTTTGATAATGAATGTCATAATCTAATAGAAATAAGAAATCAGGCTAGACTTAGGTGGTTAATTAACTCTGATGATACAAATCTAAACAATTATAATATAATAAAGCGAGAAGTTAACCGCACGTTTAGAAGTAAAAAAGAGATTACTTGAATAGCAAAATTAACGAAATTGAAACAAACAGCAAAAATAAAAATATCAGAGATTTATATAAAGGTGTAAATGAGTTTAGAAAGGGGTGGCAACCTAAAGTAAACTTGATAAAAGATAAATATCGTGATTTTCTAGCTGACCCAAGGGATATTCTAAATAGATGGAAGAACTACTTTAATGACCTTTTAAATGTCCATATAGGAGATAAATCAGAAGTAAATGAAGTCCACACAGCAGAACCTTTAGTTCCAGAACCTAACTTGACTGAAGTTAAAGATGCTATTAAAAGGCTAAAGAATAACAAAGCACCTGGCATTGATTTAATACCAGCTGAGTTAATTAAATATGGTAGAAATTCATTAATATGTCAAATTCATAAATTAATTTGTTTAATATGGAATAAAGAAGAAATCCCTCAACAGTGGAAAGAATCCATAATTGTTCCTGTGTTTTAAAAAGGTGATAAAATGAACTGCAATAATTACCGTGGAATTTCTCTACTCTCAACAACATATAAAATATTATCTAACATTCTTTTAACAAGACTAACCCCATATGCTAACGAAATTATAGGTGATTATCAATGTGGATTTAAACGTAACAGATCAACTACAGATCAAATTTTTCACATCAGACAGACACTTGAAAAAGAGTGGGAATATAATCAAAATGTCCATCAGCTATTCATTGATTTCAAAAAAGCATATGATTCAGTCAAAAGAGAGAAATTATATAATATATTAGTAGAGTTTGGAATACCTAAGAAGCTTGTTAGTATAATAAAATATGCACCAGTGAAACAGAAAGTAAAATTCGTGTGGGTATTAATATGTCTGACAAATTTACAATTCATGATGGGTTAAAACAAGGAGATGCATTATCTCCATTGCTCTTTAATTTTGCCTTAGAATATGCTGTTAGGAAGGTAAAAGAAACTAAAGAAGGACTAAAATTAAATGGTGTGACTCAGTTGTTAGCATATGCAGATGATGTAGACTTACTGGGGGATGATGTAAATACAATTAAGAATAATGCTAAAATATTTTTCAAAACTGCTAAAGAGATAGGTTTAGAAGTTAACAAGGATAAAACTAAATATATGCTTACAGGGCGAAACCAAATGTTAAGTAATAATCAAAATCTAATTATTGATAACAACTCGTTTGAACCAGTTTCCAAATTCAAATACTTAGGAGTAATATTAACAAATGAAAATGATATTAAAGAGGAAATAAAAAGTAGGCTTAATTCAGGAAATGCATGTTACTTCTCTCTTCATAAACTTTTGTCTTCTCGTTTAATATCTAAGAAACTAAAAGTTAAAATATACAAAACAGTAATTTTGCCTGTAGTATTATATGGATGTGAAACTTGGTCCCTTACATTGAAAGAGGAACACAAATTGAGAGTATTTGAAAATAAGATCCTTAGGAAAATCTTTGGACCTAAAAGGGATGAGGAGACAAGTGAGTGGAGAAGGTTACATAATTTAGAACTACATAATTTGTATTCATGTCCAGATATTATTAGAATAATTAAATCAAGAAGACTTAGGTGGGCAGGCCATGTGGCACGAATGGGAGAGGAAAGAAGAATTTACAGGATTCTTGTTGGGAAACCTGATGGTAAGAGACCTGTAGGAAGGCCAAGACGAAGATGGAGGGACAACGTTGAGATGGACCTAAGGGAAATCGGTAGGGATGGAAAAGAGTATATAGAACTTGCTCAAGATAGGGAAAGATGGAAGGCCTGTGTTGCTGCAGCCATGAACCTTCGGGTTTAAGAAGGCTAGGGAGTTAGTTAGTTAGTTTATATTTATTAAAGGCCCAGGCACCTGACGTCTGTGGTTTACAAAAGATTCCGGAATACACAGATTAGTCAGCTTCCGGTGTGAATTTGTTGAGATATTAGACCAAACTTAGTGGTTACTTCACTGAGTACTTACGTCTTCGATGTAACAACTTAGGTATTCAATTCACTTGGCGATAAACACGCTGAAAAACACTAACGGTGAACACTTAGGGGGAGTTGGGGGGGAAAGCACAAATCTTGCTGATACCGAGTTCGACGTCTTCAATCTTTTAATCCTAATACTTATTGTGTTTGATCATTAATTCTTGGTTTGAATGAGTACAGACTATACGTGTAATTATAATACAAGCTACCGTATACTTACTTTCGTTTTCTTGTTGATTAAATTTTGGCTTTGAGAATTGTAAAAAGCCAAACAATTCTGCAAGTATTCACACACATCAACTTTTTTCTTTGACAATTTTGTAAGCTAAACTCTACGGAAACGACTATCACGTGCGCATTGTTGCACTGTTGTATTATCGGAAGCAGTGCCTGATCTACAACTCGCAAAACCCAGCAGTTCCCGGGGAACTCGGAGACAAGTAAGCCTTTAGGGGCCCTCAGCCATTGACATAGTAGAGGGTTCGTATGTGTATGTAAAAAATAAACGTAGTTTCTCAGGGGTACAGAAACGTAAGTCAAAATGATGTTCCCGATTTCAGTGTCTATTTATTTCATTGTAATGATACGTAAATGACTGAGATTACACACACACAGATAGAAAAACTCAAAAAGTTTTCCCTGGCATATTATAAATGTTCTATGTGCGATCCATGTGTTACACGACACACATCTAGTCTATAATCAAGTTCCTGCCACACTCTTCCTAGCATGTCAGGGTCCATAAACCTTCCTGTTCGAAATGGCACAAAAGACATTCAATTTTGGAGAATCACGTTAGTAGTAATGGCAGCACTATGTTCCTACGCGTCAGCAAAAATTTGATGCGCCTGGTGTTAGGTTACATCCGGTTGTAGCGGGCCACGAGTGATTTTATTGTTGAGTCAGCAGAACGTGTCTGATCACCTTGAAGACATCGGAAGCGGTGGGGGGAGGGGGGGGGGTCAATGGGTTTGTCACGTTGTTTCTTGATGTATGCTAAACTAACACGTGCGTATGTTTGTGTGTGTGTGGAGGAAATGCGCGCGCAACCATTGCGTATGATTCAAAGACATGAAGAAATGATTTAAAGATGGCGCCGAAGGTGCTTTACCCCCGAAAGTTTAGCGGCTAAGGTTATTGCTCTGTAAAACAAGAGGCGTCGAGGGTTCGATTCCTGGTAGAGTCAATATTGATTGATTGATAGATTGAGTTAGTTTTTTAAGTCCGTTTTATGCACGGCAAAACTAATCAGGATTGGAGCTACAGTTGAAAAGTGGTGATTCGGACCACTATGTGCCTCCACCGAGTATCGAACCTGGGACCCGTTGATTACAAGGCGACGATGTCAATATTGAATGGTCTCGATTAGCCTGTGTGTAAATAAAGGCAACAAAATGGTTGAGTTCGAAAATCGAGTTGGGTTAGTGGTTAATGTTGTCACCTGGCAATGAAGAGGTCGCGGGTTCGATTCTCTAGGTAGTTAAATTAGACCAATTGTTTAGTCCCGCCATTATAGGTCGCGATTAGTCCATCTGTGCATAAATAGTGTTTGAATAAAATCAATATGGCGGCCTTTTGTTAGTGGTTAATGTTGTCGCCTGGTAATGAAGAGGTCGCGGGTTCGATTCTCTAGGTAGTTAAATGAAGCCAATTATTTTGTCCCGCCATTATAGGTCCCGATTAGTCCATCTGTGCATAAATAGTATTTGAATAAAATCAAAATGGCGGCCGCGTTTTGTGTTTAGCGGCGGCGGCGGCGACCGGGGCGCGGCGCGGCGCGGGGCGGGGCGGCGCGGCGCGGGGCGGGGCGGCGCGGCGCGGGGCGGGGCGGCGCGGCGCGGGGCGGGGCGGCGCGGCGCGGGGCGGGGCGGCGCGGCGCGGGGGGTGTTTTTTTTTCCGCGAGATGTTTCAACCAAGTGGTTGAGGGTTCGATTCCCAATGTTGGTGAAAATTGGATATTCAATTGTATTTGTTTAAAAGTTCCGATTAGCTTTTTTGTGCACAAAGAGAAAATGAACTAATTGGAAATAGGATGTTTATGCTGTAATGAAAAGGTCCCGGGTTCGATTCACAATGTCAAATTGGCTGATAATGATGTTTTTTTTTTTAAAAAAAAAAAGAAGTGTGTTGAGTCCCCATTAGTATTTAGGCAGGAACAGATATTAAAAATCAAAACAAAATGCCTTTTGATTACAACGCAAAGACTTTACCGCTAATGTATAAAGATAAATTAGAATCTGTTGTTTTGCCGTGTGGGGCCCCAGTACCGATTATCTTAAATGCATAAAGAGTAGGTAAAATAAGCAAGATGGCCGTCACTATTGTTTTGTGATCAAAGAGGAGTCACAGGTTCGATTCAATCAAAGGAGGCAAGATTCTATGTTTCAATTCCATGTAAAAGTCTAAAGTTATGTTTCGATTAACCTCAATGCATAAAGAGGAATTAAACAAAAACAAGCAAAATGGCGACAGATGTGATAAAAGAAAATTTGAATTAGTTTTTTATAGTGACAAGAAAAATAGCGAATCATTGTTAGAAATAGAATGAAAATAAAGATACTTGCCTTTGCGTGTCCAGCGCTGTGCAGAAAAGCTCTCATGCTTTATCTCCGACAAGTCCACAATACACATTTTTTTTTATTGTATAGTTAATTATTAATGTTGTTATTAACACAGATTCTTACCAGTGTGAAGAAAAGCTCTCATGCTTTATCTCCGACAAATTCACAATACACACTTTTTCATTATATAGTTAATTATTATTGTTGTTATTAACACCGAGTTTTACCAGTGTGAAGAAAAGCTCTCATGCTTTATCTTCGACAAGTCCACAATACACACTTTTTCATTATATAGTTAATTATTAATGTTGTTATTAACGATTGTTACCAGTAAAAATATAAACCATGAGGATTTTTAAAAGGGTGATAAGTGAAAAAAGCCAAGACATATATTTTATCCCTGTTTATTACCAATATTTACAAAATTCAAAAGAGCCGCACACACACACACACACACACACACATACATATGTAAAATGTTTATATTGTGTCACCAGTTTATCAGCATGTTATTTAACAAGTTTTTATTCTTCAAGTTTGTTCACTCACCCACATAAGGAATTGTGTCACTATCATATCCATTTTCTGCTGCAACCACTGAATTAAAATGTTTCACTATTTTTTCCACAAGCATGTTCTCGCAAAAAACAAACACTTCTTTGGAAAGTCTTTTTCCGTCGATGTTTTGTATAGACAAAGGCTCAGGTTTTGTACATCCATGTAGATGGGAAAGCACAAACTTCTCCTTATTACATGCATGGACAGGGGAAATATCTGTGCAACCGAAACATTGTTCGCGAAGGTCGAGAATGCAAGATTCCACACAGTTTCCAAAATATGATTTCAGATACGGCGACACTGTTTCACACATAACTTTCGCATGCTCGATGCACACAAATATCTTCATAAAGTTCCGCCACGAACTTTCTGCGATGAACACTATCTCCAGGGAACCGTAAGCTGGTTTCTTCCTTATAATGATCTGACGGCGATTGTACAGTGTGGTTATCAGCAATTCATGTTGCTCACTTAGTGGGTAGGAAACACGAGGCTGCTCACCTGGAATAGCGATGTAATTGTCGATTACTGGAAACAATTCCTGAAGAGCGTGCCACTCCTGCAACTGTAGTTCAACACCGGCCGCCCCGCTTCTGTGTAGCCTGACCACAGGTTGGAAATCCAGATGAGAGGAAAGTCCGATTGAGATAACTTTTGTTTTCGAAGCATTCAAATAGTAGATGTGATCGAATAATATCGACTGGCGTATAAGACTAGTTACTTGTTTTTGTTCTTCAGGTAAATGCTGATCGCTCTCTTTCTGAAGAACCCCTTTGACATTAGTGTACGGTTGAAATCTTTTTTTCAACGGCATCGAAATAGAGGATTCCATGACTAAGAACTGCGAGATACTGCATGTCGCAGCGTGCAGGTATACATTTGAAGAAATGCGTGGGTGTGTTTTTGAGACGCATGCGCGCGTAGCAAACCAAGCATGTGCTGGACAAAAAAGGTGGAGGGGGCGGGGCATTACAAAGATCAATGGTGAGAGAAAAATCAGCAGAATATCATAAACGTCATATTGAGGAAATATTGGATAACAAATATTAATTAATTTAATTAAAGCATCAACCGCATTGTCTATCTGAAATTAGGTTTATAGACAGGGGGCAAAATGGAAAATATCGACGATGTTCTAGTATTGGATTGTTTCTGTATTTCCATCGGTATAATCCTCCACCACATTTGAAGCATACTGTTTTATCCTCTTTTTGAATGTAAAATAATCCTGCTTCGGACAGAGCTTCTACAAACGGGAATTCTTTTGATTGCCAGTTTCTGAAAGAGGACAATCTAGCATTGAAAGATCCCATCTCTGGATATTGCGTCATTGTTCTGTAAAGACACAAAACAAGATAAATATTATAAGTAAGCTGTTGTAAACTGTAACGCTACAAAATTATTAATATACTATTAGGACTATATGTAACTTGTATAAAATTTCAAACAGTATTTACTGTCAATATTTTCTAGTATACGTACCGAGTATTATAAATTTAATTTACGAGTCAGCAAATAAGTTGTTATAATATTGTCGTTTTTTATCGGTACTGGGAATAAAATTTGAAATTTATGCATGGGTTTACCAGAGGCTCTATGGAATAAATACAGAAAACAGTAATGCCCACAGTACACAGACCCGTAACTTTGTATCTGATGAGTGTTGTACGTATAGAATTTAGAGTTATTTTCCAAAAATCGCAAATGGTTATGCACATGTGGAGGTTTTCCGTAACTATCAAAAAATTCCCCCCGGGAGTTACTGTATATGTAAATTGCTACCCAGTGCTTCCCGGGGCTATTTTTGGGATCTGTATTTACAATCAACGCTGCTGGTAGTTCCACATGTACAGGTAATTCATTAGCTGCGAAAACCCCAACATGATGATTGTCAAAGGCTCTATTTGATATTAACCCGTGAAGCAAATTTAAAGTCGACAGCATTGCTGGACACTAAATAGTAATATTGTGCAACTCACCTTGTTATACAATTAATCCAGATGAATATCTCTTTGATTATTAATTTCCATGAGAGCGTCAAATTCAGAGTAGATAACACAAGTCACAGTAGATTCCAAAGCCGATTTGAAGTGGACTTCCAAGCTAACAGCCCCTTGCCGTTGAAGACTGCAGTGGGATATGGCACTTGCAGCTGCGTCTGGTGTTATATCGAAAACAAGTAATGCGTATCCCTGGGGGTATTCCTCACGCGATATATTGTTTCCTTCATCCATATAGTGTATCCCTGTTCCAGAGAATAATGTGTGATATGCTGTTATGTACTTGTTGTTTTCAAAGTCTGGTTGAAGTGGTTTGCCGGGAATTTGGACTCCATCAACATATAAAGTAAAGAAGTTGTAATTGAAATGTTGAAAATTGAATGGGTTTGTAGACAGTGTGCCGTTGAATGCATCGTTGGTAACAAACCCCACAACTAATCGTTTCGGAAGACGTCCAAGTATCACATTGTCAATTGTTTTTGAAACAATATCTTTTGGAATAGTTACAGCTTTAAGTTGTACTCTTGTTAGAGGGTATTTTGCTGTATGTTTTTGCAATATGCGATTGTGACTAAGTTTGATGGATGAACTGACCGATACTTTTCTCACATATAGTGTAGCATCCAGAATTTCCACTTTGCCTTCACTGTCATCTAATCCCATCAAGCAGAAAGTGTTTTTCGAAGGAATCAGTTTTATTCGCATTTCCACTCCATTGATCAAAAATTTCTCTTGATTGAAAATATCAGAATGCAAGTAACCAAACATATCAAATGTTTTACTCTGTTTTGTTAGTTGGTTACGTTTTGTAAAGCCTTTGTTGTCTTCCGAAACGTTATCAAAAGCGCCTGCTGTATCCTTGTACCACAATGCACTTTGGAGATGAGATGATTTTGCAGATATGTCATAGTTCAGTGCTTTTTCAAAATAAGACCTGTATGGGTGCATGTGAGATGGAAACGAGATGAGTTTGTTATTTAAGTAGATTTGTACTTCGCTGAACATTGCATTGAGAAAATCATTGACAGGTCCAATTGTTTTATCTGTGGGTAGCAATAACTGACCATTCGCTTTTACAATTCTGGCATCTATATTCAACATTGTGTGTGCTAAATCCATATAATCATCACCATGTCCAGGTATTACAAACTCGGTGGGGGCATTATCTGCCAGGGAACTAACAGGTTTGTATCCGATGGTGTGGTGTTCTAAGATGCTTGTCTGAGTAGGTTTTACCGAGAAAATATCCAATTCACTTTTAAAACACTCACATGATTTCTCCCTAATTAGCGCCATATCTAATCAAAAATATCTGATGTTATTTGAATTTTCTTACGGTTGCGTTTGGTTGTTTTCTTGGTGTTTGTATTGGCACTGGATCTCTTCTTTCTCTGAGCGATCCTTCCAGTTCGCTGTCCCGAAGCAGAGTGATTCCTTTTGAAATGTTTATGCCCCTGATAACCTGAACCAATCATTTCCTTGCGCTTTGTTTCAGCTTTTCTTTTAAGATTTGATCTGGCATCCGAAATTCTGGATTGTAGTGACTGTTTTAGGGGTGTTTTGTCTACAACATCACCTAACACATTTACCCCTGTTTTTAACATTTCTTTCCCTACAGCTTTCGCTCCTTTTTTGATAAGAGGCAAAGCTGACCGAAAAAGTCCTCCAAGAAAACTTCCAATGCCATGTCCTTTTTGATAGGCAGCACCGTAATATATGTTACCTACACCAGATCCAGCTTGTTGATGGTAGTATTGAAAATATGGGTCATTCATAATCAGAGCTTTTCACCACAACGTCTAAAATGAAGTTTCAAACACACTAGTCCGAAGGAGAATGGGATGTGTGCACCAGTGCTATCCCTTAAGTCAATTTCTATTTGTTCGAAATTATGTTTCTGCACTGGGATGTAATGTGGTGAATCGAAAATTTGCACACCATCACTTCCAAAAGTATGTTCCATAGGATTAATGTTTATAATACGTAATAGAGGGGCGACAGCATCTCCCACCATATGTGATTCCGCAATATCTGTGTAAATATACATCTGGGAAGGAATTTCTCTCACAACATTTGGAGGCGAGCGTCCAATTTTTACTTCTGATAGATCATCGGTCGGTTTAAAACCTAATATCCGTGCCAGTTGAGGTGACAATCGTACATTTATGTTTCTCTGCTTGGTAGATATATCAACAGTCACATGTTTGTACGCAGGATGATTTCGGAGACTAAAATTTAATGTTTCAGAATATTTATTGATTTCTGCAACAATGCTGTTTATAGATGCGTAATAGCCTTCGGATATTCGAAGTTCGTTCCATTTGACATCATCCATAGATTTATATTGAATATAGTTGTTAAATCTTCTAATGTTTAGTATTGAATAAGGATAATGCACTTCTACCAATGCCATCTCCCATTTGTTGGTGTCCAACTCCACACGGTTCTGAAGCTTTGTGGTGTAATTAGTTAGAGTATTACTTGGGAAATATTTCATGGAACTGTTACTAGGCAAAGTAAGGTAGAAAGCGTTTGCTTTTCTCATGATGTGTTATGAAGGTTATTTGTACCACTGATGAGAATACCTACAAAAATTTATGCCTCTCTCTCTCTTTTTTTGACTCCAAAAACGATGCGCTAATCCAACTGTCAAATAATCTGGAGTAACCTTTCCAATGAACTAACAACTTTTTACTGGCTCCTTTACCTTTGGTCGCAAGGATTTTATCAATTTCATGCATATCCGGTAAGCGGACCAATTGCAACTCTTCCGTATAAAATGTTCCATCGATTTTATGTCCTTGTAGATCTTTTAATTCATACACTTGAGGATTTCTTTTCAAAATACGTTCCACCACAAATATTTCTCTTGTCCAATTTTCCATGTAACCTTTGTCAAAGCGTTTTTTGGTTTTTGTTATTCTCACTGTATCTCCTATTTTGAATGGCATCTTCAATGACAATAGTGGAGATGAATCAGATTTGAGTTTTTTGTCATACATATTGTGCCATACTTTCAAAACCTTCTCAGGAGTAACATCTGCTGGTGCCATTTTAATACTCGAGTGAATTTTATGATTATAAGCTTTCAAAAGCTTTGGGAGTACATTAACATAACAGCTGGTTCTTTGCTTAGTAAAATACTTCCACATGCGTTCCTTTAAAGTTCTGTTGAATCTTTCAACAATACTAGCTTTAATATCAGGATTCTTTGTTGTAAAATAAATTACATTTTGTTTTTTGAGATATTCCTGCACAATACTGTTGGTAAACTCACGGCCTTTGTCAGTTTGTAATTTCAAAGGTTTTCTTTTGCTTTGTTTGAAAATTTGCTGGAAAGCCTTTTTTATACATACACCAGTTTTATTTTTTACAGGGACAGCCCAAGCATGCCTGCTAAAAATATCGATAACTGTGAGTATATATCTGTACCCTTTGTTGTGATTCCGCAAACTCTGCATGTCATTCAAGTCAGCCTGCCATTGGTCATCGATATTATGCACAAAATAAAAGTTTCTCGGAAATCGACGCTTTACAGGTCTATGCAAAGTGTATGCAGTTTGCTTTGTCAACCAATGTTTGATTGTTGACAATGGTATGGATTTTTTTACAGCTTTCCATAGTGTTGAAGCTGTAGAATAGGATGCTGGATGAGATGGATTGTACCAGATATTCTCTAATATTTTTTCGCTCATGGTTTGTATCTTGACCAAACTGGAACAGTACGTTTACGTTTGTGCCCTGGAAATGATGATACAAAAGAAATTGGTTCCTTTTCTTCTTCTTCTTCTTCTGCTTCTGTTAATTCTTGTGCCTCTTCTTGGTTAGCTCCGGACAGCGGAACATGGCGTCCGGGGTTGCCAAAAACAATCTGTTGAATAAACTCCTGTCTCCGGGGGTTACCTATATATTCTTGAGGAATATTAGATAACGCCAGAGCTCTATTGAATAGTTGCCACCCAACAGGATTGCTTGTTTTTCGTGGTCGAATTATATCCGATACTAGATCGACAATATTTGAGCCTTCAATTTTATTATTGTTAATAAAAACTGCCCCATATTTATCCCAATCAATATTACTATTATGTAAAAGACGTTCATACAACAGTTCGGCTTTTCTACGATACATGCTAGGTGTAGCAGCTAGAATTTCTTCTTTCATATCAGTCAACTTCTCAGTAGATTCTGTAATCGGTAGCGACACAGGTTCTCTTTGTTTTCGAGTAATAGACAAAAATTTTTGGAGCACAATACTGTAACGATTCCATTTTTCATCATCCGAAAGACCTTTGAGATTCAAAATTACTTGCATATCTTGATCCAATTGCGATAAGGATGTAGACGGTGCAGACATAACAGGATGTCTCATGTTATCCATAAATTCTTGAGGTATTATAACCATTTTTTTGGCATGCTCCATGTTCAGATTTCTTTTTCACTTAAATAAACTTGATAACACACCTCCTATTAAAGGGGCTAATAACGCAGGTAAAAATCCTCCGTGTTGCACTAGTATCTGTTTCTTCTGCTTTGTAGAGTGTCCTTTGGCAGAGAGATTACGTATCACCTTCTTGTACCGGCTCAATCTTGTTTTCTGAGGTGTTGAAAGAGGAACATTCCCTTTTAGAACATTGTAACAACACTCACAGATTGAATTAACTAAGGAAGAATCAGCAGCTTGTAATATCGCTGTGCGAAGTGCTGGTTTAGCATCCGACAAAACTTGGAGCACTTTAGCGTGTTTCACTCTTGGAGCCATGATGACAGAATAAACGACTAGTGATTATGCTTGCTTTTTTTGTAGGAATATATACATAATTGATATCATCGTCGGGAAATATCCGCGACCGAAAACGTACTTCTTCCGGAGTGTTCTGCTTCAGATCAAACAGCAAATATCCATGGGGTTCAGCGGTGGCATTGTAATATGCATCTTTTATAAAATTTGGATTCTCCGGGTATACTTGTCTAGATAAATAATTAATTTGGGCTCTGTCTCTTGGATTTTTGAAGCATGCAATATAATGACTATTTAAAGATATATCCCTATTCCCTTTTCCCTGATGGAATAGATTTTGAGTGATAAAGAAAAGACTAATATCACGATGATGACACCCTTTTGTAAATAAATCTGTGACTCTTTGATCGCATTCCCTCATCTGATCATCGATAATAATAAGATGAGGTCCAGAATTTGGCACAAATTGGTCAATATTAGGCATTCCTTCCCGAAATTGTACAAAACCAGGGAAATCATTGTATGCAGATTGCCATTCCCCGTAGCACACCAAAATATTGTTGAATTTTACATTTACCATTTGGGGTAAACACTGGAGAAAATGCTTCACAAAATATGTCTTTCCACATCCTGATGGACCAGCCAATATTGCAGAGAACGGGTGTTTCCACAAGCACTCCATTTCTCAAACTGTGAAGAATGTTTTAAATTACATATAATATAAAAGTCGAATGTTATGAATATTTTTCTAGTTGTTAGATTTTACTGATATGTTGTATCTTCAAATTACATATATATATATATATATTATATTGTATTGTATTATATATATATATATATATATACACTTCATCACACGCTGCGACATGCAGTATCTCGCAGTTCTTAGTCATGGAATCCTCTATTTCGATGCCGTTGAAAAAAAGATTTCAACCGTACACTAATGTCAAAGGGGTTCTTCAGAAAGAGAGCGATCAGCATTTACCTGAAGAACAAAAACAAGTAACTAGTCTTATACGCCAGTCGATATTATTCGATCACATCTACTATTTGAATGCTTCGAAAACAAAAGTTATCTCAATCGGACTTTCCTCTCATCTGGATTTCCAACCTGTGGTCAGGCTACACAGAAGCGGGGCGGCCGGTGTTGAACTACAGTTGCAGGAGTGGCACGCTCTTCAGGAATTGTTTCCAGTAATCGACAATTACATCGCTATTCCAGGTGAGCAGCCTCGTGTTTCCTACCCACTAAGTGAGCAACATGAATTGCTGATAACCACACTGTACAATCGCCGTCAGATCATTATAAGGAAGAAACCAGCTTACGGTTCCCTGGAGATAGTGTTCATCGCAGAAAGTTCGTGGCGGAACTTTATGAAGATATTTGTGTGCATCGAGCATGCGAAAGTTATGTGTGAAACAGTGTCGCCGTATCTGAAATCATATTTTGGAAACTGTGTGGAATCTTGCATTCTCGACCTTCGCGAACAATGTTTCGGTTGCACAGATATTTCCCCTGTCCATGCATGTAATAAGGAGAAGTTTGTGCTTTCCCATCTACATGGATGTACAAAACCTGAGCCTTTGTCTATACAAAACATCGACGGAAAAAGACTTTCCAAAGAAGTGTTTGTTTTTTGCGAGAACATGCTTGTGGAAAAAATAGTGAAACATTTTAATTCAGTGGTTGCAGCAGAAAATGGATATGATAGTGACACAATTCCTTATGTGGGTGAGTGAACAAACTTGAAGAATAAAAACTTGTTAAATAACATGCTGATAAACTGGTGACACAATATAAACATTTTACATATGTATGTGTGTGTGTGTGTGTGTGTGTGTGCGGCTCTTTTGAATTTTGTAAATATTGGTAATAAACAGGGATAAAATATATGTCTTGGCTTTTTTCACTTATCACCCTTTTAAAAATCCTCATGGTTTATATTTTTACTGGTAACAATCGTTAATAACAACATTAATAATTAACTATATAATGAAAAAGTGTGTATTGTGGACTTGTCGAAGATAAAGCATGAGAGCTTTTCTTCACACTGGTAAAACTCGGTGTTAATAACAACAATAATAATTAACTATATAATGAAAAAGTGTGTATTGTGAATTTGTCGGAGATAAAGCATGAGAGCTTTTCTTCACACTGGTAAGAATCTGTGTTAATAACAACATTAATAATTAACTATACAATAAAAAAAAATGTGTATTGTGGACTTGTCGGAGATAAAGCATGAGAGCTTTTCTGCACAGCGCTGGACACGCAAAGGCAAGTATCTTTATTTTCATTCTATTTCTAACAATGATTCGCTATTTTTTCTTGTCACTATAAAAAACTAATTCAATTTTTCTTTTATCACATCTGTCGCCATTTTGCTTGTTTTTGTTTAATTCCTCTTTATGCATTGAGGTTAATCGAAACATAACTTTAGACTTTTACATGGAATTGAAACATAGAATCTTGCCTCCTTTGATTGAATCGAACCTGTGACTCCTCTTTGATCACAAAACAATAGTGACGGCCATCTTGCTTATTTTACCTACTCTTTATGCATTTAAGCTAATCGGTACTGGGGCCCCACACGGCAAAACAACAGATTCTAATTTATCTTTATACATTAGCGGTAAAGTCTTTGCGTTGTAATCAAAAGGCATTTTGTTTTGATTTTTAATATCTGTTCCTGCCTAAATACTAATGGGGACTCAACACACTTCTTTTTTTTTTTAAAAAAAAAAACATCATTATCAGCCAATTTGACATTGTGAATCGAACCCGGGACCTTTTCATTACAGCATAAACATCCTATTTCCAATTAGTTCATTTTCTCTTTGTGCACAAAAAAGCTAATCGGAACTTTTAAACAAATACAATTGAATATCCAATTTTCACCAACATTGGGAATCGAACCCTCAACCACTTGGTTGAAACATCTCGCGGAAAAAAAAACACCCCCCGCGCCGCGCCGCCCCGCCCCGCCCCGCGCCGCGCCGCGCCCCGGTCGCCGCCGCCGCCGCTAAACACAAAACGCGGCCGCCATTTTGATTTTATTCAAATACTATTTATGCACAGATGGACTAATCGGGACCTATAATGGCGGGACAAAATAATTGGCTTCATTTAACTACCTAGAGAATCGAACCCGCGACCTCTTCATTACCAGGCGACAACATTAACCACTAACAAAAGGCCGCCATATTGATTTTATTCAAACACTATTTATGCACAGATGGACTAATCGCGACCTATAATGGCGGGACTAAACAATTGGTCTAATTTAACTACCTAGAGAATCGAACCCGCGACCTCTTCATTGCCAGGTGACAACATTAACCACTAACCCAACTCGATTTTCGAACTCAACCATTTTGTTGCCTTTATTTACACACAGGCTAATCGAGACCATTCAATATTGACATCGTCGCCTTGTAATCAACGGGTCCCAGGTTCGATACTCGGTGGAGGCACATAGTGGTCCGAATCACCACTTTTCAACTGTAGCTCCAATCCTGATTAGTTTTGCCGTGCATAAAACGGACTTAAAAAACTAACTCAATCTATCAATCAATCAATATTGACTCTACCAGGAATCGAACCCTCGACGCCTCTTGTTTTACAGAGCAATAACCTTAGCCGCTAAACTTTCGGGGGTAAAGCACCTTCGGCGCCATCTTTAAATCATTTCTTCATGTCTTTGAATCATACGCAATGGTTGCGCGCGCATTTCCTCCACACACACACAAACATACGCACGTGTTAGTTTAGCATACATCAAGAAACAACGTGACAAACCCATTGACCCCCCCCCTCCCCCCACCGCTTCCGATGTCTTCAAGGTGATCAGACACGTTCTGCTGACTCAACAATAAAATCACTCGTGGCCCGCTACAACCGGATGTAACCTAACACCAGGCGCATCAAATTTTTGCTGACGCGTAGGAACATAGTGCTGCCATTACTACTACGTTCATATTGCAAAACAGCATGTGACTTTTCTGTTCCATGCACTGTTGTAACTTTTCACAGAAAGACGCCCTCAATCCCAAGTCTTTCGGTTTCAGAGCTTGCACCAGCTGTAGACGATACGGTTTCATGTCAAGACGTTTCCGCGAGACTCGCCAGACAGTTTTCTGTTGAATACCGAGTTTTTAGACTTGCCAGAAGGTGGTTCAACCCCAAATCTTGTTCGGAAATGCCACGGAACAAGCACGACAGTCTTATTGGTATGAAAATCGAGAATACAGAACACTTTCTGTTGTCCAGTGGTAGCCATTTTCCTCACTGTGACTAAACTGCCTCCTAGTGGCCGACAGCGCAACTACGAGTATGCAATAGAAAGAAGAAAAACTTTTTGAGATTATATTCCATAAAAAAAAATTACATATGCAAGAAATGCTCATTACCTTTCGTTTAAGAAATGAACGAAATCGGGAACATCATTTTGACTTACGCTGTATACAGGTAAAGTTAAAGTTCCCTGTGCATATAGCACGGTGCCATGAACAGTGGCGGCCGCCCATAAGGACGATACAGACGCCGCACTGCCGTGTGTAACCACAAGTGAACAGACATTACAACATCTATGTATGGTTTTCGCATTATCTGCATTGCAAATATTTGATTTACTTTATTTCACTTCGCTTCTTGTGCCACTTCTGGCTAATTTGCGAAGATGGATGATATGATGAAATTGATGTATAATAATAATAATAATAATTCCCTTTATTACATTATTACATTACATACTGAATTTGCATTATCATATAATTTAGACAATTATCAACTATAAGCAACAATCATACACAAATATACAGCTATTCAATACATGTAATAAGGGGGGAACCCCCGAAGTAAGCCCGGCTCCTCCCGCCTACATTCGAGGGTATGGTCTTATTGTCCTGGTTCCTAAAAATATACCAGGACGTCAGTTGCTCCGAATTTGACGGTTCCCCCGACTTTATTTCCTCTATTTATTACTATTTGCATTTTAAAATAGGTATAATAATAATAAATTGTAATGTTATACAAGGAACATATACATGATATAATTGATGTACTTTATGTGATATTATTTCTGTTCTGGAATCCAGAACAGATGACATGACATTACATTACATAACAATATTAATAATATTATTTCAACAACATCATGAAGAACATCTTCAATAACATTCTCGATAACGTTTTCCTGGCAGTGAGACAAGCATGCATAATATTGGAGTCGCAGAAGATTCCGTTCCGGCATTCCAGAGCGGTTTGATGTACAAGATTATTTTCCTCATCACACCCACAGAACCCAACTCACAAGTCCAGAGCCCCAGTCTGGCATACCAGAGCAGGGAGCCCAAAGAAAGGCCGCATCCTGCGCCCACACTGATTGCTATTCATTAATTAGAAAGAAGAGATAAAATTAAAATTTTGGAGTGTGATATTTGTATTTGTATTTGAATTCTTTAGGGTCGTTACCGCCGCGTGCACAACTGCTGATCTGGCACACGTCCATGCAAGAGTGCAGCGTCTGCATTCCAGGGAGGGGACAAGGGATCACGACGGACAAGGAGCAATGTCCGTGTGAAGAACGATGCTTTATTGTCGTTGCTTCTCTACATTATAAAATGGCATCCTATCACGCCCGTCTCACTACCAGGGGTCATAACTTTTTGTTTTATTACATTATTATTTAATTATTTAATCAATGTAACGGGAGTGATTAATGTTTATGAAACTAAAAATATCCCTTTATTACCTTCACCTGTTAAAATTATATATGTTTAAAGTACAAGAAATATAAACATTAATATATTACATAAGAAAAATAGAATATGTTTAACCATGCTAAGCGTACAACTTGTGTAAGTTAATTGAACGCAATGAACATACATATATTAGATGTTGTTAAATTATAATCTTAAATTGTAATTCTAATCTCAGTCCCGAGCTCAACTCCCAGGGAGTCCACTGGCTTCCAGCGGTGATTCATTTATTTGATCTAATTTGATCAGATAAGCTTTCTTAAGTAAATTAAAAATCTCCAGAAGGGAAGCTCCCGGGATGTCAGTTTCTTGTTTTGGGATTTTTTTTTTTTTTTTAATTAATTTTTTTAAATTTGTGTCTTTAGCATTTTTTGGTCCTCCCTGGGGATCGAGCTGACATCATTTACTTAACACTGCTGTTCCTCCTAACGCCGTTCCATCCGTCTCATGTACTTCCTGTGTCGCTCCCCAGGCGTGCGAGGTGGGTGGATTCTTCTTCTCTCGGCCGCCTCCTTCGTCCAGCGGCGACATCGCAGCAGCGACGCCCCGACGCACCCTCCGGTGACTCCTCTTCGGGGAGGGGCTCGGGAGGGGGCGCAGGGATTCCTCTCCTCGGATTTCTTCTTGGTGTTTCGGCGGGGGCTGGGCGGGGCAGGGGGGCAAAAGGTCGCCGGCGATTATCTCGCATGAATATCTTCAGCTCCGCATCAGACACCGTGTCTGCCAGAGCATTTAGTTTATCAAAATGTGGACTCCTTAGCAGATTGTAGACGTCCGTGTGGGGAAGTTCCCGCCTCGCTGCGATGATAATTTCGTCCGAAGCTTGACAGAAAAATACCTTGTGCTCTGGGGTGTCGATTTCCGTCGTGCAGGACCTGCAGAGATCGTTGTTTCGTCTCTCCGTTTTTAAAAGATGGGTGCCGTATGGGCCGTGGCCCGTGAGAAAATGGATCAAGCCCCTTGAGAACCCCTTGTTTTTATGCACCAAAGGCTCGTTCGTGTTCGGCATGAACTGGTAGAGTCTCCTACCCTTCTCGGAAGAGCTCCATTCCCTCTGCCAATCCTCTCTTACTCTATGCTTTATGTCACGGAATGTTGGGTAGAAGTTTCCTAGCATCTCGGTTATCTTTCTTTCGTTGCCCTTCCTGAAAAAGTAGGAAAGGGCCCGGAGCTTTATAATGTAATCCAACGGCAAGGTGCCCGTTACTGTGAGCAAGGCTTCGGTAGATGTTGTTCTGAACGCCCCGGTTAGCCTGAGCAGAACCTTTCTCTGCGACGATCTGAGTCTATGCACGTATGTCGATTTCCCCAGGGATGTCGATGCCCACGCAGATGCACCATACGATACTATCGAGTCATAAATGGAGACCAAGTACGTTTTCCAAGTTGAGGGTGGCAGATGGAATTTGTTGGAGGCTATCGTGGCCACCTTGTTCATTATTAGTTCTGCCTTAGAGGTAATGGTTTCGATGTGCCTCTTGAAAAGCAGCCCCTCGTAGAGAGTGACTCCGAGATATTTTACTTCCTTCACTCTTTTGATGGAATTATTATTTATTTTAATTGTAGGGTTTCTGTTAAAACTTAATTTTCCTTTTAGTAAAACATAGTTGGTTTTATTCGCAGAAAGATCCAATTTGGCTTTGTTACACCATTGCGTCAATCTATTAAGAGCAGTAGAAGTGCGTGATTCAATCTCCCGTCTGGAATTTCCAGTTATCACCAGCAATAAGTCATCTGCATACGCAATACACTTGTGTACTACCTGTAGGCCCTTCATGACTTGGAGACATGGTTCGAAATTAGCATTCCACAAGTGTGGACCGAGTACCGATCCCTGTGGGCACCCTTTAGATATAAGTTTGTTGATTTTTCCTTCTGGAAGAGATAAAAACACTCTCCTGTCGGTGAGGTAGTCAAGTAAGATAGTGTACAGTGTCCCAGGACAGTCCAAGTTCCGCAAAGTTTGGAAGAGGTGGGGCCACCAGAGGTTGTCGAAGGCCCCCGATATATCCGCCAGCACCGCCACCGCATATTTCTCATCAACCAAGCCAATCGTGTTTAATAGATTGTTTATAGCGTCTTCGGTAGATCTGCCTTTCGTGAAGCCGAATTGAATGTCTGAGCTGTTTGTTAAAGCTGTGAATTCCAAAAGTCTTTTAGTCAGTAATTTTTCGAATATTTTTCCCAATATGTTGATAAGACAGATCGGTCTGTACGACTTGGGGTGCGTTTCCTCTTTTTTCCCGTCTTTTTTAATAATAATAAGTTCAGATTCCTTCCAAATTTTCGGAAATTCCTGAAATTGATGAATGGACACTCACAAACATCCATGCCCAGGCCAGGATTCGAAACCAGGACTCCTGGCGTTGTAGCGCGATGTGGTAACCACTCCGCCACGGGAACCGGCACGAATGCAAGACTAATCAGTAATCACATATATTTTATTTCTCTGTGGTGTATCTATCTATCTAATATATATATAAACATATTTTCGTATCTGACCCTTCCCTCAAAAAAATCCTGGTTACGGTCCTGCTATGTAGGCAACTCTGTTTTCTTATCTGTCAATCATCGTCATCTTTGCGATTAGCCAAAAGTGGCAGAAAAGCGAAATAAAATAAATCAAATCAATAATAAAAAATAAATAACAATAAGCTTTTTGTTTTAATAAAACTAGGGAGATTTTAAACAACGTCTCTTAGCGAGGATCGAACCTGGGACCGGTTGGGGTCTAACTCTACCTAGAACTCCACGTCCTTAACATACATTGGAACAACAATTTTCAGTATTCTGTCGCCTCAATATTGTAAATGTTGTTCGAAATTTATATTTAAACTTTCAATTGCTTTTTGAGATCCTTTTTCTTATAATGTAACAGCTTTCTGAGAAATAATTTTCAAAGTGGTGCAGAGAAACGAGAATATACGAGTTATTTCTTCAATCCTATATTTATGATTAGACATTATTAAAGGAAAATATTCAGAGGTTTCAACACTGTAGAACGCCTGTAATACAGTACTGAAATGGACGAAATTGTTGTGTATTGACGAAAATTTTATGTCCTGAAAAAACTCATGGAATGTTATTTGTTGTTATGTAAGAAAAATACGAAATATGCAAAAACGTTCGCAGATTGGTGAAAAACTAAACAAACTGAAAAATAGATTCATAACAACCCGAGTGGTTGTATAGAGACTCGTAGAAGCTGGATGAAATCGTTATTTTTTTTTTCCTTGAAAAGAGTCACAATTCTTAAGATCGACCACCATTCGTTCCTCTTTCTTTGTATTTTATCCAATTCACACACATTCTTTTAATTGAGTTTAAAATAACAAAGAGAATATTACGAATTATTGCATATGGTGTTCACGTAAACATCTGAAGAAAGCGTTTAGAAAATAATAATAATAACCCGTGGCGTGAGGGACGGGCCCTGCCTATTGACTGCCGGCCTCAATCATTATCTTATCTATCTAACCTCAAGATGGTCTTGACTCAATCCTGCCAAGATTGAAGATCAGCCAACCAGTTACGGGGTGACGTGTGGTCAGCACGAGAAATCCCCAGTTGTTGTTATAGGTTTCCATGACCGGGTTACGCTACTCACTTGTAGCTCCCCAATTTCCTCACGATGGTGGGTGGCTGAAATTTCAGGATAAAAGTTGTTATCCTCCCCTTTCCGTGCTTACCATCAGAAGACTCCATCCACCGCGCGTCCCGTAGCTCGAGCCCAAAGCCTGACATCTTACACCCCACGGGCACGGTATGGGAGAATTTGGAAAATATTGTTATTAAGTTTAATTATTGATAAGTTTTATTAGCTGCATATGTCCCCTTATGTTCAAATAGGTTTGTTACTTGCGTTATGGACAATCGCAAACTTTTTGTTTAGTAGTCAATACTTGGTTTTAAACTACAGAGAAACGCTGGTAGAGTTTCAATCGTATACTACGTATATACGTATTTCTACGTTTGGAATGGAAACGATGAACAAAATAACATGTTTTTCAAGGGAAGTCACAAACTATTGCAAGCCTGACTTGTTCAAGTTCAAACGTGAGTCAAGCGTTCCAAGGTCGTTTCTTATCTCACAACACTGTGCGTGTAGACATTCAGCAGTAAACAGGTTACGAAAAGTGGCAAGAATTGAATCTGGAGAATGGTAGATTTCATCAC
Source organism: Lepisma saccharinum (assembly GCF_977018435.1). Taxonomy (NCBI): domain Eukaryota; kingdom Metazoa; phylum Arthropoda; class Insecta; order Zygentoma; family Lepismatidae; genus Lepisma; species Lepisma saccharinum. The sequence continues at coordinate 61,518,129 of NC_139234.1, read as the reverse complement.
AACAGAGCCGGCGAAGGTGAGCATTAACTCAACATGCAATAGGTACGTTTCACTGACGTCATCGAAATATATATCATGGGATGGAGCCGCCATGATTCCGAGTCTGCTAGGTACACACATACGAACTGTGCTCTATCCCGCGAATCTCTAGAGAAAGGCCACGCATAACGATAGAGAATGGGAGAAAGCGAGTGGGCGGAGCGAACGCTGGTGCAAAGGATGGTAACGGCTGTTGCTCTTCCCCCTCCACGCAATCCCATGTATTCATTGGTCGAGCCCTCGCGAGTCACTACTTGCGCAGATCCTTGCTTTCTTTCACTCGTCCCAGATATTCCAGAGACAGAGTTGTAATATTGAGGCGGGGAAGATTTAAGCGCAGTGGTTCATTGTAGAATGATCGGTTGCTCAAATACAAGCCTCCGCTTGTCATGTAATTTTCTAATAATAGATAGACGCTTTTTCTGCATACCAACGATCAAGCCCGTACCCAGGACTTTTTTGAAGGGAGTGAGGCAGATCCGAAATGCGTTGGTTTGACTGAGTTAGTTTATTCTACATCATTTTCTGCCATATCTGGCTAATCGCGACGATGATGATGAATGATGATAAGATGAAATTGATGAAGCAACCCGGGACCCTATTCATATACCTCATCTGTGCCGGGGCCCATGTCGCTGTGCTAAACCTCTCCGCCACGGTGGTCGGCGAAATGCTGTTGAAGTACTAGATGTGACCACAAATGTTATGGTAATATTGCGGTTAGAGCTAAGCGTGCAACCAACGGCTAAAGTGAATTGTCCATATTTCCATTCAGTCTACAGTGTGCCTATTCATGGATTGAAATAAAAACGCCACTTAGCAGATGTCAACATCTGCTTCGTACGAATATCATCAGAATTCCATCCCTTAAAACAACACAAGATGTAGAATAAAAAAGAATAATAAAAATAGTGATGGAGACTTTGACTGCCGTTGGCTGCACAATTGAAGATTTGTAATGTTGTGGTGGAAAAGTAACGTTAAAAAATCAATTCATTCATGCCCCCCCCCTAAATGGTTATAAAACTAAAAGTACTCATGTTGTCTCTGTCCACAAGGACAAAATCGCAATTGTTGCACAATCTGAAAAATCGTCAATGTTACTTTCGTAGGTTTTTGTATAATCACATTATAATATTTGAGATTTTGAGGGGGAGAGAATGACCCCATGGCCCCTACGCTGCGCACGGCCTGCCAACGATTATGAAAACTGGATCTAAAACTCAAGAGTAATCGCTGTACGCCAGTACCAGCCCAGCAATCATAGTGCCTACGACACCATCACCACAGTGGTAATTTAAATTCCTGTAAATAATAGGCAGGCTACAGTAAACTTATCAGCAACGCAACTTCGTATTAGTTAGTGTATGTCGTCATATACATAATACACAATACATTAAGCACATATATATTACATAATACCTATTAAACAATTCTATTTTTGGGTACGTAAAATGATTTTCGTTGCTCGTAAATAAGCCAATGTTACTAAGATCATTTCGTAGTAGATGAAATGCAGGAAAAATCAAAATATACCGAACACCTTAATATTTGACATCTGAATTGCAATTACTTATGAATTACGCTCTCAGTTAAGTATTTAACAATTGAACATTCATTATTGAACATTTTCCATAGTTTTTCCGTTTATTATTTATCTATTTATTTATTTATTTACTCGTATTTACTTATTTGGAACACCTAGTAGGCTCAAAATTAATTTCATGCAATTTTGTTTTAATTTATTGATTTTCAATTCCTGTTGATGTTATTTTGTTTAATGTCTGGAGAGGCATGATTTTTTGTTCATAGTAACCATAGTAACAGATATTATTGATATTGTCATTGTTGGTGTTTTTCTTGCAAGTGTATTGTAAGTTTGCAAGCTTGAAAATGAGACGTGAAGAGGTAGTAAAAGCAGTAGCTCTTCGTGATGATGGTCGTAGTGTGCGCTATATTGCTAGGTTGCTAAATATAGCACGAAGTACTTACTATCCATGAAGCTCTCAGACGGTATGATGCAACTGGTTCATATGGTAGAAGACCGGATTCTGGTCGGAAACGATGCACAACAGCACGGGAAGATCGTTTCATGCGTATCATAGTCTTAAGAGACCTTCGTACGACTTAAAATATTGTCGCACGGCGTTTGAGAAATGTTTATAGAGCTATGGTTTCTTCACGAACATTTCATAGAAAACTGAATGAAAGTGGAGCGAAGCGAAAACTGGAATTTGCTACACAACACTTACATCGGAATGTGGAGCAGTGGGAAAAGGTTTTATTCTCCGATGAGTCAAAATTCAACCTACGTTCATCAGACGGGCGTGAACATGTGTATAGATGACCTAATGAGCGTTATGCACAATGTTGTTTCGTTGAAATAACACCCTTTGGAGGCGGTGGTGTCATGGTCTGGGGAGGTATTTCTTTACAAGGACGTACAGAGTTGGTTTTTGTAAAGAATGGGGCAATGATAGCTCGCAGGTATATTACAGAATGTTTGGCAGATCATGTAGTACCATATGCCCAGATTTTGTTTTTATGCATGACAATGCGCGTCCTCATATTGCGAATATTGTCACGGAGTACCTGGACGAAGTTGCGATTACGCGATTAGAATGGCCACTACAAAGTCCGGACCTAAATCCGATAGAGCACGTCTGGGATGAACTGAAACGACATATCAGAAACCGCGCAATTGTTCCAGAAACAATTGTAGAGCTAAGACGTACTATTCAAGAACAATGGGAGCAATTGGACCAAGAAGTGATTGCCAACCTTATTCGAAGTATGCCACGGCGGGCCACAAGCTGTAATTGATGGCAGGGGAGGTAACACCCGCTACTAGACAGCTTATATACCCCACCAGTACCAGTTAACAATATTTAAAAAAATATTTCTAAGATTTTTTTTCTAATTTTTTTTGGCAGTTTTCTGTAACTTTCGTTTATGTTCTAATTTAACTTAACAATAAATTTTAATTTGCTTTCTGTTTAATATATTCAGGTTTTCTTATTTCCAATAATTTCTGCAAAATTTAGTTAGCCTTCGAATCAGAATTTATGCGTTATCACAAAAATGCAAGTGTCCGTTGTTTTTTGTCCAGCAGTGTAGATAGACAAGAAAAGACTGACTGTAATGTGTTATCTTAATTTCGATAAAAATTTACTGCTAAGCACAGTACATTGATAAAGACTTTTAATTTACAATGTGTACAAATATATACTATAGGATGGCTAGACAATATCACTAGAGGAATTAATTAATAAAACGACATCTGGGCTAAACATTATAGAAATGTAGTGATAAAATTTGATTATACTATATTTACACATTACCCTAAGCTGTTTCTCATATTCTAATGAGTTTTTCTTGCTTCGCTTGCACTTTTATTATTAGCGTTCAGGTATGTCCACGTAATTGGTTGGAAAAAAAACAAAGTCACCGTGATCCCCAACCAGCTGCTTCAATCTCTGCCGTGGAAGAATCGCTTGGACGAGACCTCGTGTTGGACTGGACAGCTTCCGTGGCGGCTGGCCAAGTGCAACAAGTGCAGATGTTTTCACCTAATTTTCAAATTAATATTGACATTTTTCATTTGCTTGTTAAATTTAACTATTTCCCAGCAGAACGCACACGATAATACTCAAATAACACGCCGCTCGGCGCTACGCACGTATTGAGTTCGTCCCAACCCAAGAGCAAACACCGCTAGGTTGCGGAAAACTTAGCCGGTTGTCATGGCAACGGTGACGTCACCTAGCGTTGACCTTGAACGGGTGTCGCCTTCTAGATGAAGCAGTTCTCTCGTCGGAGAAAACATCGCATCCAGTGCTTGTGGCAAAATCTTCGCGTTCTCGCGAGATCTTGTTCCGCGTGTGTGTTTCGCGTTTCCTATCGTGTGTTGTGTTCATGTGTTGAGCTGTAGTTTCTACAATGAACCCAGTAAATGACTTAGTGTGTAATTTGTTGCAGACACCATTTTCCAGATGGACGGATGAAGACAAAAAAGACGTTTTAAATTGGGGGGGGGGGGGCACTGGCACTTACTATTTGTTTTCATTGCCTATAAATATACTTCTTCACTTGTTATTTTAGGCACGAGCCGCTACTGGGGTACTTCGACGGTGCTGCGCTCTTCCGGGGAAAGTTCTGATTCATGTGATTCTGATTCTCCAAGATTCCGACATGTACAGTGGGATCCATGAGTATTACCGTGAAAATTGTCCATCACCATGTTCGTGCACTTTATTTGACCCAATAAGAGCTTCAAGAACTAAAAGAAAACTCAAAACAAGCTGTCGACAAATTCTGCACCAGCATACAGAAAAATCCATCGCTTAAAACACACAGGATGCAAGAGAGACATTAATGAAAATAGTCATGGACAATTCACACGGTAATACTAATGGATCCCACTGTACATGAGAGTGGAGCTGCTGTCAATTGAAGAAAGAAAAGTGCCTTGGAACTGGAACTGCTTGCAGTGAGTTGTACTGAGAGGTAATGCGGTCGGAGCGTGGTACTGATCACATTACCCTCACTACCTCCTCCCTTTAGATGCCTTCATGTCATGGGGCAAATATAATTTTTGACAAATTTTGGCGGGAAGGGGGATTCCAGTAACTTCTGTTGAATTATCCATTGATTGATTGGTTTGTTTTATTTTACTTCGCTTTTCTGCCACTTTTGGCTAATCGCGGATATGTGGATGAAATGAATGATAATAACATGAAATTCATGTTAGAGAACCATCACAAACATACATGGAAGACATAACACAGGTCCCACAGAGGATTATACTGGCTGTGAGTCCAGAAGCCAGGGCCTCGTTAGCGTGTAACAATGCAGTCCTGGGTGTACTAAGTGGTAGGGAGGTTGATATTTGAGTGTCTTGAGAAAGGATCACCCTTTATGGGGGCTATTCACAGGATGTTTCCATTTCTGTGCTTGCTTGGCGCAGGCGGGAACTTCACTTCCGGTTTTGAATATAATAACATGGTGTTCAAAGGTGTAAGGGCAGTGTCTTAAGAAAAGGCGACAATCATTGTGTGGCTTTTGGTTACACGAGGTTGGGAACTCGGGTATCTGTGCATAGTTTTCACACAGATCAGATACGGAAAAATCAGTGGATTCAGGCAGTAAAGCGAAAAGACTGGCAGGGCCGTATTTAGGATCTGTAGACCCCTAGACTGAACCTGTGGTGCGGGCCATATCCCGGGGGTAAATTTTTTGAAAATAATATTTCAATTGAGAATAATATTTTAATTTTAAAAAGAACATATTGTAATTTTAAGTAAACATGTTAGGCAAATGCAAGATAAAAAAAGGAATGTAACAAACAAGCAAATTTTACTTATATTTAATTCAAATACAGTACTTTCTCAAACAATCAGATTTAAAATGAAAGTGTCAAATAATTTTAGTGGATAATTGGTTTGCGCCTACGCTTCATACTAATGAAGCTACTTATAATATCTTCATAACTTAGTTGTCTTAAAATATCACTTTCAACGCTGAGCAAAGTCAAAACGTTGAGCCTGTCTTCTAACATAGAGGTTCGAAGCCTGTTTTTGATCAACTTCAATTTTGAAAATTACCTTTCTCCACTGCTGTTTGTGACCATAAGTGACAGGTACATTCTTAGAGCGACCTCGATATTAGGAAAACATTCTTTGACGTTTTTTTTTCCTAGGAGGAGTTTATACATCCACCTCTCCGAATAATGACTTTTCATCTTCATCATCATCTTTTTGAAACTCGTGGTAAAAAGCCTTGAACTGAATCAGTTCATTTCCCAATTGATCGTCACTGTTATATGTTTCTACTAAGTTTTGAGCTGCTGCAATTATCTCTTCATTAGTAAGTTTGTTTAGCATAATCGAGGGTTACTTATTCCTGCCGAACTTACTAGAAGACAAGGATTCTATTGAGATCATACGGCTTTGAATGACAGTACCAATGAAGATTTATGATGTACACTACTACTTATAATAATGAGCATAAAATATTAATCAGGAACTTTATTTTCGTCAACTGGATGTAACATCCTTTTTTGTTATTCATCAAATATTCAATTTATCACCTTTTTTGACATTAATTTTCTTGCTAGGACAGCTGTTTTTATGCAAATTTTGGCGATCTTAACTACACGTAAGCTAGATATTAGCTAATATTCGTGCTGTTATATTACTATTCTTCTACCATCTTTGTAACATTTCATGTAATAACAATAATAGAATTAATTAATTTACATATTCAAGTGAATAGACATATGAATTATATTAATGTATTAATTTAAACATTTGCTTATTTGTTGTCGATAATGTTATTATTATTATTTTTTCTGAAACACTTGGCTCGGACACCTTCCCCGACATATATTTCTAGATGCGTGCCTACCGAAGGATAAATTAGATCAAGCGGTGGTGGTACCGGACTTAGAGGCTAAACGGAAAACAAAGAAGTATGTGCGTCATAAGCTGAGCATAAGAAACAACACAATATCACAAAGAAACACTTTTTGAAACTTATGTCATAGAAGATGTTTAACAATATTAAGAACAATAAATGCTTTCTATTTGTAATATACTAAGTATTGAAATTTTAAATAGTCTTTTGTGTTCGTACTACACATTTAGAAACTTTTTTGTTGCTCCCAGCGCCAAGCTTAGAATTTAAAGAAAAAATGTACATTTTCATAGTGCATGGAAGTTCGACATTCAGAAAGAAAGAAGGTCTAGTGGAAAACATTTGAAGACTTCCAAAAGGTATAGCAGTAATGAAAAAGAGCACTCACTTATGTACGATGGGTAGACAGTTGTATGGAAGCGAGAAAAAACACAAGGTAGATTTCATAAGATACCTAGCAATCAGTAACCAAGAAACTGCATTTTTAACATTAATGTCCTCATGATTAACGAACCTTATTTATTCTCACCACGCAATGGGTAAAATATTTGGAGGTTTATCCCACTTTCCGGAAAAAATATTGTGTTTCTGCTACTTTTTACTTTTGATGGCATGATATCCCGGATCACTTTTACGAGACGAGACGAGACAAAACGAGACGAGACGAGACGAGACAAAACGAGACGGGACGAGACGAGACGGGACAGAACCCTTCGAGACGGGAAACGAGACGGGACAAACGAATATTTTCGAGACGAGACACGAGACGAGACAGCATTTTCACGAGACGGGACGGGACAGACCAAAGTCTAGTCTCGTCTCGTCTCGTGGGCAACACTAGGCGGTGGAATGGGTGACCCGCAGAAGTGACGCATGTGTGTAAGAGGAGGCGTGTGAGCAGGCAAGAATCGTGATCCCAGCATGTTGCACCCAAGGTCACGTAAAGATCGAAAACGGGGAACTATACGCGTGACATTGAACTTCGACCAGGCACGAGACCCATACGGAAAATTACAGATAGTGGCGCATTCGACGGAAGCATGACGTCACGTCAGTGACTCGTAGCGGCTCGTGCCTAAAATAACAGGTGAAGAAGTACATTTATAGGCAATGAAAAACAAATAGTAAGTGTCAGTGGCCCCCCCACGATTTAAAACGTCTTTTTTGTCTTCATCCGTCCATCTGGAAAATGGTGTCTGCAACAAATTACACACTAAGTCATTTACTGAGTTCATTGTACAAACCACAGCTCAACACATGAACACAACACACGATAGGAAACGCGAAACACACACGCGGAACAAGATCTCGCGAGAACGCAACGATTTTGCCACAACCACTGGATGCAATGTTTTCTGTCGACGAGAGAACCGCTGCACGTAGATGGCGACACCCATTCAATTCCAACGCTAGGTGACGTCACCGTTGCCATGACAACCGGCTAAAGTCTTCCGCAACCTGGCGGCGTCTGCTCTTGGTTTGTTTAAGCTACGACGAACTCTTCACGTGCGTAGCGCCGAGCGGCGTATTATTTGAGTATTATCGTGTGCGTTCTGCTGTGAAATAGTTTAATTTAACAAGGAAATGAAAAATGTCAATATTAATTTCAAAATTAGGTGAAAACATCTGCACTTGTTGCACACGTCACGGACACGATAAGGGAGTCCGCCGTATATAAGCGCGTGCTGTGCACCGAGGAACCGCAGTGCATCATCACCATGGCCAGGGGCAAACCTATTGACAACACCGTGAGGAGAAGAGTGGTGGAGTTGCAACGGTGGACTCAGTGAACGGGAAATAGAGCGCCAACTGAACTTACCCAAGTCAACCGTCCACTGCATCATCAAACACCACCAAAATACGGGTACTACAGAGCCAAGTAAGGCCCCCGGTCGAAAACGCCTGCTGAGCGTGCGTGACCTACGGATATTTAGGCGCTATATCCAGACCAACAATCATGTTTCTGTGGCCGAATTACGACTGTGGACTCGAGAACGCTTTCACATTGAAGTGTCAACCAGAACCATTCGCCGTTACCTACAGCGATGCGGTTACCGACTGTACAAGGCGAAACGTAAACCCTTCCTTTCCATGTTGAACAAAGGCAATCGACTACGGTGGGCACGAATGTACCGGGGATGGACATTTCGGCAGTGGAACAGGGTTTTGTGGACGGACGAATCCATTTTCAATGTTGTGTACGGGAAAATACGGAAAACAGTCATTTGTCGGAAGGAGGAACAGAATGAAGCAAAATGTTATGCACGTCGGGTACAGAAACCTGCGTCAGTGATGGTATGGGGATGCATGACGGCAGGGGTTTATCCAGGATTTTTCCCTTGGGGGGATGTTGGGAAGTTTTGGGGGGTGTAAGTTTGGAAATGTTAAGTGCACATTTTGGACCATTTTAAAATGTTTGCCCTAATTCAATTTGTTCATAGATCTTTCCAGAGATTAACCCCCCTTCCCCTCCCTTCCCTTCACGTAACATTTCAGAAGAAAAAAATGTCAAATGCTGGAAAAGATGGAAAATATATTTTTGTGACAATGTTAACATTTCAGTCTACAGTTCAGTACTTGATTTAATCAATCGTTAGACAAACACAAGAGATAACATTGAAAAACACAAAATTTAAACATATTATTACCAGGGATCATTTAATGCAATTCTTAAGCTAATTATAAAGAGATTAGGAACACTTGCGCAATATTTTTTTTACTGTATTTGTATGGTTCTTATCGTAGGTGTAATTCACATATTATCGTGGGGGGTTCCCAATTCATCGATGAAATATCGGTGAGAATGCATTGCATGGGTGCGTGCGCTCTTGCCTGTCTGAAGTAGTAGTAATAAGTACATGTATCTGCAGATATAATATGACTCTTAAATAAATGACAACACTGCGAGCGAAGCGAGCAAGAACATTTTTAGAACTATTTATTTGCAAACTTATAATGCACATTATTCATTAAACATAGCAACAATACTTTCATTTCACAGTATCCCACAATGTGTACTCTTTACAATCTTGCTTTGCTCGTTCGGTGTCCTCTTTACCGCAGCACATGCCCCCTGCCCCCTCCTGTTCTAGTTACAGTTAGGAAATATGCATATATATAATTTTAATAGTTCTATGTTGCGAGTGAGTTCCAAATGCCGCTGGTGATTTCAAATCTCTGTTTAAACAATGATTCACAAACTGAAATAAAATAATGAAACTCTAGAGCATGGCCATGAAGACTTTAAAATATAGTGGGAAGTTGAGATGCATGTTTGATAGACAGCTGGGGCCTCCCACATGGCGCAATGGTAGCGTTGTCGCCTTGTAATCAAGGGGTCCTGGGTTCGATACCCGGAAAAGGCTCAGAGTGGTTCGGATCCCACTTTAAACTGTAAGTCCAGTCCCGATTAGCCTTACTATGCATAACGTGGACTTAAAACACCAACTCAATCAATCTATCAATTGATAGACATCTGGTATTGCTTTTGAATGAAATCGATCAAGGAATTTCATATTGAAGTCTTTTTACCCTCACAAAACATTGGAAAATATGCTTGCCGCTGTTGAGAGTTTATCTTTCAAATACTGAACGAGAGACTCTAGGGAATTGTGCCTCTTTGCCTTAAAAGAAAACTAAATAACATGTGCAAATAAACGCATGGCACGTTAGCTGCAAAGGAAAGGCAAGGAATTTTCACTTCTAATTTGAGGTAATGCTTTATTTTAAATTATTTTAAAATTGAGTAGCATTTTTTTCACTTTCCAACACAAAGAGCACAATGAAACAAGCAAAATTTTTCTCTCTCCAAGTTTTCCAACAAACAGTGGCATGCATCGTCGTGTCCCCACTGGTGCGCCTATGGTCAAATATAAATTTGGAACTTAATGTAAATAAAATTTCTTTTTATGTTTAATTCCTTATACTTCCTTTGCTTCCTCTGAAAAGTTGGGGAAAAAAAATAATATGTCATTATGTCGGGGAACAGACTAGATAAAAAGAGGAAGACAATTTTTACTAAATCTATATCTTTGCAAATTGACAATAACTTTAATAGGGTGCCAGTAATTTCACAGGGCACTACGACGTTAACGCTTTTCTATTTATATCTGTTTTGCTTGTTTGGCAGACCATTTGTCCTTTGCACCCAGGCAAACCCCGCGTAACCTCCCCCCACCTTTTACAACTCTCTTTCTAATCTCTTATAAAATATAATTTATTTTACAAAGGTAAGAACTCTTAAGGCCACAAAAATTGTCACACACATCAACTATAGACGTGAATGAATCACTTAGGTTCTGCGTGAATGAATCACTTAGGTTCTTCGTGAAATTCTTGCCGTTTTATATTGAATACTCGGTCAGTAAATTTTATATTGGTACTTTATGAATGGTTGGTTGATTTGGTGTTTTAAGTCCACTTTATGCACATTAAGGCTAATCGGAACTGGATCCGAACCACTATGTGCCTCCGCCGGGTATCGAACCCGGGGGTACTTTATCAATATCCGTTGGAAGAAATTATGCCTACCACTGCTTTTCTACTCGCCACTTTCGGTTTCTTTCTGTCTGGTTTCAATTTCTCTCTCTTCTTCAGCCAATTTTGCAGTAAAGTTTTAGACATTGTTACACTAAGTAGAACGACAACACACAAACTGAGATGCTACACTGAGACTGACCTAAGGCATTTGACTGTTCTCTTCTCTACCACTCCAAAATCATCCATCTCGCCCAAGTTACAGAAAATAGTGTTGCTAACCATTGTAAAACAATTCACTACAAGAGTCAAACCTGTATCTTTGAATTTTTTCCCTTACTTTTATCGTACATTTTTCACATAAAAGAATCATGGTCGTCCGCAGGATTTTTTACAGCAAGAGACAAGGAAAGTATTTTTTTACAGGGGGGCAAACAAGGGACATTTTCCCCAATAATAGTATTGTTCCCTCAAAAAACATTGCTTAAATTTGAATTTAACACATTCATGCAATAATTAACGCATATTATTATGGCTGAAATGAAATTATATGTGGAAAATATATAATTTCTGGTTGACTTTCATTTTCCGGGGGGCGGAAGCCTTCCGGACGCCCATGGAAAGAATTGAAAGGAAAATGAAACGAAATGTAAATTTCATTGACTCAGGGGTTGAATTTATAAACCTGTAACGTATTTAAGAAATATTTATTTAGGTATTCAAACGCTGAACTGTCAACACTGTGTGCGGTATGTGCTCCCTGGAAGGAGGGTTAGCGGTCAGTTTGACATTCTCCAGATGGCAGTGTCCCTTTCCTAGTGAAGCCTTGTAAGGGAGCTGGTGTTTTCAGGAAATCACCATGCTGAACATTCTACCCTCCTTCTTTGACATTTTGGTTGTAGTTGATCGAAAGGTCCATTGGACTTCGCTTCTTGTAGAGCTACAAATGGTTCCTTTATGTTGAAGTATTGTCATTCTATTGTTGATATAATAATCCATATTTACACCCCCCTGCAGGGGGGGTGTTCCTCTTTTCTGCTTGGGGGGGTGTTCGTCAAAATTTGGGAGGGTGTTGTGGGGGGGGGGTGTTAGGGGTGTGTGGATAAATCACTGCATGACGGCATCTGGGGTTGGCCCACTACACGTCTGGGAGGGCATCGTGAATGCACACGCCTATACACTCATACTGGAGCGGCATCTTCCCACAGTGCGAAGGCACCTGTTCCACGGGCGGCGTCTCATCTTTCAACACGACAATGCCAGGCCTCATACAGCGCGGCTGACAAGAGAATGGTTGACTCGCCATCACGTGCAAACTCTGCCATGGCCACCATCGAGTCCCGACCTCTCGCCCATTGAGAATGTGTGGCGTGTTCTTAAGCGACGTTTGCAACAGAGGGGACCCACGACAGTGGCTGCTCTTATCGCCTGCCTGCAGGAGGAATGGCACCGCATCGATGTGGAATACCTTGAACGACTCGTCCGCAGCATGCCCCGACGCATTGCCACAGTTATTCGCCGACGGGGCGGCGTCACACCATGGTAAACAGGATCCCCTCTAACAGTGGTCGAATTTCAATGTCACGTGTAGATGGACGAAAATGTTTTATTTTGTGTGGACACCATACATTGCTGCGTTGCAGCGGAAATTTATGTTTTCCTTTGTTCCATGTAGCCTGCTGAATAAAATATGTTCAGCATATGCATGTGTTCTCCTTCTTTCACAACGCACTCCTATATTTGTGACTGGTCGAACTTCATTGTCACTAGTGGTAGCGTCGCCGCCTTGTAATCAAGGGGTCCCGGGTTCGATACCCGGTGGAGGCACAAGTGGTTCGGATCCCACTTTAAACTGTAGGTCCAGTCCCGATTAGCCTTACTGTGCATAAAGTGGACTTAAAACACCAAATCAACCCATTCATTGTCACTAAGGTTGTATGTATATGTGCGAGTTCAGGCAATAATTCATGGTAGGAACACAAGAGTGATAAAAGAAAATTTGCATGGTATATTTATAATACAATAATTATTACTACCCCCCACAAAACGTTCTGTCCTCTTTCCCATATTTTTACTGGATAAATAAAATCAGTCAGTGCAGGACACGTAAATATAGTTGCCATTGATTGTTTCTATATTGCAGGCCATTGTACACTGGCGAACTTTTAAAAAAGGTCTCTCTCCTCTCAGTTAGAGTGCAAGTTGGAAGCAACAAACAAAAACCGATACTGAATTGGAAACATTCCAGCGTCAATGCCGAAACTGTATGCAAGATAAGGAAGAGCTGCACAGTTGTCAGTCGTGAACACCACACAGAAGAGCAATGTTAACCATTAGTCATCAAGGAATTAGCACAGCGTTTCTTTCTGTGGTCATTCGGCCTCGGGAGAAATATTCTTGTCAATTTTGAGCTCTCAAGAAATCAAGTTCTAAGCTGGCAATTTATTTCTTTCATGAATGATATAGGTTTTTCATTCTTTCGTTTCTTTTCTCTCTCTTGTCATTAGCTCTAAAACAAATATAAAAAAAAAACGAGTAAAGAAGGTAGTTTCTTTCGGCACGTGACAGGCATGTGGTAACTTTGCTATTTTTACAACCATATTATATCCCTTTGTTACCTTCAACGATAAGGACGAATGTTGGAGTGACCAGAAAAAATGAACGAACACAATAAGCTCTTAAATATTACCCACGCTTCGAAAATAGATGCCGGCCCCAGTGGCAGAGTAGTTACTAGATCAAGCTTAGACGCCAAGCGTCCCGCATTCGAATCCTGGCCTGGGCATGGATTTGTGAGTGTCCATTCATCAATTTCATCATATCGTCACTAATCCCCATATTTGATTGGTTGACTTTATGTTTGAAGTCCACTTTATGCACAGTAAGTCTAATCGGGACTGGACCTACAGTTTAAAGTGGGATCCGAACCACTATGTGCCTCCACCCGGGAACCCTTAACAAGGCGACGATGCTACCACTGCGCCATCGGGGAGGCCTCCTCCATATTTGCAACTTAGCCAAAAGTGGCACAAGAAGCGAAGTAAAATAAAACAAATCAATCAATTAATCAATCGAACATAGGGTCTCCGGTTTCATAGAGCAGTATACAAAGCACTCGGTCATGAAGACCCTCAAAATTGAAATAATAAGTGGAACAAAAAATTGATATTAGAGTATTTTAAGAGTTTAGGCAAATTAACAGTTCACGTCAACCTACAACATTTTCATCTGTATTGTGTGATATATGGTTCTGCCCTAATATAATTGAACGTGCTCTTGCGATAATAGTTACACATTTCCGTCTTGCAACACACAACCTCGACTCGGCACGATATGTGTATTTCCTTGCCCCTTTTCTGTATTTTTTTTTCTATTTAGGATATATTACGTTGCCTTTTTGCCTCTTGGTTAATCAGTGGCGATGAGAATGATTGACCAATTGATAACATGGATGTGATGGGGCAAACATGCCTTACTCATGGTTCGAACTTAAGACCTCTGTCTTCAAAGCACGTTACAATCTGCCACGTGTGTCTTTTCATCTCCAGTCACCATTAATTTCAAGAGGTAGAAAACGACGTTACTCAAACAAATTGTATAAATAATTTCCATGACCATAAACATTTGTTGCACTTGTTGAGAGAAATCCATACCCTCGTAACCAGAGGCCTGCACAAGACCCGGAGAAAACCCGTCTGCGAGGAGGCGCGCCTACAATGATATGCAACACGCACATCAAGCCCAGGTGTTCGACATCGCGCAAGCGAGCTTCACGTCACAGTGTTGCACAGGCTTCGATGCCTGCCAGGTTTTTCTATTACCCGGGTCTTAAGAAGACCCGTGAGACTCGATGTAGTTCTTGCAGGTAGACGGCGAGCACTACTGTCAGTGTTGCCAACGGCCATTATATTTCACTACGCATGGAAATATTTGAATTTCTGCTAGGCGCAGGTGCCTTGAGGTTGTAGAATCATTGGCGTAGCAAGGGGTGAGCGAAGTGGGCGACCACCCTGGGCCTCGCGTCCTATGAGGTTGATACGAAAAACGTAATAAATGGAAGTGAGAAAGATCAGAGGCGGGCGGGAGCTCTAAGCCTAAGGGGCCCCGAAAAAGTCAAAATAATTCTAATTTCTCATGTGAAACATCAACGCAAAAATTGCTTGGACAATTTTATCCATTTTTCTTCTGTGTCGTGACCTTGCATAGCCTACCCGATTTTAATATGTTAATGGTAAAGCACCTCAAACTGCCACGGAGCAAAGTATGGGGCATTTAAATGCTTCTGGTGTTTTAAACTGAAGAAGTGTATGGATAATATTAGCAGTTCTTCCTTCGTTCCTACAACTTCAGATGCAGCTATTGCCCTCTGTAACGGGCACGAAGATGATTTACCTTCCGAATTTCCTGATCAAGTTCTATGTTTCAGGAATGTGCTTAAATCTGAAATCAAGTGCTTTAGGAAAGTTTCTTCTCCTTGATAGCTCTACACTAACTTCCAGTGTTCTCTGTATCCTGTACCGCCTTCTGTTTGGGGGAAGGGATAAGTAAGTATTTGTATTTTCTTCTTTTGAATACATAAATGTCAAAGAAAGATATGTTGTAATATGTGAAAATTCAGAGTTAGAGCATCGATTTGTATAGTTATTAATGTAAGTGCAGCCACAACCAGCCATTCTAAGTAATTACGTAAATTTCCTGGAAGAAGCTGACTGTACTTGAGGGACCCAAGTTTATTTCTTGCGGACGCGTACTTTACGATTTTATTACGCCACTGCGTCAAATATTTAATATTACAAGAACATTAAGACGTAACAACAAAATGAGATTCACAGTTATTATTATCATCTAAGTCCTAAAATTCAAAGTTAACTGGTACAATTTATGTGCAACAAAGTCAAAATTGCTAATTAAAAAAAGTCAAAATTGCTAATTTAAAAAAAAGGTCAAATTAGCTGTATCAGTTGATTACACCAAACATTTCACATTTATTGTGCAAATGACTATCGTTTTAAGATTTGCT
This sequence comes from Lepisma saccharinum, assembly GCF_977018435.1. Lineage (NCBI taxonomy): Eukaryota > Metazoa > Arthropoda > Insecta > Zygentoma > Lepismatidae > Lepisma > Lepisma saccharinum. Next base: position 61,502,180 of record NC_139234.1, on the reverse strand, counting down.
GATGTTGACACCGATTGTGTAGAAGAGCTTGTAGGTAGATACATTGGGCCCCTAGACAGGATTGTGATTTAGCGCACTCCCTTCCCCCCGCTCTATCAAGCACTGACATTTTATGTGCGTCCTTCCATATTTTCTACTTAAGCCATGGTTTTATAACTCCATTAAGCCTTGTTTCCATGATTATGAAAAACTAAATATGCTGACCAAGGCAGTAATTTATTTTATTATAAAACATAAACTAACAAAAGAAGAGGAAGCTTTTTTAAAACTAAGCAGAGGTTTCAAAGTTAAAGAAAGAAATGTAGATTATGAGGAAGTTATATATGACATTGAAGAAGCAGTGCTCCATATAAAAGAAGAACCAGAAAGAGACAAGATTAGAAGAAGAACAGCAGCCATACTAAAGAAAGAAATGGGAAAACAAGGAAAAGTAGATAATTTGAGTCAAAAAGAAAGGGAAGGGATGAAGAAAATCAAAACAAGAAATGATGTGGTGATAGAGCAGGCAGATAAAGGTGGAGCAATTGTGGTGATGGAAAGAGAATGGTACGAGAGGAAGTTTGAAGACCTAAAAGAAAATGGATATGAGGAGATTTGTGGAACAGGTGAAGAACAAACTATAAAAGAAAGAATCATTAAAGACTGTAGGAGGAGTGGATTCAAGAAATGCATAAAGGAGACAGGAAGACTACCAAGTTTGAAAGGCTTTCCAAAGATACGCAAAGAGGAGATAAAGTTAAGACCAGTAATGAACTGCAGAAACAATATTTTGGAACCCTTAGAAAAGAAATTAAAGAAAGTTATTGAAGTGTTAGTAACACAGCAAGAAAGCAGAGCAGTTAAGAACAGTGAACAAGTAGTAGACCTCATAAAAGGACTTAAGTTAAATGAGATGAAGACGATAATGTTTAGCTTAGACGTGAAAAGTATGTTCCCGAGCATCAAGAGGGGACACGTTTTGGACATTATTAAAAAGAGAATGGGACAAGAAATTATAGGAGAATGGGATAGTGAAAGGGTAGTGAAGGCGCTGGAAACCATTTGGAATAACGGTTACAGTATAATGGGAGATAAAATAATGTTAATGAGTGAAGGACTAAATATAGGTTCCAGTCTAAGCCCAGCATTGGCTGAATTAGTTATGAATGAATGGGAAAAGAAAGTGATAGAAAAGGGAGGTGACAAAATGGTTCTGTTTTGCAGATATGTGGACGACTGTTTTGGCATTTGGAAGGGAACGAAGAGGCAGCTTGAAATTTTTGCCAAAGAAATTCAAGATGAAGAAAGAGGGATATTATTGGAACTTGAAATAGAAGAAGAAGACAAGTTAAGTTATCTAGATATATTGATGAAAAGGGAAAGAGGACAAGAAATTGAAACCGCTTGGCATCAGAAGAAGTGTGCAGCAGGGGTATTCTGCCACAAAAGAAGTGATGTAAGTGAGGTGACAAAAATAAATTTTATAAAGAATATGGAGGACAGAATCAAGAAAATATGCATGAAAGAATGTGAAAAAGAAGGCAAAATAAATAGCCTATGGAAACAGCTGGAAAAGAATGGCTATGAGAAGCAGGATAGACTGGACATAAACAGAAGAAGTAAGAAAACGGGCAGGGGAGAATTGGAAGAGAAAGAAAAAGAGGAGAGAAGGTTTGGAATAAGGAGTATGGGGAAGACCACAGAAAAGATATGCAAAGTGCTTAGAAAAGCAGGAATTAAAACTTACAGGAAGGGAGGGAGAAGCATCTTAGGAATAGCGAGGAATGCTAACAAGAAAAAGGAAAACAGAGAAGAGGAAGAAGAAGGGATTATCTACGAAGTAAAATGTAAAGAATGTCAGAGTGTGTACATAGGAGAAACGAAAAAAAGGCTGAAAGACAGGTTGAAACAACATAGGGATGATGTACGACTTAAGAGAGAGAGAAATGCAATATTTAAACACACGAGAGAAACAGGACATGACATAGAGTGGGATGAGGCTAAGCAGATAGGAAGGGAGAAGAGAATGCTAGTGAGAAAATGGAAGGAAGCCAAGGAAATAGAGAAGAAAGGCGAAGAAGACACAATGAACTGGAATGGGGGACTGAAGTTAAACAAAGAATGGAAGAAGATGTTGGAAAGAGTGGAAAGGACAAGAGAAAAAGAGGAGAGGAGAAGGAAGAAAAATGAAGGGAAAAGAGCGTGAGATTAAAAAGTTCAACCACATTCTATATGGAAGTAATTGTTTTTAGCCTTTTAGGTGAAAGTAAAGTTGGAAAGTGAAAGTCATCTGCTAGAAAGTTCCTAACAACTTTCTAAATAGTCTGGAGGGAGTAATGTTTGTGTATATATATTACCCTTCTTGTTGTATCTGGTTACTTTTGTACTTGATACAGAGTCTGAAGAAGACCTTGCTAGAAGGTTGAAACGTTACGTTAGTTTATGTTTTATAATAAAATAAATTACTGCCTTGGTCAGCATATTTAGTTTTTCATAAGCCATGGTTTGTGACATTTACATCCTACAAACTTCGAAATGAGGAAACAAAGAACGACTCATTAAATAATATATAGGTTATATTTCAAGATTCTTACTTTGTATTTCTGATTTTTTTTAAAAAAAGTTTAGCACACTTAAGGATATTTCAGTTATCTTACTGCCTCAAGAACATCTTAAAAAACATACTATTACTACTACTTTGGTTAATGAAAATTCCAGCAGCGTGTTACTGTAGCTCTGCCAAGTGTAAATTTCTCTGTCGCGTACTATCAAATATAATTTTCGTCAGAAATTAATTATTATTGTAGGCTATTATATAAATATGATAATTTGCTGACGTTTCGTTGATGACTGTGTATCGATTTACATTGATATTTCAAACTTAAAGAACGATGGGGCCTTGCATTCAAATCTCGCCCAGGACCTCGCGATATGTTGCTAAGCAACTGCACCTAAGATTTTGTAACTTCTCAAATTAGTGTCATTATTATGTCAAACCAACTACCACATATTTTCTAAATTTGTTTCGATGGTCTTGAAATAGGTTTGTGTGTCTTGTTCATTTTATGTCACCTTTCTGGTCTTGAAATCGTAAATCTTCTGTCGGTTTCATTTTTACGTTGTTTGTTTGTTGAAATGTGTAAATAGCATTGCCTGTTATTTGCACCCGTGTGAAAATACAAGCTAACAATTATATTTTGTATCGTATTACTATCAATGCGGTCTGAGAACAAGATAACTAGCAACAACACTAGCGAACGACGATTTGTTGAAAGAGATGACAATATTCAAAAACCTTTTATAATGCAAATTCTGATTTCATGTTCCATTTTATGGACCATCGTGCCTTAGTGTTCAGGGGGGGGATCTTGAGCAACTAATTCGGATATTGAATTGGCAAAATTACACCAGAGAGAAAATCTGTTTGATTGATTCATTTATTTGGTCAATTTATGCACAATAAGGCTAATCGGGACTGGACCTATAGTTTAAAGTGGGATCTGAACCATCATGTGCTTCCACCGGGTATCGAACCTGGTACCCTTTGATTACAAGGCGACGACACTACCACTGCGCCATAGGGGAGCACCCCCAAAAAAGTATAATGTAGAACAACCACCAGTCACACAAAGTTCCAAAGTATTTACGATGGCACTTTTTGCGAAACTTGGTTCGTACTCCTGTACAGGTGTCAGAAGTGGCAGCAATTAGGGGCGGGGCCGAGAGAGTGCAGTTGCCCCCCCTCCCCACTTTTTGCTACTTTTGCACCACGCTAACCTCATGTACCAAGGGAAATTAATTATCCTTGCCCCCCCCGTACATTTGCACTTTGGCCCTCTAGTTTTGGAACCCAATCGCCGCCACTGGGTGTGAGCGATACAAATGTTTTCTAGCAAGGAATAAATGTCTGCAATTTCAAATTGATAAAAGTGATGAACATTTTAAGTGCTCCTAGAACAGTTTAGAATCTAAAAGTTGGCAACGGTGACAGCGTGACTCATGTATCTGGAGACGGTGCAAAACCGGAATCAGCGTTCGCTGAAGATAAGCGAGCTTCGTTTTGCAAGGCCTTCCAGTTACCCGTGGGCTTTCGATGCTTGACGGGTCAAAACCCAGGTATATAGTTTTACTCGCCCGCCCGACCAACCAGGCGGGCCTAGTAAGCGATTCTGGCCGTTGTGCAGCCCTCTGCTCGTAACGTTATAAGTAAACATCGACCTAGTTGATTTCATGGAAATCGGAGGGGGACACAGGGGTCAAATGCCCACTTAAATTTGTCCTCATCTTGACATTTGAGGGGGGGTTGCACCCTAGAACAGTTTTTGTAGCCGAAACAAAAAACACGTATTTCTTTCATTGGGGTCCTCTATACGCCTGCGAAGTTTCATGGAAATCAGAGGGGGACACTTAGATAACCTCCCTTGTTAGTCTTACACTTAATAATTATATAACACTGCATATATTATAATGTTTTATTTTAATTTGTAAAACTGTAACTGTAGAACAATTGTATAATTTTTGTATAACATTTCTATCTTGTTAAACGTGTTAAAGGTTTCATCCTGGAATGGAATATCTCACATTTATGTGTTTTTCCATTTCCAATACATTCGAATGAATACATATTCGTTTCAATAGCATTTACAAAATCACCTCTGACATTTTATGTTAAACAAGTAAGATTATTTTTGTGCACGAGTGTGTTAGCCGATGCGTAGCAAATTATTTTAGGAACAACACTTGAAAAAAAATCTTGAAGGACTAACTAATGAAAAATTTCTTTGTAATCGAAGATCATAATATCGTATCTTTTAAGGTGTGGTATTATTATAATGATACGAAACTCTCGGATCCGGAACTTTCGGATCCGGATTTTTCGGATCCGGATCCGGATCCATCCCTACTATATGCACCTCTTGAAAAATTTAGAAGGGTGCTACAAGACTGGCTAAGAGAAAAGGTTTCCTACTCAATAGATGAATATATTCTGCACTCAAAAGATGATTTAAAATTCTAGAACTCCTAATACTGTCCTCTTCATACTCACCCTGTATATTTATTATTTATGTAGGCTTGTTTAAGCTATTCTGGTATTGAGTTTTATATTTAGATATATATATGCTATTCTTGTATCATGACTTGTATGTTTATACTATTCTTGTTTTATGTCTTATATTTGTATGTTTATATTATTCTTGTATTGTCTTATATTTGTATGTTTATACTATTCTTGTATTATGTTTTATATTTGTACCAATGACATCTATTGCATTATTGTATGATTGATTGATTGATAATTATTACAAGTATTACCTATTCTGTACCTATTTATTTCTACTTAGTTATTTTATCGCTGTTCTGCCACTTTTGGATAATAGCGACGATGAGTGATAATTGGATGAAATTGACTGATTGATTGATTGAGTTGGTGTTTTAGGTCCACTTTATGCACAGTATGGCTAATCGAGAATGGACCTACAGTTTAAAGTGGGATCCGAACCACTATGTGCCTCCACCGGGTATCGAACCCGGGACCCCTTGATTATAAGGCGACGACGCTACCACTGCTCCATCGGGGAGGCCCGGGATGAAATTGATGATGAACACGCACGCTCAGGCCGAGATTCTGACCCGGTTCGGTGGCGATATCGAAAGTTGACAACTTTATGCGCTCGGCCAAAGAGCCTTATAATATAGTATTATTAGCAGATCAGTGGCGGCGATTAGGGTGGGGCAGTTGCACCCCACTTTTCGCCACTTTAGCTCCCGCACTATGCTAAACCTTTTCTACAAAGGGAAATATACTGTCTTTGCCCTCCCCCCCAGTTTTGGAACCCAATCGCCGCCACTGGCAGACATTGTAAATTTAAGACAATTTTGCTATTAATATTACATGTGATACAATTGCCCAGCGTCCGAGAACCCTTTTCGAAATATATTTCTAGATAAGTGCCTACGTCCATGCCATGGCCCAGAAATAAAGTAAATGATATAATGAGTCAAATATCTTGTTGTAACTATAGGAAAATATTGACACCTCGTTGTTGTTTTCAAACCACTTTGTCAAAGCAGAGGGAAAGCATAGGGGAAAGCTTGCTTCCGCGGTGACATCACAAGTTTACGATCCCCGCTCCTCGCGGAAAAGGGGCTGTTATGAACAGACCTCTTCAAGCGGGGTAGGGGAAACTCTTCACGGACCTTGTAACACACTTATATGTGAAGGGAAAAGTTGGGCTAAAAGGGGAAATTTGCTCCTCTCAAACACTCAGATTGTGGAAACACTGCGTAGCCAGTTCTTTTCTCTCGCATCGCAGCTGTGCGGCTGTGCTGCTGTATGCAAACTGCAAACACCCCTTCGTCAAAGTGGCCGGAAAATTGTTGCGTACTTTTTATCTTGTTACGATGATAAGTTTCTCAAAACTCACCAGTATGGAAAAGTAGTGAATGATTATTTGTCCGTGTTGGATGTAAAAGTAAACTAACAAACCTCATGAGTGTATTTATATTTTATTGTTTTTGTCGTCTGCAACACGATTTGCTTCCGTCATGATAAAAGAAGAAGAAAAGCGTGGCGCCAGGGTAAAGTGGAGAAAGTTGCAAAATCATGTTTAGGAATTGAAGTGTTTGAATACGAAAGCTCTGCAAAATAACAGTCATGATGCTTTGATTCTTCAGATAATGATACGTTATTTTTTAAAGGTCCTACTCAAGTGATGCGAGAATGGTGTCAGTGTCAACACAAATTAAATGCATTTATTTTGTGGCGTTTGCTGTAAGTAGCTATTTTATTTGAGAGTCCAAATTACTTTTGTAAAGCCTTTTTTTTTTTTTCGTATTTGCTTTTTTCCGTGTCCATGAGTGATATCATTGACATACGGTATCCCAGAGGTAATACATATGTTAGTGTAAAAATTTTGTGCTTGTCATCATGTACACTGACAGGACAAGCGCCCAAGTTTCGATTCTAAGATATATTCATCCGATCTCTCTCTAGTATGTGAATACTGTATTGAACTATCATTTGTGCAGAACTTTTTCTGGGTCAACATAATTTATTGAACATGGTACTACTTTACTATACCGGAGACACCTATCAATGATTTATTTCGCAGTTTTTTTACATTGCTATCGTACTATTCTGCATTGCGGAACATTTCTTTAGGTGAAATAATGAATTTCTTACGAAAATAATGTATATTTCTTACATTAACGAGTACTTACTGTTGTTCGTTATTTCCTACAAACCATCCACGGGTAGCCCCAAAAACCATTGACGTTAGCCCAAAAATTCACGATAGCCCCACAAACCATCACGGGGACGAGGTATGCCTACTAGGTTAGGTTAGGCCTGTTAGATTAGGTTCCATTAGCACTCATTTCGTTCAATTTAGCATATACGGACAATACGATTTCTACTTATGTCCGTTGACACATACTAGTCATATGTGTGTGGTGTGAAAGAGTTTCATAGTTAGTTTAGGCATGTCAGGTCTAGGGCTCATATTCAAATAATGCCTCTAAATGCTCTTGTGGTTAGGGTAGGTCAGCCGGGTTTACAGCTCGTGACATTTAATAATTTCCCTAAATGCTTTCCACATAAGTAAGTGACATTTTGGTCATTATTGATTTACAAAGTAAAAAGAGCCAGTGTCCACTGTCACATTTAATGGCCATGTCATGCAATTTGCAGTGGACTCATTGAATCTTTCTCAAATTGGTCAACAAACGGGAAAACAATTTATCTACATTATAGCTTCTAATAACCTTTCTGCTTAATGAACTCAATTATGACCAAAATAACACTTATCATGTTTTACTCCCGAGCCCTTCATGTGTAAGTAAGCACATTTGCATGTTTTCGAACTTCATAAGTAAAGTGTATCAAACTGTTGCAAAAGTGACTGTATGTGCTGTAACAATTTATTATGTACAGTAGACTCGTGATTATCCAAGCTGATTGGGACCGAGACTACCTCGGTTCAATTTAGCATATACGGACAATACGATTTCTACTTATGTCCGTTGACACATACTAGTCATATGTGTGTGGTGTGAAAGAGGTTCATAGTTAGTTAGATAATACGGAGATAATGTGCTAATAGGTCTTAAATGACGAAACAACACTTAAAACTGTATAGTAATTATTTATTACTAGTACAACATAAATGAGAAGATTACTTTTTCAAATAGTCGTTCATACTTTTTTGGACTGCTCATATTCACCTTTCTTCATCGTTTTCCACGCTAAACCACTGCCCTCGCTCACACTTTGACTCGCCAACTTTTCAATGTCCTTCCACTTACGTCTCCAATCACCAACAGTCACTTCCCTGACTCCATAACAGCAGCAACCTTTTTAATAGACTCACCTTTATCCAACCTTTTTATTGCGTTGAATTTTGTTTCCAGAGAAACCATACACCTTTTCCGTTTGCCACTCATACTACATTACTCCCTTAGAATAGGCCTACACATATTTAAACACCACCCTAACAATCGGATACACCGACAATGTAACGAACACATCCATCGCAGGCGGTGACTTCACTCCAGCTTACTAGTAGTAAACAAACAGGGGGTGAGTTATGAAGTGCGATGTTTTCCAACCACTCCCTCGGTTAATCACGAGTCTACTGTACTCCTTTTTAGCCAGTAGTAATAATGATAATTGTAATTGCATGTTTTTCAGCTACAGCATTGAATTTAATCTCTTACAGGATCTGTTTGCTATAAGTTTGGTCCTGCCATTATTTTCGCAACACCTGAGGGCACAAGGCCATTCGCATCTACTCCATGGAATACTTGGAACACTCTACGGAGCCCTGCAGCTTCTCTCTGGTCCACTCGTTGTAAGTACTGTAGTTCCCAATACGTTTGTGTGGAAAATTCTGGAACTAACACACTGAGATGAGAAATAATTTGGAACATGCAACATTTTCAACCTGCGAGATATGAATATATGACAGGGCTCGGAAGTTGGCGACTTAAAAATTGTCAAAAATGACCTAAATTATTTTATTTATTTTTTGCTCTCAAAATGAAAACATGATTCTTTCATAAATTACAAGTGTGTAGTTGAATGTTTCCAAAAAAACATTGTTTGGTGGTTTAAACTACTGAAGCAAAGGGAAAAAGAGCAATTAGTAGTTTTGCTTATAACGTTACATAAACAGGGTTCCCACACACCTGGAAATCTCAGGTAATTTGAAAAAAGTAAAATTCTCAAGAGAAAATTGTCTAATTGTTCAATGAGTTCCAATGAAGTACATCTCAAGGACTAGAATATGCTCCTGCCTGTTGGTAATTTGTAGTCACTCTATACAATAGACACCAAGAGATACAACTTCACAGGGCGCGAAATTTCCGGTCGCCAGGTCGCCATTGGCGACCAAAAGTTTTGGGCTGGCGACTAAAATTTCGTTGTTTCAAATGTGTGTCAAACACGCCTCAAGACTTCACCTCTTGAGAGAAACGGCAGAAGTTATAGAAGAAATTCTAAAACTGAGTGATATCCACATTATTAAGTGGTTAGCTAGCAAAGAACGTGCAAAAAGAGCTCTCTTGCAATCATGGAAAGCTGTTGTGACCCATCTTGAACAGGTGGCACAATGATGGTGCTAAAGCTAAGGATTTGCTGAAAAGTTTGAAGCAATTTAAATTTGTTAAGCTTCTGTACTTCCTTTTGGATTTCTACGGGAAATTGAACCCTTTAAGCGTGGCACTACAAAATAAGATTCTTTTGATTTCATCTCTGAAAATAAGAATTGAACACTGTATTTCAGTTTTGGCTGACCTGGAATCTAATGTTGGACCAAGCGAACAAGATTTCTTGGACTATGTATCCATTTCAGGGAAGATCAGGGATGTGCAAGAGTTTCAGACTGTTAGAGGAAACTTAATTAACAATGCGAAGGTGTACATCACAGAAACATTGCCGTCTATGTCAACAGATGCGATTGCATCTCTGCATGTTTTCGACACCTTGGGTTGGCCTCCCAAAGAAAATATTCTTCAGTTTGGGATAGAAGAAATAAAGAAGATCTACATATACTTTAACCTGATCCTTTATAATGAGAAAATGGATATTCTGTCAGCAGAGTGGACAGAATACAAACTTTTGTTTCCTTCTCCAGCTTTGAATCAGACTCTGGAGAAGTTCCACAGTGCGAGTGTTCAGCAAGATTCCCCAATTTGCTGCAGTTTTTGACATTTTGTGCTGTTCTACCAGTGAGCACAGCCTCATGTGAGGGAGGTTTCAGCTGTCACAACAGACTCAACACTACTTACAGGAACTCTCTGAAGACTGAGAGACTGGATGATTTGCTCAGAGTTTCCGTAAACGGACCCCCCCCCTCCATCCTCCCTGTCAGAGTTTGACCCAGCAGCTGCGATTGATAAGTGGTACTTCAGTGCAGAAGGACAGCGCTACACAAACATTAATTCCTAACTTTTTAATAATTGCTCATATTTTTATTATTTATCAATATAAAATAGTGGCGACCAAAGATTTTAGTCCGGCGACTGATTTCAAACTTGAAATTTCATGCCCTGACTTCAGTAAATTCAGTAATTTGTCCCATATATGATACATTTAAAATGTTATCTTGTACAATTCCAGGTAGAGCCACATAGGACAGTCGTTCGGATCTCTCTTTAAACTTTCCAGACCCGGTTAGCTTTCTGAGCATTCACAAAGGTATGCCATTTTATTCTTGAATGAGTTTTGTTATTAGAATCAGAATAGCCACGGTAGCTCAGTCGTTAGGGCATCTGATTACCATGCGAGAGACCCGGGTTCGATCCCCAGAGGGGGAGAACCAGGATTTTTTTTTCACCTGTTTAAGTGGCTCCGGCACCCACCCAGCATCGTATAAAGTGGGTAGCTGGAGGAAGCTCTGGGGGTAAAGGCAGCCAGGGGCATGGTGCTGATTACATCACCCCCACCTTCGGCGGTGATCAAGAAAGTGTGGGGCCCTATCTCCACACTCCATATGCGTCTTCATGGTGTGGTGCAAAGCACAGGGGAGCACTTTACCTTTTTGTATTAGAATCAGAATGTGAACTGATATAATTATTTTTTTCAAATAACTAAAACATAAACTGGTTCTTTTACCTCTTCAGTTAGTGTGTGGGAAGAAGTGATTCAATGGGTTTTATCTTTAATAACTGTGTATTTAGATATTTACTTTGTAAAACCATGACATACAAATTGTATGATACGAATAATATCAAATGAACAGAATATTACACTAAATTACAGACTACTTATAAATATATCAGATTGGTAAAAACACTAAGATTGCTGACCCAAATAACCAGTGATCAGAATGCTACATTTTAAAAGTAGCTTTGCTACAGCTACAGCTACTTTTCCAAAATGTAGCTTCGCTACAGCTACAACTACATTTACCAAAAAGTAGCTCGCTACGCTACTCCTGTTCGCTACTCGCTACATTTTGCGCTACTTCTGCATTAAAAAAATTAAAACAACCATATGGGTATTAAAAAAATCCCCTACTGGTAAATAGATTCTGTTATTTATTATCATGATTCCAGTCATTCGATAATTTTGATAGCAGTGTTACTTCAGTTACTTATTTTTACTATAGTTTTTGAGAATACCATACCTATGCAAGTGGCATATCAATTCAAATTTGATATATGAATATTGCAATTAGGGTGTTACCCAAATTAATGATTACAACTATACACAAATAAAATTTGGTAGGATTACGTATTTATGTTCACATCAACATATTTTTCTTTAGAATAAATATTTCATTTTTTATAGACTGATATGAAGTCAGCATTTTGAATGAAAAGTACCTGGAGCCCTTTGACTACAAAAGGGCCCCAGGTTCAATACCCAGCGGAGGCACATAGTGGTTAGGATCCAGTCTCAATAAGCTTATCTATGCATAAAATGGACTCAAAACGAAAACTAGGAAAAACGCCAAGTTGGGAGGATGAGATTCTCAATTTCCCACACTGCTCATCATTCATCATTCTTCCTCATTCTCACAATTAGCCGAAAGTGGCAGAAAGTGAATAGATAAGAGAATAATTAAATAAACCATTCATCCTTCATTGTCATAATTGAGAGAAGTGGAAGAATAGATGAGGAGGTAAACAGAAGAGGACAAATGGGTGGTGGACTATATCAAAGCGTTCGAATATTAATGTGGAACAGTTATGTACCTATGAAATGCAAGAAGGTAATATATAACACATACTATGTGCCAATAATTACATATGGAGCAGAGACTTGGACAATGCCATAGACAGACAAAGAAAAGATGCAGGCAGTGGAGATTAAATTTTTAAGGAGTTTTTTGAGGAAGACTAGAAGGAATAGAATAAGGAATGACGAGGTCCGACAGACAGTGGGTGTGGTGAAGCTTCATGACAGGATAGATCAGGCACAGATGAGATGGTTTGAAAGAGGATGGGTGCATAAAGACTGCCAGTAAGAGCTTACAATGAACAAGGAGTGGGAATAAGGCCAAGGGGGAGACCAAGATGTTGGTGGAAAGAGCAGATAGTGAAGAGTGTTAGAAGAAGAGGACAAGATTGGAACACTGTGGAAAGAGAAGACCTGAAAAATGGAGAGGCTTGACTTGTATGCCGACCCAGCCAGAGGCAGGAAACGGCGAAGGATGATGTCATGATTAGCAAAAGTTACAGAAAAGTGGGAGAAATATATCAATTTGAAAACTATGTATATTAACTAAAGAAAGACCTCCCCGATGGAGCAGTGGTAGCGTCATCGCCTTGTATTCAAGGGGTCCTGGGTTCGATACCCGGTGGAGGCACATAGTGGTTCGGATCCCACTTTAAACTGTAGGTCCAATCCGATTAACCTTACCGTGCATAAAGTGGACTTAAAACACCAAATCAATCAATCAATTAACTAAAGAAAATTGTTGTTTCTGCAGGAAACATACATACTTTTTGCAATATGATAAAATTATTGAGGAAACTGTCGTGTAAACCTGAGTGTTCTAAACATATTGTAATTTTAAAATTTGTGAACAAATACTCGCTACTTCTGACCACTGCAAATAACTTAATAAACTGCCTTGGTCAGCAATTTTAGTGTTTTTAATATGGAAACAAAGCTTAATTATATTACAGATTGGTAAAATTATCACTAGTATTGCTGATACACTGATATGCAGATACCAATAGAGTAGCAATTAATTTGTCCCATCTCTAATAATAATAGCCAGAGGTTCTGGTTTCGAGTATGGTCTGGCCATGGGTATTCTTTGTGAGGGTCCCTTCATCATATCATCACTTGTTCTATGGTCGCTATTAGCCAAAAGTAGGAGTAAAGCAATGCTAAATAACAAAAATAAAATCTAATAAAGGAAAAGAAGGTGAGGGTGGTATTGCTATGAGGGGAAATGTAGGCTATTGTAAAAATCAATTTAAAATAGTATTGTACTATGTATTCACTACTCAGGAAAGAAATTGGAGATTCTGAAAAATCTCTGGGAAAATACATTTTGAGTTCTTGTGGGAACCCTGATAAAATGCACCGTAAGGTTTTTCTGTATAAGTCATTCACCTCCTTTCAGAGTTGACCTTCCACGATACAGTAGTCTGCCAGCATCTGAAAATACAGTTGTGTTTCACTTTTTTTTTTGTGACTAATTTTACATTAAAGCCACAGATTGAAGCGATAATAGAGACCAACAAGGGAACATCATAGTAGGCTTCACGCAAAGTGTTTTATGTTTGCTTCGTGAAATATAAATTTATCACACTTATTTATTAAACCCATTGTCAAATTTTTCAGTTGGAAGTAATGTTGTTCTTTTCCATTGGCCATATATTTTTGATTAATGGCGAAGTTGCTAATAGAACCATATCAGGAAATTTAAATATGTAAGCTAAGCTAGCAAATGCAGGTGAGAAATAACCCTCAAAAATGAAGATAAATGCAAAATTAAAAACATGTTTTCTGGTTCTAACGGAAGGGAAACTGGCTGATATCAGGTTTAGCATTGTTTTCGGGACTTGGAAAAAAATTATTATTTTTCATCAATTTCCGAGCCCTAGATATGACACATTACTAATGAGAATAAGCTACCACCGAAGTTCACTGCTGAGTTGCAGGCCTCAAAATCTATTCCAGCTATAAAGTGAACTAGTGAGAAACATCAGATGGGTTAATAAAGTTTGCAAGATTGCTAATGGTTCTTAAGACAAAATTTCAACTAAGTGGAGAAGTGGTAAGAAGTAGACTTACTTGTTTAAATATTGCAGGTTCAGATCCTGTGGAGAACAACAATTCTAGAATGATTCTGATCGTAATATTTACACACTGATGTAAAAATTAAGCATACTGAATTTTTTAAACATGCTACAAATAAAAAAATATTGCAGCGAGCTTTAAAAAATATGTAGTTAAATACAAAAAGACCAGAACAAAATACCTTATACTCTCTTTATCATAAGAAATTTCAGATGTTTTACAAACGTATTTGTGGAAATCATTGATTTAAAAAAACACAAAAAAAAAACACTTGCATTGCATATTCAACACTCTTTATAGTTCCCCAAATTGTATTTCCTTGAGAAATTGTAATATTTTTCATGGTTTATGAAGATTGTTTTTCATGAATTTTTTTCTCTCGTTTTTAGCTTGTGGAAAAGTATTACCAGGGCTCGAAAAATCCTGGTTGCCATGGCGACTAAAAATTTCAGCTTGGCGACTGATCTTTTGCTGTAATTTTGCTGTTTTTTAAGTTTCAATGTATGAAACTTTGAAGATTCTAAGTTCAAATTGCAGTACAGTGTAAGCTAGCAAGTAATTTTTTTTATCAATGTTGTGAACATTCCATAGAATCAGTAACAATTTCTTACTCTTCGTCCCCAACACCCCCACTTCCAGCTTTCACATATGATTTAGCAATGTTTTGAATACGGTGATGCTCAGCTTCTTGTAGATTGATTGATTTGCTTTATTTTATTTGCTCCCCAAACTGGGTAAAGTTTCATCCCCAGATATAAATTTTAACTTCAAGCTCTTAGGCTGTGGGTCAGAGTAAGATTTCTTATCTTGCCCTTCAGTTAAAAGCTCACATTTTACATTTTATTATTATTACTATTGTTTTACAAATCAAAGAATTGAAATTGTGCTGTTGAACTTCAGACTGAGTCCACTTATCGAACTGCAACTCAAATTCGACATGCTTCCTTTCCATGAACGTAAATTAGTTTGTAAATGAAAGTTCCTTTGTTTTTTTTTCCGAACATTTTTACAGAGATAACATAGTATAAGATGCCACTGAATCTTTTGTCTTTCGTGTCACCCCTCGATCTTGTTTTTACGGTACAATTTCACTATTCAAATTGCATGAAGTTTTTCCAGATATCTCAGGGGAACAAATGCTCCCTGCCCCCCTTTTTCTACGGGTGCCCTTAAAAATTAACATTAGGAGTGAATTTTAATCATTTTTTCAATAATGCTTTTATTTCTTTAACAAGTAACATCTGTAGAAAATCTATTGTCTGAAACTTTATTTTTTAATTTTCCAACTCTCAATGGATATATTATTAAACTTAGACGAATACATTACGTGGTCTCTAAAATATTCGACTACCCTTTGCAATTTTTCTATTTTGGATATCATCTAAACCTAATATGTCTACCCAAGAAAATTTTGAGGTACCTAATACTAACGATCACCATCACACGCAAGCAAAGGAATTCCTAGAACAAACACGTTTTACTGATTTCTATAGTGAACCCAGGACTTCTGTTTTCATTTTTTTTTCTTCAAAATTTGCTATATTCCTATAAAATATTTTAAGAATGAAACAAAACTCCGGAAAGAGTTAGCCCACAGAACTCAATCTTTAGTCACTTATAACGCAAAGGACTGGAGAATGGCTATAGAGAAACTACCAGAAATATTAACATATTGAAGACTGAACTTCCTCCCAAATTTATGAAGAAAATATGGTAAAGTCTTCTTATAAAATCGAGAACTGTCGTCAAGTAGTGTTGTACAAAATGGGTTATCATTATCTATAAGTATATTCAATTATTTCCAACGCAGTAGTTGCTTCAAATATAATTGTATTATTCTTCCTTGCTTTGTTTAATGTATGAATTAACCAAAAGTTTGGTTTTATTTTTTGTTAATATTTTGTGGACTTTTACTGGTATCCATTACTGATACTCTCGTTCTTTTTTTGATGAAAGTATCTAACTGATCTCATAAAAATTATTAATATTGCTGCACACCTACGAAAATTTTCTAAATTCCAGTAATCAACCCGACGTTATCTTGCATCAGTAAATACCCCCAATCGACCAACCTGTACATACTTATCTTGATTATGCTGGTAGATCTGGCAACATGGCACTAGGTTGCCATGACAACGGTGCTGCCATCTGTTATCGAAAAATTACAGCAAAATCATCTTTAGTACGGCCTTAATGCTAAGGGAAAAAATAAGTCTTTTTCATATTGAATAATCATCTAATTGAAGAATTGAGAGTGCATACACGAGAATTAAGACAATTTGATATTTGTCAAAATAACAGGTGGTTATAATTAAAGTGACGGTGTTCAGAGTGGTACAGCATGGGCTGTAATGAGAATAGCAGTCTGAAACTTCGTAGATATGCTAATGAAGCAATGCGCTCGCGAAATATGTAAAAAAAAAAGTAGTTCCAATTCTCGCCACCAGAGTAAAAAGTGGCGCTGTAAGCAGTCAAAACTTGGTATAGTTACAGGAAAAACACTATAAATCGCAGAAAACAATACTCTTTGTAATAAAATATCGCTACAATTTCACTATTCGAATTACATGAACATTACTAAAGGAAAAAGCAACAAGCGTCACCAACAACAACCAGGGAGCTCACACAATGGTTAGGCAATGTCGCAGACTTTGACGTCAGAGTTACGGAAAATTCCACGTTTTGACTGCTTACAGCGCCATGTTTTACCCTGGTGGTGAGAATTGGAACTATTTTTTTTTTTTTACATAATTCGCGAGCGCATTGCTTCATTAGCATATCTACGAAGTTTCAGACTGCTACTCTCATTACAGCCCGTGCTGTACCACTCTGAACACCGTCACTTTAATTATAACCACCTGGTATATAAGGAGATATCTTTTTTTAGTTAGTTTTGTTAAACTGTACATGTAATTTATTTATACCTCATAATTTGTTAGTGTTTTTGCAACTTGACTTAGAGGATATAAATACAAACTTTTATACAAGATAGGTATAACTTTATTTCAATACAATGTCAGATTGGGTAAGATTTAAGGTTTCCCTGTTATTTCAGAGACTCAGAAAGAGCAGTGTTGCTTGATACCTTAGTCAGTCCTGTCTTAGTACAAATATAATCACAAGTTGGTACATACATTTTTTGTATTTGTTAACATAAGTGATTGCTAGTTATTTCTCTGCAAACAAAGAAGTGCCATCAAATTGTTATTTGCTCTGTAAAAGAACATAATCATACATTTATTGAAATTTACCTTTGTTTTTGCAGGGCAGTTGGAGTGATACACAGGGCCGAAGACATGTTTTCCTAAGATGCCTAGTTGTGTGTGTATTAAGCTATTTTCTGCTAGCTGCATCATGTAACATCTATATTGTGTTTATTTCAAGAATATTTGCAGGTATGTGTGTTTCCTCCATATACTAATGTGTGTCAGCTAAGCTGTGTGGTATTTGTAGGGGGGATGGGGGAATTTCCCCCCTTCCGGATACTTATCTCCCCTCTGCTTGATAAATTTTATCCCGGGGAGGGGAATGATATTTGGGGGAAATCAAGAAATTATTGGCAATTTTCTTACTTTTCCCACTTCGCCATTCAATTGCAACATTTTCTGTCGGACAACTGGATGCTCTAGTAGGCAAACACAGATGTGGCCTCAAGCGCTGCTCTATTCCTGTAACTGTCAAACAGTGGCCAGGGTTGAAGACAACCTCCCCTCTTCCCTTTTGTTTGTCCACGGAATTTGGCAGGAAAATGCCACCCCAATCAATTTGAAAGTTACAAATGAGTTGTCACGTGACTTGAACTTTTCACCACAGAATGTCTGTATTTATGTGAGTGGAACAATAGTACACGAAGATAGCCTACATGGAATTTTTGACTTGAGCGTGATAGCCCTTTACGAAGTCATTTTTTAAAGAACAAGTGTGCTCTTTTTGAGAGCAATGAACTAGATTTATTTGTGACGGTAGAATGTTAGTGGAAAAAGTGAGCATTTCGAATTCCACACTCTGCAATATAAGGAATCTGCCTACAAAATGAAGGTGACAGTGGCGGTGAAGATGGTGTTGATCAAAGGATGGGTTCTGAAAATTTGCAAGTGCATCTACATAGGAAGGCAGGACTATTAAAGTGGCGAGTTCATTTTGATTGTCGGTTGCCTGTGAAATATATAACAAATTAAAAATTACACGACCATGACTTGATGTATCTAGTGATGTTACACATACATTATCTTTTAACATCACTGAATTAAAACACATGGGCCGGTCCCTGTGGTGGAGTGGTTAGCACATTGTGCTACGACACCAAGGGCCCCGGATGGAATCCCAGCCTGGGCATGGGTGTTTACAAGTGTCCATTCATCATATCACCACTCGTGCCAATATTCGCAATTAGCCAAAAGTGGCAGAAAAAAGTAAAATATACTAAATCAATCAATCTATCAAAGTACAACACATTGGCATGTTGGAATGTAGTATCCTTTGTTGGAAATATTTTTCAGTTTGAGCATGCATTGTCAAGTTGGTAGTTTTTTAAATTTGGATCAAGCTAAACACATTTATAAAATATCATGACTAAAAGTACAGAAGAATTGATATTCCGTAACAACAATTGATTATGAAATTACGTACACAGTGATGGGCGTTAGATATACGAGGGAGAATCAAATGAAAACTGCTATTATTTTTTTTTTCACTATTTTAATGCAGGGATAATGTTTGATTGTACATTATTTTTCTATATAGTCCCCTCCCAGTTCAATGCACTTACGCCATCGGATAGGTAGTTCTTCGATACCGCGTTAGAAAAATTCTTTCGGTTGACTGTGTAGCCACTCGTGTACCGCCGATTGGACGTCTTCATCAGACTTGAACCTCTCCCCTCCAAAGTGCTTCTTTAATGGACCAAAGATGTGGAAATCAGATGGTGCCAAATCTGGTGAGTATGGCAGATGTGGTAGGCACTTGAAGCATAGGTCATCAATGGTTTTCATGGTTGCACGAGCAGAATGAGGACGGGCATTATCATGTTGAAGCAAAACGCCTGCACTCAGCAATCCCCTTCGCTTTGTGTGTATCGCTGGCCTCAAATGGTTTTTGAGAAGGTCGGTGTAGGTGGCACTAGTCAGTGCCGTATAAGGGGGCATGTAGTGTTCCAGAATAGGACCTTTCTTATCCCAGAATAAAGTCAACATGACTTTCCCTGCAGAGGGCTGGCTGCGAAACTTCTTTGGTTTCGGCGAAGACGAATGTCGCCATTCTTTGCTTGCACATTTCGTCTCCAGTTGAAAATGGTGCACCCAACTTTCATCCCCAGTGACAATGTGAGCTAGAAAATCCTCACCCTCCTCTTCATAATGCCTCAGCAGCTCTTGACATGCGTCAACCCATGGACTTTCAGTTCCTGCGTCAGCTGTCGAGGAACCCACCTGGCGGACACTTTTCTTTAGCGGAGTTCGTCATGCACTATGTGTTGTACTGAACCGAAGCTCATATTCAGCAAGGAAGCCATTTCAGCCAGGGTGACATGCCGGTTTTCCTGAATAAGCTGATCTGCTGCGGCTATGGACTTCTCTGTCACAACTCGATGAGCCTGACCCAGATGGGGAGCATCAGTCAATAAAGTCGTACCTTCTGCGAATTTCTTGCACCAATGTGGACTTGCCGCTGTGACAGACAGGCATCCCCATACTTCGTCTGAATTCTCCGATGAATGAATATCAACCAGTTTCACACCTTCACTCCATAAAAATCTCATAACTCCATGCTGTTCCTGCTTGGTGCAACTGCGTAGTGGTGCCGCCACATTGAATCAGCTGTTACTCACATCCAACCCCACCTACCGGCACTGCTTTGTACTACCAGCTCGGAAAGACGTCAAGGACTGTGTCTGCAAATTTCCAAATGCCTATAAAAAAAAAAAAAATTAATGTCACTTTTGCGGTTTTCATTTGACTCTCCCTCGTATAATAGTGGTAATCGCTGTTGTCTAGTATTCAAGGAGCGCAGACTAATTAGGCGTAACTTTGCAGGTGCACTCGCCCACCTAACAAATTTTCAGAATTAACAAGTTAATGGAACTTGTGTTAACCTCCTGGGACCTGAGAAGCAAGTTAGCGAGTAATTTTTATGATTTCGCAAATGTAACCGCAACTTAGCAAAGTAGTCTTGGGTGCTATTTTTATGGGGTAGAAAACTTTTTGTTTCTACACCCTTTTTTTTCTTTTTTCGTCAAGTTGAGTTGAGTGACATAAAATGAAGTGTAGAGTGACTCCATTTACCATTTAAAGTTGTCGAGATACCCCCTCGCAAACCCTCTCCTCTAGTGGCCACAAACATATATAAAGCATTATCTCATGCTGTCTCTAGACAGTCAGGAGAATTTCCTCCCCTCTAGAAATTTCATAAATACCACACTGCAGCTAAGTATAATATTGATCATATAGTGATATAAAATGGTAGAAGAAGCAAAATATTTTTATTTTGATTAGTTCACATGTGCAAATCGATTCCAATCCTTGAAAGTAATTTCCATGGACTTGTAAGAAGTAAATTGGTATTTGAGTATGTTGGGACCATAAAGATTGAACATCAAGCAGATGCCATCGAACTTCCACTGCTTTCTTCCTCTCTCTCTCTCTCTCTCTCTCTCTCTCTCTCTCTCTCGCTCTCGCTCTCTCGCTCTCTCTCGCTCTCTCTCTGAACATTTTCCTTCCTGGTGATGACCCTGAGAGAGGGTCAAAAGCTCGCACTGAAGCTTTTAATGTTTTGTGTTCATTTTAGTTCTCTGGCTACAGGGCAAGTCAGATTTTACCAAGATTGAATGGAGAATGGAAGAAAATTTAGAAATTGAGGTTCCAGGGTATACATTTCCTAAGCAGTCAATTTAACTTTTTTCCCCATGGCTTTGGCCACAGTACCATATTGCCACCCTCGAGTGTAGCACTAGACTATGCACCAAGTGGTGCTTAAAATGGCATTGTTAAGTGGGAGGATGGTTTGCTGAACCTTAGGCTAATTGGGGGTTTGGATTCCATCCTACTTCATTCCCTTTCACTTAAAATACTGGTACTATGATGCCAAATATCCTACATAAGGCCAGTATATCTCGGCATTCATCTTCTTCATGGTTAATCTAGAGATGTATATGAAAGTTCCTGGGATGTATTATGTACAAGATAAAATAAATTGTTTTTTGTATTTAGAACAATGTGTGAGTTAAATTGGGTTTTTCCTGTGCTAGGTAGCCTTACTTTACAAAGGGACTTGTGTATGTGTTCTTTTTTAATTTGTACGAGGGGATATCAAAAAGTAATTGAGTACAAGTATCTCGCCACCTTTCCACAAGATGGCAGGTAAGGCAGTTGTTTCAAAATGGCAGCTACGCTTGAAACGTTCGACACAGTTGAGCTGCGGAGTGTGATTCGGTTTCTGTGGTCAAAGCGACAGACACCACCTGACATCTATCATGAGTTGTGTGCAGTGTATGGTGACAAGTGTAAGACATTCACAAATGTCTGTAACTGGTGTGCAAAGTTCAATGCAGGGCATGTAAATTACTTTGATGAACCCCCGTTCTGGACGGTCTCACACACCCCACACAGAGAGCAATGGGACGAATCCTGGATTTTTCATTACACCTCTGAACAAAAGCGACAGAGTATGGTATGGAAACACACAAACTCACCCCCACCCAAAAAATTCAGGACAATCCCGTCTGCAGGAAAGGTTTTGCTTACCATTTTCTGGGACAGCCAGGGTGTCATTCTTGCTGATTTTGGGGTAATAGGAGCAACTGTAAATGCTGCTGCATATTGTGCCGCACTGGTTTGTCTACGAGCTGCTCTGCACAGTAAACATCCAACAAAATCTCTGGAGGAGGTCATCATTCTCCATGACAATGCTCGTCTCCATGTGGCTGCATCAGTGACGCAAAAAGTTAATTCCTGGCATTGGTAAATTTTCAAGCATCCAGCATACAGTCCAGACCTGGCCCCATCAGGCTTTCACCTGTTCGGCCCACTGAAGGAACACCTTGCTGGCAAACACTTCAGCTCCGACACGGAAGTTGTGACAGCCGTGCATCGTTGGTTACGCATCCAGATGAATGATTTCTACTGCATGGGCATCGAAAAATTGTTGTCACGGTGGGATAAATGTGAATAGATGTTATGTGGAAAAGTAGAGTAATGTTCAACCTTCAAAATGTATATTTCAGTTTTTGTAAATACATTTCAGTTTGGCTGTAAAACATTTACTCAATTACTTTTTGAAATCCACTCGTATGTAGCCAACTCTGTTGTAGTGAACATTCAGCTATAGTGAACCTAAATTACCCCACATAATTGAATGTATGGGGAAGCGATGGGATTGTACTCATGGTGATGATGACACATGTTGAAGATGAAGGCTGTTTGTGCTGTGCTTATCAGTTAAGATTAAAAGTTTTGATTCATTATTTTGTTTCATTAATAGATTGCACCACTCAAACTACTGCCTTCAGTTTTAATAGATTGCAACACTCAAACTACTACTGCCTTCAGTCTTTTTATTTCCTCTGGCACTTCTAACCTCAGCTCAGATTATGGAAGGCATTTCGGTTTTAGTGAAGCAACTTTCTGAATCTGTATGGCTTGATTTTGAATGTAGTTGATTGTATCTCCTTTAAACATAATGTCTAGGATGCATATTTACAGACACTAAAAACATGTAAAATAGGCAGTGAGCATGAATTGATCATTCATTTTCTTAAGTTGCAGTCACTCCCGAGTGCTACACTATGCCAAGCAAATAGCTTTCTTTAATGACAATTGAACTGGCCACACAGGGTTGCGTACGCTTTGTACACTATGTTAGCTACCCTAATGGCATCCAGGAGTGTTTGCATCTGTCACCATGGACGAGCATGCACAGTAGTACCAGTACTTTTCCTTCAGTAGTAGCTACAGTGTGTGTGTGTGCAGGGGTTTATCCAGGATTTCTTCCTGGGGGGGGGGGGGGGTTGGAAAATTTGGGGGGAGTAAGTTTGGGTAAGTTAAGTGCATATTTTGGACAGTTTTAAAAATGTTCGCCCTAATTCAATTTGTTCATGGATGTTTCTAGAGATTAACCACCCCTCCCTTCCCTTCATTTCAGAAGAAAAAAGATGTCAAATACAGGAAAAGATGGAAAATAGATTAATGTTAACATTTCAGTTTAACGTTTCGAGTATTGCTTTCCTTCCGATAATGTTCAGTACTTGATTTAATAAATCGTTAGACAAAACACAAGGGATGACATTAAAAAACACAAAATTTTAACATATTATTACCAGGAATCATTTCATGCAATTCTTAAGCTAGTTATAAAGAAATTAGGAACACTTGCGCAATATTTTAATATTTGTATCGTTCTTGCCGTAGGTGTAACTCGGAGTTCACCTTGGGGGTGCCAAATTGAAATATCAGTGAGAATGCATTGCATGGGGGTGCGCGCACTTGCCTGTCTGAAGTTGTAGTAGTAAATACAGATATAATATGACTTAAATAAATTATGACACTGCCAGCGAAGCGAGCAAGAAAATATTTAGAACTATTTCTTTGCAAACTGGTTATGCATATTATTAGTTAAACATAGCGACAGTATCCCATGATGTTTACTCCTTACAATCTTGCTTTGCTCATTCGTTGAAGACTTCAATATGAAATTCCTTGACCGATTTCGTTCAAAAGCAATATCAGGTATCTCTCAAACGTGCATCCCAACTTCCCACTATATTTAACGTCTTCGTGGCCATGCTCTAAATATATCGAGTTTCATTACTTTATTTCAGTTTGTGAATCATCCTTTAGACAGAGATTTGAAAACACCAGCAGAATTTGGAACTCACTCGCTACATAGAACTATTAAAATTATGCATGCATATTTTCTAACTGTTAGAACAGGAGGGAGCAGGAGGCATGTGGTGAGGTAAAGAGGATGCCGAACGAGCAAAGCAAGATTGCAAAGAGTAAACATCATGGGATACTGTCGCTATGTTTAATATGCATTATACCCTTACAAAACTTTGGAAAATACGCTTGGCGCTTTTGAGAATTTATCTTTCAAATACTAAATGAGAGACTCTAGGGAATTGTCATTCTATTGTTGACATAAACATCCATATTTACACCCCCCCTGTAGGGGGGGGGGGTGTTCCGCTTTTCTGCTTGGGAGGGTGTTCACCAAAATTTGGGAGGGTGTTGGGGGGGTGTTAGGGGTGTGTGGATAAATCACTGTGTGTGTGTGTGTGCTAAAATCCAACACTGTAAAGATGAAATTTCATGAGCAGTTAATTGAAGAAGTGCAAAGAAATATCCATGTTTGTAGCAATAAAGTTCGATTCATATTCATTTGAAAATAGTCTTTAAATTTGATTTCATCTTCACATAATTG
Organism: Lepisma saccharinum; assembly: GCF_977018435.1. Lineage (NCBI taxonomy): Eukaryota > Metazoa > Arthropoda > Insecta > Zygentoma > Lepismatidae > Lepisma > Lepisma saccharinum. The sequence goes on along the minus strand of NC_139234.1, from coordinate 61,477,531 downwards.
TTTTATCAAATGAGCGGCATGGGAGTAAAACTTGATAACAGACACTCAGTTCAAACTTCAGAAAACATTAGGTATAGATGTGCACAGTCTTCCGTTGTTCACACAGTAGTGAAGTAGCCAGTAATGGGTAAAACACACAGGAACATCTGGGTAATACATGAGCCACAATGGAATGTATGAATTTTCACTTGCATTTTTCTTGGTTTCATACTTTTGTGGGTTATCAAGTTTTACTCCCGAGCTGCTCAAATGATGAAATTCACCAAACTTGGTTCCTTTCAAATTCACATTGTGTACTCATATTTGTTTACATTTACACAATGAGAGTAACAGAAGCAAATAATCAGAATCATCACTATTCTCTACACATTATATGCTAACATCTTGGATAGAACTGAAGACTTTCACACAAAATGTAGCATGACATTTTGTGTGGATGCAGCATGAGTCAGTTGCATACTTACTAACTTGAATTTTTTGCATTTTATTATATTTTCTTTTTTTGTGTTGCTTTTCTGTTACTTTTGACTAATTTCAAGGATTGTGGTGAATGGTGATGAGATGAAATTGTTGAAGGGACACTTACAAACCTTCCATGCACTGTTGAAGCCAGAATAATAAAAGAAAAAATCAATTTAACCTTTTGAGTCCCAAGGCCATTTTCACAAGTAAGCCTCTTGGTCCCGAGCCGATTTTGAGCAAAATGCAGAGTTTCAATTAAATGAGTGTAGATCGGAGACTAATTGCCCTAGAGAGATGAGTGATATATCGTTGTACGCGGAATGAACCAGAGATTCAGACTATATGAAATTTATTCAAATTCGGCGTATATATGGAGGGGGAAAGGGATGAAATCCCCTGAAAATACTTTTTTTTTTAAAAAAAGGGGGTTTCGCCCACCCCCGCCCCCCGAAAAAAAGCATTTGAAAAGTTCAAAATGCACATAGAAATTATTGCTGGCATGTAAGGAACACAAAAATATTTGCATTATTATCATATGACCAATGTAACTTGAGTTGTACATCCCAAAAAGGAATGGTCGGCACGCCACTGATTCAAGCTTCAAAATGCAGCGGTACCTTGAAATGACTTTAGCTCAGAGACTATTTGCCCTGGAGATATGAACTATATACCGTTGTACGCAGAATGAATCGCAGATTCAGACGTTATATAATTTATGCACCTTGGGTGTACATATGGAGGGGGAAAGGGGAGAAATCCCCTGAAAATACTTTTTTTTTAAAAAAATGGGGTTTCGCCCCCCCCCCCTGCCTCCCCCCGAAAAAAAGGATATGAAAAGTTCAAAATGCACATAGAAATTATCGCTGGCATGTAAGGAACACAAAAATATTTGCATCATTGTCGTATGACCAATGTAACTTGAGTTGTACTCCCAAAAGGAATGGTGGGCACGCCACTGATTCAAGCTTCAAAATGCAGCGGTACCTTGAAATGACTATAGCTCAAAAACTAAATGCCCTAGAGATATGAAAGATATACCGTTGTACGCAGAATGAATCACAGATTCAGACGATATATAATTTATGCACATTCGGCGTACATATGGAGGGGGAAAGGGGGGAAATCCCCTCAAAAATACTTTTCTTAAAAAAATGGCGTTTCCCCCCGCCCCCGCCCCCAAAAAAATTCAAAATGCACAAAATGCAAAATTTATGCAAATTTGGCGTATATATGGAGGGGGAAGGGAGAAAACCCCCAAAAATTATTTTTAAAAATTGTTGAAATGTTTGAAATTTATATTTTCCCTTGAAAAGAGAAGTCCCTTTTCCCGCCTTTTCACCTCCATTTTCATGAAGAAAAAAAAAGGTGCAAGAAACATTTCTGTTAAATACATGTGTTAGGAACAATATAAAAGAAAAAAATCGAAATTCTAGCTAAAAATAGAAAAGTTATAACGTAAAAACTACGACCTTGACACAGCGTCTCGATCGAGATGCTTGGGACCGTGAGGGTTACAGTTGGGTATCTCGTTCGAGACGCTTGGGATCCAAAAGGTTAAGGGAAGATTGTGCAAAATAAGCATTTATACAAAGGGTGGGGAAGGCCGGCAGGCAAAAATCCATGCTAGTAATGACTTCCAAGCATTTTTTTGTAAAGCTAAACAATAATAGATTACAGCACGGTAACAAAATAATTCAAGTCTTCAGCACTGTGTTTTCCCACATGCACAGATTGGAGAATTATTTTTGATTTTTTGTAAATGATGTGCACTCGTAACATGGTCCAGTTCTCGTATGCAATAGTAAAAGTATCAGGAACCAATTTTTTTATAAAATAATTTTTCATGAACTTTTTTTTATACACTCATGTGCATAAGTTAGGGATAATTCGGTTGAAGGTACTAATCACAGGGGGAAAATGGAGAACCACCCATGTATGGATTGCAGGTTGAATTGCAAATGGTATCAGACTGAAAACAGTGTGAGAAAAGGTACAGAGTGGGCAACAGGGACAAAAATGCAAAGGGGTGTGAAAATCATGAAATGTACCCATGTGTTAGTCCAGAAAACAGGGTGCGGCAAAGGGACATCAATAGTATGTGTGATCTTCCCGCACTGCAAGACATGCACCACAACGTGAGTGCATACTGAGGATGAGGTTATCAAGAAGTGGCTGGGGTATGACTTGCCATTCTTGGACAAGTGCCTCCCTGAGCTCGGGAATGGACCTTCGAGCCATTTGACAACATGCAATTTGCCTGCCAAGCATCTCCCCTGCATGCTCTATTGGGTTCAAGTCTGGTGAGCGACTGGGCCAATCGAATTTTCTGATGTCTTGAGTCTCAAGGTACACATCCACTATGCCAGCTCGATGGGGACAAGCATTTTCATCCATCAGAATGAATTCAGGGCCCACTGCACCCCAAAACAGACGAACATACTGGTCCAGGATGTCATCCCGATACACCGCACCTGTGATGGTACCCCGTGGGAAGACATGCAGGGGTGTGCATGACCCCAGGATGATCCCATCCCACCCCACCCCACACCATGATTTAGCCACACCTGTAATGGTTCAGTTCAGTAATGTTAGCTGGACGGAACCGTGTTCCGGGTTCTCTCCAGATGAAGACACATCGTGAATCACTGGTAAGACAGAACCTGGATTCATCTGTGAACAAGACATGACTCCATTGCTCCTGGGTCCATGTGTAAGGTTCCCTGGATCAATTCAAGCAGGCTCTTCTTTGCACTGGGTTCAATGGAACATACCTTGCTGGTCTTCTGGCATACAGGTGTTCCTCAGCTAACCATCTGTACACAGTAACCTTGAAACTGTGGTCCCTGTAGCAGCTGCAAGATCTCTACAGAGATCCGAGGCGGTGCTGTGCCTATTGCACCTGGCTGTTAGGCATAAGAAACGGTCCTCGTGTATGGTGGTACTCCTTGGAAGGCCTCCACCAAACCTCCAAGTGATGTTTTCACCCTGTTGGAATCGTCGCCAGACCCTTGAGATGACACTCTGGGGGAGACCCAGCTCACGCGACACTTCCATCTTGCTGCACACAGTAAGGACTCGTACTTGGAAACACTACATGCATTTACCACTGTTTCTCAACATGTTTTCTATGTAATTTCACATTGCTTAAGTTTTGCACATAAGTGTAGTTCTAAACTACACTAGTCATTTCACTCATTTCATAAGGTAAATACTACTAATATTTAATGTTCAGCATTGTCTTTTACTTATGATAACAGTTAACTAAAAATTTTTGCAATTTTGAATTTAAATGAATGTAAAATGTTGTCACATAAAAGTCCTTACTTATATTAAGATTTAAGAATGGTTGTTTCCTTAAGCTTTCTTCTGTTTTGTTAAGCCATTTCTCCTTTCCCCACAGGCATTTTTAAACATGTGCAATCATTATGCAAGACAGTCTTATCAGACATCACGCCAACAGTGGAACGATTTGGTGTGCAGGGGACCTACAATGCATTAGCCAATCTTGGATTCATGGTGGGCCCGGTTGTTGGTGGTCACCTGTCTGAGTTTGAAAATGGCTTTCAATATGTGTGTGTTCTGGCCACTGCCTTGTTCTCCGTTAATGTCTGTAAGTACTTTAAAAATTTTCAACTTTAATACAGTGGAACCCCGGTTTTGCGTTCCTGGATTTTACTATTTTTCCCCACATTATACATTCAATTTTGGTGGCCCCAACATAACAAAATGCTATACAGGTTGTTCTCAGATTTACATTTTCCCACATAAGTTTGTCAGCTTGGTCCCCTGAGAAACGTAAATTCGAGGTTCCATTGTATTAATTGGAAAAGTAGAGGGTGGTTTGAGAGTCTGAAAGTGGATATAATACACCTACATTAAATTAGATCGTTGAACTTTTGTTCTTCATGTCTGTACAGAATGATTTATAATGAAATGACTTGGTTTTATCAACTATGATCAGTACACTTAGTTCCAGTGAAGTTACCTGAATTAGGACTGAAACAGTATGTGGAAGGAACAAAGTTAGGGGAATTTTTTTTACTGGAGTTTTCATTCTGAAACAAAGTTCTAGTCTGGATTTCAATGCATTAAAAACTGCCCAAATAGGTAGGCAAAAAGGCGCTAGATTTTTTAAAAATTATTTTTAATGTGAATAATAGAAAACCTTAAATTTCAAAATCTCACTCAAAATTGGTCATATTAATAACTGTAACTTTATAATACATGTATAAGACTGTGCATATATCATTTTTGCGTCAACAGTATATTACACCATCATACTTTCACATTCTCCCCTACCCAAATTTCTGTCTGTTTTCTAAACCCCAAAAGCAAAGTTTAAATTTGTTGTTTTAGAACCATCTCAAAATAACAGAATTGTAATATGTAATTATTTGTGCTTGAAGTGTTGCCAGATTTAATCATTACTTTTAATTCACTTAGAGAAACAAAATGTGTTGGCACCGATGTGTAGAAGTCCTAACTTTGCTTCATTCTTGACTGTGAAAAGTAATAATACCTTTAGCTGCTTTTTGCTATAGTGTATCTACCAATACTATTGAGCCAAGCAGCTTGCATTGACCCATGGCTCTTCCATGAACAGCATTGACCCATGGCTCTTCCATGAACATTCAATAGAATTGAATGCAGTGTTATCCATTTTTTAAATACAAAATGTTGAACTGGCAGACATTCGACAACTGTCTGGGGTGAACATTTGCATACGCATGATTTTTTTCAGAGGGGACTGAAATTGTAGAGGTGTATATTGCATAGCTGCTTTGTAATGGGAGAGGATATACTATAAAGTACAGGGTGTCCCAAAAGGTACTTTACAACTCCAAATGTCATATAACAAGACTTTTAATTCACTTAGAGAAACAAAGTAAGTTTTATGTGATGCACAAACTCAAAAAGTTTTGTTCTGTTAGTTCAATCAACTTCTACATGCGCACCCCTGGTGGCACATACAGTATCTAATCGATATTACAACTGTGTCCAAACCCATTGTATCATGTCACCATCAACTGTGGCAACAGCTTCGGTTATTTTGGCCCTCAAATCAGCAACATCGATCACGGCCGTTCTGTACACTATGTCCTTGACATAACCCCATAAAAAGAAGTCCAGGGGTGTAATGTCGGAAGATCTAGGTGGTCAGGGAATTGGACCATCTCTCCCAATCTAATGCTGTGGGAAAGTCCTGTCGAGGAGATATCTGACTTCTAAGGCCCAATGCGGTGCCATTTTCTTATGGATGGCTGAGAGGGTGGTGGTTTCCCATATCGCGTTTTGAAATTTCTCTGGAGTTGGGTGTCTGACTTGGTTTCAACCAAGCCACACACTGCGCCTTTTCCTGTGCAGACTCCATTTCTCAAATTATGTTTCTCCTGCCACCTGGAAAGACAAGGAAGTTATTCATTACCTAACAGAACAAAACCTTTTGAGTTGGTGCATCACATAAAACTTACTTTGTTTCTCTAAGTGAATTACAAGTCTCGTTATATGACATTGAATTTGTAAAGTACCTTTTGGGACACCCAGTATTTTATAATTACAATGTTTAACCTTCATCTTAAAAGTTGTTCAGAGACAAAAAATTGAAAAGGTTGGGGTTTGTTTTTATTTTCTCAAAATTGTGGGAGGGGCTGTATAGTCTCATGTTCCATCAGCCCTCTGCGTATGCCTGTGGGGGTGAATGGAGATTTTGTGCACAATAGATGTAACACAAAATTTGCTTACCACATTAGTCCCCTTCTCCTCCTCTTGATGCTTCCCCATGCTTGGAAAAATATTCTCATAAATATATTCATGCAGTTATTTTCTTGAGCATTTGGCACATAATTAGGTGACACAGTCTTGTTTTGGATCTTCTTTTCCATACTTTAAGATGTTTAAGTAAGTTTTTCTCTTCTGACCACTACCTACTTTTTTTTAAATCAATAAAATAATAATATAGCACTTGCACAATTTCTCTTATTTACTAAGCAAGTAAATCAGTTTAGAGATTTGTCTCAGTCAAATTTAACTGAAACAAATTGACAGCTAAAAAATGTAAATTTTGAACAACTTGATTGAGCCAGAGTTTGACAGAAAAAAGTATGCTTTCCAATTGTCAATTTTTCATGTTAAATGTTGCTAGATCTGTGATTTTGACAAGTAGTACTTCATTGCTTAGAAATTAAAAATAAAAGGAAATTGAATTTAAAACTTCCTGAAGTTACAACTTTATATCGTACAAAACTCTTACTTCATTATACCTTAACGAACTTACAATTAAAACACATTTTTGTTCTTGTAGGTATAATTTGGTATGCCGTTCCGGAATATAAAGTGTGTAACATCAGGAAGCCGCCATCCTCGTTTGAAAATGACGATTTTACTGCTGAGATTCAGGACGTACATCAGCAGAGAAAATTTGGAAAACTTTTATCTCAACTGAATGAGATTGATTGGACCATGTTCTGGGATATTTTCCTTCTAAAATTCATACTTGGATTTTCTTTGACGGTTTTCTTTACAAACTATAGCCTTATGGTACAGGACAGTTATCAGTTATCACCAAAGTGGGTTGGCTATATGATTTCGTTTCAAGGATTGGTCGGAGTTATTGCAGGATTCTTCAATGGCTACCTCACGCGTCTCTACAACCACAATGGCAACATTTTAACATTCCACGGATTTATTCTTTTGATGATAGCATTCGTAGGGTTAACGGTAGCACCTACGTTGGCCATTTTTACACTGTTCCTCATACCATTGAGCATAAGTAGTTCAGTTCTTCGTGTTAGTTGTGTGGAGTTGACCCTCGCAAGGACGACACCAGATAAACATGGTTCCGTATTAGGATCAAGTCAGAGCATGTCTTCCTTTGCACGTATGATTGCTCCCTTGTTCAGTGGAATGGCTCAAGAAATACACTTGCGAGGATCTTGTTTTTTGTCCTGTGCTATTGCGAGCATTGGTACAGTGTGCGCAGTTTTTCTTAATTCTAAAAGTGGGGAAAAGCGAAGCTAAGGAATATTACTACAGAGATTTTATATTTTGAATTGCATCTTTATGAATAGTAAAACAAGTACTAGTGTTAGCAATATTACATTTGCAGAATAGTGATTCCAATTTATTATACTTGTGGGTCCAAGTGTTGAGTTGCTAGTCATATTTGTTCATTGCCAGTATTTTATGTTCAGCACTTAGAAATTAAATATAGAAATAATTGAAAGAGAAATTACAGTATATGATTTTAGGGTATCTGCAAGACCAGCAGTAATCATACTAGTAGGTAATATCAATCCTATTTGTATTTTTGTATAGGGATGGCTCACACAAATCAGTACTTTATTATTAAATAATTGACAATTTTACTGATCCAATAAAGTATAAAGGCATGTTATGGTCATTCTGTGGCTCTTCTGACTCCCTTGTATATTCCGGAGGTATAGTAACCTTAAGCTGTTCAGGAACTTCCAGTCTTTGGGCATTTTCCTCTATCTGACGGAACATGGATAACATTTTCGATGTTGTATTTCTTCTTATGTCAACTTCTATTCTGTCTTCTGCACACACCACTGCTGGATCTCTGTGGATTTGCCTTTCTGGAGAATTCTCCACAAATCTGTTAACTTTGGGGCGAGCTTTTTCTTTGATGTTGTGCTGCCTCCGTCATGGAATCAGATCTAGCTTTAAGGTTCTTGGCTGTTTGTATACTGTAAAGTAAATATGCAGTTTTCTCTTTGTAAGACAAACCTATTAGTCATCATGCTACTTACATTACATAATGAGTTGAACTATTCGGGACCTTCATATAATTTTTGGATTTTTAATTGGATCAGTAGAATATATCAATTATCAGTATTAGCAAAAATTTAATATAAATCCATTGTTAATTTTTAGAAATACATTTCATGTACATACATGCTTGGGAATGCCACTTGCAATTCTCTTAAATACTGCCATATTTTTTAATAATTTTTGGGAGCTTAAATTAATAAGGTGACATTAAGCCTACAGATGTCTGTGAAGTAGGAATCAGCATAGGCTATGTCATTGTATTAGCAAAATTGCCTATAATTTGTTTTTTCTCCTGCTGTTTTTGAAGGTGTAATTTGGAGATGAGGTGTCTTCGTCTGTACTGTTTTGGCCGATATGTACATATCAGTTTAACAGTAAAATTTTTAAAAAAATTACCGGTCTGATAACTTCCCTTAAAAATTCTGCCATTTTTTTGATTATATGAATATTGTGGTAATGTAAGGTAAATTTCAAAATATTTATTTCCTAAATCAAAGCCCTTTATTTAACCTTCAGTGGACAGGCGAGAAAGGGTTTTCCTAACACCATGTGATTAGCAATTATGTGCCATTTCTTTAAAACTACACATGACATTTCAGTTCTTTTTCGTTTATTAGTATACATTTGAAGATATGACATACTTGAATTACAAAACAACATATCCATTGTTCCTAATATTAACAAGCGGAGCTCGAAAAAGGTAGATCTTATAAAAAACTCCTCATCCATGTTTTCTTCTGATATATTTTACTTTTGTGCGTAATGATGAGAAGAGAACACTTTAACAACAAGCGACAATTAGGCATAATGTTCACCATGTTACAAACATTAAGGATGTAAATGAGCCATTAAGCAAGCTTTTGTTTCGACAAACAAAGGCATTAGATGAAAGAATAGATGTAGTTACTAAGTAGAATGGTTGACTAAAATTATTTTTATGAGAAAATTGTTTTAAAAGTTTTTATGTAGGTTTGTTGGGTTTGTTGTTGACCAAAGTATTTTTTTATCCAATTTATATTGTAATCATTGTGATTCAATTTGCCATGATGAAAGCTTTGTGTAAAAGCTGAAAATGTTGCCAGCAATAAACAGTTTTTGATTGGAATTTATGATGATTCATTTCAGTTATTTAAATAAGGAGAGTGTATGTGAAAGAAGCATTGTGTTAAGATTCAGACTTTTTAAATCCACTTCATGCTCAGATTTATTTATTTCTTTATTTATTAACCAGTCGCCTATAACAGAGCGAATGCTCCAATTACAATAGGCATTACAATTTGCTATATACAATATAATTTACATAAATATATAATACATGATACGAACACATAGTAATTATTACACAAAACCTTAGATAAATACGAATACAAAAAGTTATACAAATACAAAAGTTACACAAATACAAAAAATTACATACATATATTAGAAATTTTGAACAGAGGAGAAAACTAAAGGACAGAAGAAACAAAACATAAACAAGTAACAAACTATAAAAGCTTAAGAATAATAAAGAAATTATACGAATACCACTATTTAAATAAGAAACAGAAATAATCAATACAAAGCAAAAGTTCAGATTTGAATTTGTTTATATGTATACAAAATTTAAAAAGCTATAAATTAATTGTATTTGAGACTGTAAATATATCACTCTAGAATTGGATCTGTTTTACTTGTATATTATATCTATTATGTTATTTAAACTATATAGAAAGTTTTTAATATTAAAAGCAAAATCCAAATCAATTCCATTCGAGACAATATTATTATGTTTACTTAATAATCTAATGATTGGAGAATTTTGATGGAATTTTGTGTTTGATTTATTGCAGTAAAATGGTTGTCTTACTCTTAATACCTTATAATTGACATTAAAGTTTATCAACTGTAAAAGATTTTCACACTCAAGTATACCTTTGATAAGTTTGTATAGGAATATATCGTCAACCGTTAAGCGTCTTCGTTGAAGTGTATGACATGAGAATTCATTTAGTAATTTAACATAGGAGATGCGATCTGCATATGAAGATCTCTTGTAGTAAATATGTCGTAAAAATTTATTCTGAACTTTTTCAATTTTATCGATATGGTATGAGATGTATGGGTTCCATACTGTACTCCCGGATTCTAATTTTGCTCGTACAAGATTATTAAATAAATATACTAAAGAGTTGATATTAAATAAATCTTTGGAGTTTCTTAAAACAAAGCCAAGTATTTTATAAGAGTCATTAACTACTTTTTCAATATGAGTATCAAAGGTGAGTTTGTTGTTTAACCATATTCCTAAATCCTTCGTAATGCCTTTTCTACTTAAAGAATTACTGCTAATTATATATTTGTGAGTGTATCTTATATGTCATCGAGCAAAAGAAAGTACAAAGCATTTATTGACATTAAAAGAAAGCTTATTTGTATGTGACCAAACGTAACAATTATTTAAATCAGCTTGGAGAGCTAGACAGGATTTAAATGATGAAAATATAAATGAAACTGACGTAAATAAGAATTGGGAGCACATACGTAATGCAATAGAATCAGCAGCTAAAGAAAGTATAGGATACCATAAACCGAGAAAAAGTAAGCCATGGTTTGATAATGAATGTCATAATCTAATAGAAATAAGAAATCAGGCTAGACTTAGGTGGTTAAATAACTCTGATGTTAGAAATCTAAGCAATTATAATAGAATAAAGCGAGAAGTTTACTGCACGTTTAGAAGTAAAAAAGGAGATTACTTGAATAGCAAAAATAACGAAATTGAAACAAACAGCAAAAACAAAAATATCAGAGATTTATATAAAGGTGTAAATGAATTTAGAAAGGGGTGGCAACCTAAAGTAAACTTGATAAAAGATAAAGACTGTGATTTTCTAGCTGACCTAAGCGATATTCTAAATAGATGGAAGAATTACTATAATGACCTTTTAAATGTTCATGTAAGAGATAAATCAGAAGTAAATGAAGTACACACAGCAGAACCTTTAGTTCCAGAACCTAACTTGACTGAAGTTAAAGATGCTATTAAAAGGCTAAAGAATAACAAAGCACCTGGCATAGATTTAATACCAGCTGAGTTAATGAAATATGGTTGAAATTCGTTAATATGACAAATTCATAAATTAATTTGTTTAATATGGAATAAAGAAGAAATCCCTCAACAGTGGAAAGAATCCATAATTGTTCCTGTGTTTTAAAAAGGTGATAAAATGAACTGCAATAATTACCGTGGAATTTCTCTACTCTCAACATCATATAAAATATTATCAAACATTCTTTTAACAAGACTAACCCCATATGCTAATGAAATTATAGGTGATTATCAATGTGGATTTAAACGTAACAGATCAACTACAGATCAAATTTTTCACATTAGACAGACACTTGAAAGAAAGTGGGAATATAATCAAAATGTCCATCAGCTATTCATTGATTTCAAAAAAGCATATGATTCGGTCAAAAGAGAGAAATTATATAATATATTAGTAGAGTTTGGAATACCTAAGAAGCTTGTTAGTATGATAAAAGTATGCACCAGTGAAACAGAAAGTATGGGTATTAATGTGTCTGACAAATTTACAATTCATGATTGGTTAAAACAAGGAGATGCATTATCTCCATTGCTCTTTGATTTTGCCTTAGAATATGCTGTTAGGAAGGTAAAAGAAACTAAAGAAGGACTAAAATTAAATGGTGTGACTCAGTTGTTAGCATATGCAGATGATCTACACTTATTAGGGGATGATATAAATACAATTAAGAATAATGCTAAAATATTTTTCAAAACTGCTAAAGAGATAGGATAGGTTTGGAAGTTATCAAAGAGAAAACTAAATATATGCTTACAGGCCGAAACCAAGTGTTAGGTAATAATCAAAATCTAATTATTGACAACAACTCGTTTGAACCAGTTTCCAAATTCAAATACTTAGGAGTAATATTAACAAATGAAAATTATATTAAAGAGGAAATAAAAAGTAGGCTTAATTCAGGAAATGCATGTTACTTCTCTCTTCATAAACTTTTGTTTCTCGTTTAATATCTAAGAAACTAAAAGTTAAAATATACAAAACAGTAATTTTGCCTGTAGTACAGGGTTATTGTAAATGATCTTCCCGATTTCAAAGTTTAATATCTCACATTTATTTAGTCACAATGACAGGCAAATTATTTGAAATTAAAGAAAAACTCAAAAAGTTTCGGTGTCTGGCAAAGCTGATGTTTAGTTACTCATTCTGCCGCTAGGGCGACAGTAAATGAAGATGGCTGGAAACGAAGACAGGAGAGCATTTTTTGTCCTGGAATTTCATGTACAACAGTCAGTTATTTGTGTCCAACGAAGTTTTAGGACGAAGTTCGGGTTAGATCCACCAAGCAGTCACTCAATTCGGAAGTGGTATAGACAATTCAAAGAAAGTGGGTGTATCTGCAAGAGGAAATCAACAGGCCGGCCAGGAGTTAGTGATGAAACAGTTGATCGGGTGCGTGCGACTTTCTCAGAAACCCCAAAAAATCAACGGTTCGTGCAAGCAGAGAATTGAACATTGCCCCCACATTGGCACCGGGGATGTCAGGAGGGAACTCAACAGAAGGTTACCAAAACAATGGATAGGACGAGCTAGTCATGAGGATCAGGTTCTGCTTCCTTGCCCCTTCCCCCCCCCCCCCCCCCACCGTTTGCCAGATATCACTCCCTGTGACTTTTTTTGTGGGGTTATGTTAAAAACCAATTGTATGAGCCTCCCCTACCTAACAACTTACCTGAACTTCGAGTACACATCCAAGAAGCAGTTGCGTCCATTGACTTTGAGATGTTGGGAAGAGTGTGGCAAGAATTTGACTATTGGCTTGATGCGTGCCGAATTACAAAAGGCACTCATATTGAGCACCTTTGACGTGGAACATAATACGTATGTATGTAAAAAAAACTTTTTGAGTTTTTCTTTCATTTAAAATAATTTGCATGTCATTGTGACTAAATAAACGTGAGATATTAAAATTTGGGAAGATAATTTAGAATAGCCCTGTATTATATGGGTGTGAAACTTGGTCTCTTACATTGAAAGAGGAACATAAATTGAGAGTATTTGAAAATAAGGTTTAAAGGAAAATATTTGTACCTAAAAGGGATGAGGAGACAGGTGAGTGGAGAAGGTTACATAATTTAGAACTGCATAATTTGTATTCATGTCCAGATATTATTATAATAATTAAATCAAGAAGACTTACGTGGGCAGGCCATGTGGCACGAATGGGAGAGGAAAGAGGAGTTCACACGATTCTTGTTGGGAAACCTGATGGTAAGAGACCTGTCGGAAGGCCAAGACGAAGATGGAGGGACAATGTTGAGATGGACCTAAAGGAAATCGGTAGGGATGGCAAAGAGTATATAGATCTTGCTCAAGATAGGGGAAGATGGAAGGCCTATGTTGCTGCGGCCATAAACCTTCGGGTTTAAGAAGGCTAGAGAGTTAGTTAGTTAGTTAGAGCTAGACAGTCAGTCTCATGATTTATTCTCTTGTATATTTTACATTATCGGTAAACAATAAGCACTTGGAGTATTTAATTGTCCGTGGTAAGTCATTAATATATAATAGAAAAAATAAAGGGCCCAAATTTGAACCCTGTGGTACACCTGAGCGCACAATAAACGGAAAAGAGGTTACCTGATTATACGTTACAAATTGGATTCGATTACTTAAATAGGAATCTGCTAGTTTTAATAAACTTATGGAAAAGCCAAAGTTTGATAATTTCTGAAGCAAAATTGAGTGGTCTAATTTGTCAAAAGCTTTGGCAAAATCAATAAATATTACATCTACTGGGGATCCCTCATTAAATGAGTCAAAAGCAAATTGGGTTAATGTGATCAAGTTAGTTGTAGTACTTCTGTTCGGGTAAAACCCATGTTGCTCTGTAGTTATAAATGGTTTGACATGGATCACAAGCATTACCAGATTTAAAAATGGGGACTACTTTACTAATTTTCCAAATATTGGGGAAATATTTGGGTTTTTAATATCTGATTAAATATATGACAAAGTGGTATGTGTCAGCGCAAGCTTTAAATATATAAGTAGGAATTTGATCCGCACCACTAGATTTACTCTATTTTAATTTTTTTACAGATTCGTTGTAATCATCATTAGTTACTGAGTGAATGTTAAGACAATGAGTTACCTCAGTATAGGAAGGTTCAGGAATTGAATATGATGAGGGAGAAGAGGAATACACACTGTTAAAATACTTAGCATAGGAATCGAGAATTTCCTTGCTGGACTCAAGATTTTGGGCTTCATAAGTCATTTGTTTTTAATGAAATTCCAGAACATCTTTGAGTTATCAGTCATATTTTCTTCAACATTTCTCAAATGAGACTTGTATGCTTGACTTATCATACTCTTTAAGTTCCTACGTGTCTCTATAAACATAATGTTGTTATAATAGGATAAGTTCTTCCTTTTCCTATAATATTCTTTGTTCTTTAAAGTTCTTATTATTTCAGATGTGAACCAGCTTGGATATGATCTTTTATCTCTTTTCCTTTTAGGGACATACCCACTTATAACTGCGTCTAGTAATGAGTAGAATTGTGATAATGCAATATTTTGATTATGATGTTTAATTATTTGATCCCAATTTACTTTCTCCAGGTCCTTATAGAGGCCAAGAAAATTCGCTTTTGAATAATTATAAGTGGGTACGCACGCCACTGATCTTTTCTCTGAATTTTATAAAAGAATTTAGAATTTCGACAATCAATGCAGGGTAATCTTCAGGTACAATCGTATCAGTAGATCTAATGACATTAATATTAGTTAAATTAGTTAATACTAAATCTAAGGTTCTTCCATTGTGATTCTTAATACTATTGAAAGAATGGAGATTAAACATAGAAAGAAAATTTGCTAATGCTAAACAAATACGATCACCTTCCAATAGATCATAATCTCGACCAGTTACAAGAGGTAGATTAAAATCACCAATAAGTATAATATTATAAGGGTTGAAATTAATGACATCTTCAAATTTTACAAAAAATCATATGTATCAATTTTTGAATTTGGTGGAAAATATACTGAAACAATAATGTAAACATTTCCGTCTATTACAACCTTAATACAAACCACTTGTACGTTGTCAATGTTAAATTCAATTTGTTGAGCACGGAAGCAATTTAAGATAGCTATTAATGAACCACCCCCATTTCTATAATTTCTGTCTTGACGAAAGACAAGGTATCTATCATCTATAAATTCGCTGTCAAAAATACTATTATTTAACCAAGTTTCAGTTAACAATATAAAGTCATAATTGGCAGCTAATATACTTGATCTAATTTACAAGGGTCGTTCAAGGTTGACCGGGATTTTCGTACGTAAAAAATCGATGAATAGCCGGATCATGATGAAATGTGCGGGTGACGTAATGTATTCCTTCGCGAGTAACTAGCACCCGGCATGACGTATTTCGCGCATGCGCAGCAGTTGCAGCGAACATGGCGGCAAGCAGTGTGTCTGTGGCTGTGGAGCAGCGGTGTGTAATCAAATTTCTCGTGAAGGAGAAAGTGAAACCAGCTGAGATTTTCAGACGATTGCAAGCACAGTATGGTGAACAAACGATGTCGCGGACAAGAGTGTACGAATGGTGTGAGCAGTTTCGCGAAGGACGGGAGCTGGTGACAAATGAAGCGCATGGACACATTCGCCCGACTGCAGTCACACCAGTGAATATCGCACGTGTTGAGCAAATGATTCTTGAGAACCGGCGAGTAACAGTGCGGGATATTGCTGCCGAGGTGAATATCAGTGTCGGGAGTTTTGAGACAATCATTCACGACCACTTACGCTTCCGCAAAATCTGTGCAAGGTGGGTTCCCGGCCAGCTGACATTCGATCAGAAGTGGACACGCAGGACGGTCTGTGAACAGCTTCTGAATCGGTTTCGAGCAGAAGGTGATGAATTGTTGCAATCCATCATCGCGTGTGATGAAACATGGTTGCAAAATTCAACCCCAGAGACCAAAAGATGCAGCATGGAGTGGCGGCATAAAAGTTCCCCGCCCCCCAAGAAAAGCAAAATGGAGCCGTCCGCTGGAAAGATCATGGCAAGTGTCTTCTGGGACATGAAGGGCGTTATTCATGTGGATTTTCTGGACAAAAGGAGCACGATTAATGCCCAGTATTACTCCACATTGTTGAGTGGTGCTGTACGAAAGTCCATTCGCAAGAAAAGACCTGGGATGTTGTCTGGAAATGTCATTCTTCTCCATGACAATGCCTGCCCTCACACAGCCAATGTGACAACAACAACTCTGGCCGACATGCGCTGGGAAGTTCTGTCCCATCCCCCCTACAGTCTGGATTTAGCCCCCAGTGATTATCATTTGTTTGCACCCCTTAAAGACCATCTGGGAGGGAAGAAATTCGCGAACAGACGAAGCAGTGCGGAGCGATGTCCTCCAGTAGCTACGACAACAACCAAGTTCTTTCTACGCCAAAGGAATTCGGGAGCTGCCAGAACGATGGCAACGGTGCCTCGGCGCGCACGGAGAATACTTTGAAAAACTGACATAGTTTGGTGTTTCTTCTGCTACCTATTTCCTCTGCAGAAATAAAAGTTCCGGTCAACCTTGAACGACCCTTGTAGTTCTAATTCCTCTTACATTTTGATAATATATTGAAAAATAGTTGTCGGTTTCGGTCATACCTTTACTTCAAGTTGAGGACATCATTTATTGAGTTTAATATATGAACCACCGAATCATTTGTTTTCTTTCTTAACTTAACATTACCAGACCAATCAATCCATAGATATTCATAACCTTTTTCCCTTTTAACTTTCCGTGCTTCACTGAGGGTGATTTTCCTTTGCATTGTGAGACTTTGATTTACATAAATAGGCCCCCCTATGGTGAGACCAATGTCTTTATAGTTTAGATTACGTTTAACCTTTCTCCTTGGAACAAATTTATCTTTATCAGTTCTCCTTACAAATTTAACAACAATATTGGATGCACTTTGGCCTGGATGGTTTTGAGCCTGTGACAGGCATCAATCATACAGTCATTAATTTCGATGTCGAGAGCACGACCTACATTTTTAACTGTTGCAAAAACATTTTCATTTGGAACCTCTGGTACACCACAAACTTCAAGCGTATTCCTCCTGCTGTATTGATCAAGTTCATCAACCTGAGTATGAAGTTTGTCAATTTGCTTTTGTAATCTCGCGTTATCACTTTTGAGGTTCTCAATTGTGGTCATACAAGTTTTTAACAACTCACTTTGATTTTTCAGGAGGTTAGAATTTTCGTCCAATTTCTCGTGAGATAATAATTCCATGATTTGTGTGGATTTTGGGATACCTGGCACAATATCTAGATTCTTCGGTGAATAATAATGAGTATGCTCGTGTTTCTTATTTTCAGTGACGGGAGTAAGAGAAGAATGGCATTACTAAACGTATAGGTATACAGACAGATAGAATATACTTTGTATATCAGAAAGTAGCCATTTTCAGATCGATGTGTCATTGTTTGTAACTTGCCAACACTGAGTAAGATGCTGATAATTCCTTATAGTATATTGGCAACACTGCTATCCACTTTGTTTACATTTGCATCGGACTAACACCAACTGTTTTTTTTGTATTTAATTACATTTGAAAGCTTAAATAAGTATATAAAGTCGATTCTTCATGATCAGTAGTACTTACTGTTAGTCGTGCACCTCAATTTCATCACTAATAAACTATTGTTCCCATTGTATTTTCACGTAAATACGGATCACAACTCACCGTCGCACTCCTACATAACCAGGGTTGCCATGATGCATAATGCAATAAGAACTGGATTAAAAATTAAACATGGGGACCTTTGATTATAATTGATAGTTTTATTATTTTGTATGATTATAGGGTGATTCCATGCCAAATCATCACAAAAAAATTAACTTTTCAACCCGACCATCTCAGATTTTTGGTAAAATTTGGTAGGATTGTAAAGGGCATAAAGTAACTTACAAGTGTAAAATTTTAGCCGTCAGTGATACATGGTGTTTGTACAGCAGGGTTGCCAACTTCATAAAAAATGTCAAATTAAGAAGTTATGCTTACAAGGTCAACAAAAAAATTCATAACATTTCTTCGAATTATGGTATAACCTTCATCTTAGGCTTATTTTGAAGCTAAGAAAGCATAGTTTTCATAATTAGCAGCCTGATATGAAAATATTGAAATTTTCATTTTAAGGTCTCACAATGTGATCTTTGACTTTGAATACCTAAAAAAAAAAAAGATATTCAATTTCTGTGGAAATAAGGTATGTTATAGAGTTAAATGTAATCTTCGTTTAGTGAAAGTTTTATTTTGGGATGGCTTTGGGAACAGGAATAATAAAAAAATCTGGCAGTAGTGTGGGCACAAAGTCGCTTTCCCCAAAACAAGTAATTCTTCATTTATTTGGGAAAGAGACTTTGTGCCCACCCTGTATACACACACCATGTTTCTAAAGTTCATTTCCAACACGTAGGAGTTGATTCTACAAGTGAAAATAAACACAGAAGTTCATGTGACGAAATGCTGAAAACTGCACCCATTCGGATTTATGAAGTGGGAAAAAGTGCAAAAATTATGTTTACAAGGAAATAGTGGCACAACGGCCTATCATATGACCGTGGCGAAGGGTGTTCCACAAAGAAATGCAGCATGCTCTATTCAAAAAAGCACATGGCAGATATGTAAAGTTGATGCGCAAGGGATTCCCCAAAGGAAGCGAATGGGTCTGTTGAAGTCATGGGGGTAGGGAAGGGTTTTATGGAGTGATTAGCATGGACGACCCCAGGCGATGTTTTTGGTCGCAATGTTGTGTTGTCGATATTTGTACGTACCCACATGCTGAAAGGCCGAACCTTGACTTTGGCGTTAACACATTAGTTTTCTTCCGGCAGGAAAGCACCGGTCGCTGCCATTGTGCTTCACGTACTGCGATATCAGCATCACCGCACATCAGGTTACTATCACATGTTTGCGGTTGAATAAGTACGAGTGGAAGGACGTGAACTTGGCAAATCTTGCAATAGGCACTGCTAGGTGTTATCGATAGGCACGGCCCATCTTGTACAGTGCACTAGTGTTCGTCGTCTACAGGTTGGCAGATATGCAGCAATAGGGATGGCTGCATACACCGCATAGGAGCTGGCAGACATGCATCTCATTTATGGTGAGACAGGAAGTAATAGCCATGCAGCACGGCATTTGTATGGGGAACGTTTTCCATATAGGAGGCTGCCGTCATGCACCTTTTTTCAAAGAGTGCATACTCGACTTTGGGAAACGGGATCAGTGCTACCACCCCGTCGAGAAATTGGAAGACAACGAATTGTGCGCACAGATCAGTTTGTGGATGCGGTCCTAAATGCTGTCAGGGATCGTCCTGACACCAGTGCCAGCCCTATAGCCAGTGCTCACAACACCTCCCATGTTAACGTGTGGTGCATCCTGTCCGAAGAGGGGATGTATCCTTTCAAACTTCAAAAGTTATAAGACTTACCTCAGAACTTTGGCCCACGTGTGGTGTTTTGCCAATGGTTTTTGCATCACATGGAACTAACTATCCTGAATTTTGCGAACAGGATGTTGTGGACCGATGATGGAACGTTCACCAGAACGGGCATGTTCAATAGTAAAATCAGTCACGTTTGGGATTTTGCAAATCCACATGTAATTCTCATGGCACATTATCAGCACAGGTTTGCTATTAATGAGTGGTGTAGGATAGTGCATGATTGGGCCGTACATTTTCCCTGTTTGCCTGTGTGGTCACACATATCATGCATATCTTCATGATGTTTTGCCTGAACTGTTGGAGGATGTGCCCTTGTCACTGAGGCAAGGACTGTGGTTCCAACACGATGGTGCACCACCACATTTCAACCAAAATGTGTATCCATTACCTCAATGGCTTGTTCCACAATCGATGTATTGGTAGTGGTGGGCCTGTGCCATGGCCAGCAAGATCGCTGGACATCACTCCCCTGGAATTCTTTCTATGGGTAAAGATGAAACACCTCGTATACGAAACACCTGTCGTGTCAGCCGAGGATCTCGTTGCACGCATTAATGTCGCCGCAGCGACGATAGCAGACACCGCGGTGTTGTTTGCTCACACTAGACAATCGTTCGGTGTTGTCATCTCTGTGTGGAAGTTAATGGCAGACACCTACATTTAAAAAAAATCAGGCTTTTTAATAAGTCAAGAGTATTCTTTTGTGAATGAAAGAAGGGGACAACTTTTAAGGAAAAGTCTACAGTCAATGAATTGTGGGGGAAGTTGTTTGATGAATACCATCATCCATTCTTTGTTTGCAATGAGACAATTGTGGGCTGAACCTGCCAAGCGAACGTTATATATATATTTTCTTTTCTTATTTTTTCCCCTTCATAAAATCTTGTAGATAAAAAGAAATGAATAAAGATTTAGATAAAAATGTAGTGATGTGTAATCATTGTGCTTAATAGTGTTCAGAACCACTGTAAAGCTATTCTTGTATATTGTGCTATTCTTGATGATAGAACGGGATATAGATATTTTGTAATATCCTTATTTAGCCTCAAATGGAAGAAATGTTGTAGAAAAGTTTGACCTACAGCTCTAAAAGAACTCTTTGTCAAGAAAAAGTATGTATGCCATCTGATAAAGCATGATGTTCTGTTATAGGTGTCAATTTCTTAATTTTTTAGGTGATTTAAATGAAGCCAGAAATTGCCATTTTGGATTACTAACTAGAGTGTGTTTCAAAAGACGCACAACACAAACTTTGAAAATTTATATCATGAAAACCGTAAGAGATATTTACACAGATTTTTTGCGTTATAAAGCCTCATCCATTGAGATATTTTTCAATGCTTAACATTATCAATTTTTTTCATACAGAAAATTAAATAAATTAATAACTGGCGGAAGGCAGCGTTAAAATTTTTCCACAAATGCACTTTTGAGTGAGAAAACTATGTAAGAAATTATCGGAGAGTCATAATTAGACGTGTAATGAGTGATGCCATGCCAATCTGTCATTTGCAACCAAAAATGATCATATAGAGCATTTGATGGATTTATGACTGGCGATTTTATGGGTTGAGTGAAAAACTGCTATTTTCGGAGTGGTTAGCACATTGCGGTACGACACCAGGGGTCCCAGGTTTGAATCATGGCCAGGGCATGGATGTTCGTGAGTGTCCATTCATCATATCATCACTCATCCCCATCTTCGCAAATTAGCCAAAAGTGTCACAAGAAGCGAAGTAAAATGAATCAGTCGTCAAATCGGAAAACAAAAACAGTCTGACAACAATAGTAAATGCAATACTCATGTGTTACAGTACACCAAACTCAAAGGTTTTTTTTTTTTTTTTTTGTTTTTTTGATGGAGCAGTACCTCGTGGAATGCATGAGAATTTTCAGCGGACCATGTTCTGCTGTTTTGGCTGTTAGCATAACCATTCAAATGGAACCAAGCTTCGTCAATGAAACAAAACGAAATGAAGAATTATGATGCCATTTTCTTCGACGAGAGATCGAAACCACCTGCAGTATTCAAGCGTTTATCCTTATCAAGGTTTCGTAGTTCTTGAATAGCGCGAACACGATATGGTGTTAGGGTAGTTTTCTTCACATCCCTATCAGCACTGGAAAGTGACAAGTCCGCTTGGGACGCAAGTTTCCTCAAGCTTTTGGTTGGAGATTGTTCCAGACATGTACACACATCCCCCACTGCGGCAGGGGTTAAAACTGATGGGTGACCACTTCGTGTTTTGTCACATACACTACCTACCGGTTTCTCGAAATCTACGCACTGGTCGTAAAACAGTTGCTTGTGAGGTACAGCAGAAGCAGGATATTTTTCCTGGAAAACCTCTTGCACATAAGTGTGCAGTGGGGGCGATCGGGTTCCAAAACCAGGGGGGCAGGTGCCAAAACTGAGGGGGCAAAGACATTATATTTCCCTTTGTAGATAAGATTTAGCATAGTTCGGGGGCAAAAGTGGCAAAAAGTGTAGGGGGGCAACTACCCCCTTCCCCCCCCTAATCACCGTCACTGAGTGTCAAATGGATAGTAAAATACTCTTCAACAATGCACGCGTTCTGCTCCAATGAATACGCCATGCTGAATTAACTAGGCACTGTAGTGGCAAAGCGTGAGGGAAGAAAATTCAGGGTAGCCAGGGGCAACCTAGGATTCTCTCAAAAGTGCAATTTCGGTACAAAATCATGATTTCAGATTTTTCACGTAAACGTATGGACAATACTTAGGCACATGTTGCGTGCATCTGGTGACAAAATTTCGACCTGCTAGTGTTGCCAGCTATGGAGATATGTGCCAAAAATGGCACTTTTTCACTCGACCCATAAAATCGCCAGTCATAAATCCATCAAATGCTGTATATGATCATTTTTTGTTGCAAATGACAGATTGGCATGACATCACTCATTACACGTCTAATTATAACTCTCCGATAATTTCTTACATAGTTTTCCCACTCAAAAGTGCATTTGTGGAATAAATTGATAATGTTAAACATTGAAAAATATCTCGATGGATGAGGCTTTATAATGCAAAAAACACAGTGTAAATATCTTACGGTTTTCATGTTATAAAGTTTCAAAGTTTGGGTTGCGTGACTTTTGAAATGCACTGTATTAGCCATAAGCATCCATGTGCACAGAGGGTGTTCATTGTTCATGTATGCAAGGTTCGTGTTTGTTTGCAACCCGCCTGTAGTGTGATCAATATATTTATTGCAATTAAACTTATTAATAGTGGATAAACAACTTGAAATATTTGAAGGTCAATCTGATATTAGTACAAAGAGGAGCTATGTTTTATAAAGAATATTAAAGGTAAGGTGCTCCTCTGTGCTTAGCACAACACCATGAAGTCATATAGGGTGTGTGGGGGTAACGCCCCACACTTTCGTGATCCGGTCATGAGTTGGGGTGATGTGATCAGCATCATGCCCCTGACTGCTTTTATTCCCCAGGGTTTCCCCCAGGTACCCATGTCATTCCACGCTGGGTGGCTGCCGGGACCGCTTCCAACGTTAGAAAAGTTCCTGGATTTGAATATAAAGAATATTCATATTATTAAATATTTGGAACTGGATACTTGGAAAATAAAGCCACTTATTCTTAGTAGAGAGATTTAAAGCTAATACAGGGTTTGTCCAATAAATAACTGGACTGAAGTCATAAAAATAAATTTATTGAAGATATATGTACATTATGTTAATATTCTTCAAAATATGACCCTCCTGCATCAATACACTGCTGCCAGCACATTTTCCACTCTTCATATGCCCCTGAAAGTCTGTAACTGCAAGGCTGTTCAGGCTCCTTTTGATCCGAGGGAACAAGATGAAGTTGTGGGGGGGGGGGGTCCATATCTGAACTGTAGGTATTGTGCCCAATGTTTGGCCAGTGCCTCCCTCACAATTAGTGACGTGTGACTGGGTGCATTGCCGTGATGCAGCAGCCAGGAATCTGTGATCTCCCTTCGGATGTGGCGGACCCTAATCAACATCAGTCACAATTGAATGCACAGTGGATTTCAGTAAATTTAACTCCTGTGCTATCAAACTAACACTTAACCGGCAATCACTGTTCAGAAGTTCTCGCACTTTGGTCACATTTTCAGTTTTTCGGATCGATGTCAGACGTCAAGCACGTTGTTGGTCTTTAACGTCTTCCCGGCAATCTTTGAATTTTCTATACCACTCAGAAACGCGTTCTGGACATGGCTTCGTCCTTGTAAGCCTCGCGGATCATATCAAAAGTCTCCATAGCAGATTTGTTCAGTTTAACGCAAAATTTGATGGCACAACGCTGCTCGGTGGTTCGTTGCATCTTGACTCTCGACGCGAGCATTAAACACACTTTCACTTCAGGCACGAGCTACACACTTCAAAGGCTCAGAGGCAACTGAGCTGGGTCTCCTAGCTCAAGAGACATCTCCCAGCATCGATCCCACCCACAAAGACCACCCTCCACCCCTTGCCATTGGCCAGACAAAATCTCTATACTTATTGGACAAACTCTGTAGTTAAGATTTGTTAGACTCCAGTAGATGTCTTTGCATGAATTCATGGACATAACGAGTATGGGTATGTGTGTTGCATCTAGGGCTGAACCGATACCGATACTTGTACAATTAAAATAACAGAGGCTATATGTGTGTGTGTGTGTGTGTGTGTGTGTGTGTGTAATTATTATTATTAATTTTATACGTATGGATTTCTGACGAGGGCTGATGAATAAATTAACCAACCAAATGATGCTCTGTTGCAATGATGCATCTCAACTTTACAGTCTTATTTTAGATCAGTGACAATCGATCAGATATTTCAAATATTAGAGAAATATTAAGTGAAGCTAAGAATAGGGCAATTGTGTCGCCGTCGTCCCTCCCCCACCTCCTCCAATGTTTAAATATGAGATCACGACTCGTCAACCTCCTCTTCTAAAACTAAGGGATCACTCATCCCAAACTAACATTAAATCATCCATGAACACAAAAATAATTGTTGATTTACCAGCCCCGGACATGTCGTCTAAAACTAACAGTAAAGCTGTTGAGTTGAGTTGAGTTGGTGTTTTAAGTCCACTTTTATGCACAGTAAGGCTAATTGGGACTGGACCTACAGTTTAAAGTGGGATCCGAACCACTTGTGCCTCCACCGGGTATCGAACCCGGGACCCCTTCATTACAAGGTGGCGACGCTACCACTGCGCCATCAGGGAGGCCCAACAGTAAAGCTGTAACGTGAAACCAATTTTGTCTTTTTTTTTTTTTTGTCCTTAAAGAGAATAAAAATTAGTAAACTAAATTTAAGGAGAGAATGGAAGCTTATCAGTCTCTTGCTTCTATATCAGGCGATTGACTTCAGTACAGTGATATGTGACTTTTGCTTTCGATATATATACTTTCCGAAATAGATTTCTTAAAAAAAAAGAAAATGCATAGTTCTATCGCTTGGCGTGGAAGGAAATCCAAACTCATCACTACACTTTCCAGAAAGTAACTGCCATCATCTGTTGTTCAAAAAAATTATTACCCTTCCACGTTCCCTGTGCTGAAACCCAATTATCCAGTTTGGTACAAACAAAAGTCTATAAAGTTGGAAAGAAAAAGGGGGATTAGCCCAGGAATTTGAATTTCCAGGAATGTGCTATGTACCGTGTCCGAGACACATCGAGGTGCATCGTTGGCTTTCAGGACCTCATTGGAGTTATTATTACACAAGACTGCATCTGTACAAACAAAGCCTGGTAGACTTCGAAGAGAACTAAACGAGAAGCAGCGAACTTCTATGGGGATAATTTCAAGTTATGCTTCATTTGTAGGGACTTAACGGAGTTTGATCTGTGTATGGATCTTTGTGTCACATATACTTGCTGACGGAAACTTGAGTACATGTTCATTTAACAAATGCACAAGTATTATTTTATTTTTTTTCAAAACCAAAGGCAACTTGGAAAAGGTGAATGAACCTTTGAAAAGGAACAAATTTTGGTTTTGGCCACGCTTCTAACGACTCAAAAACAATGGTATCTGCTAGTATCGGTGCAAAAATATCAACCGATACAGATACATCAGTATAGGCTCAGCCCTAGTTTCAACTATGGTCTTCCCTCATTGATTTTAGGAGCATCCCATAAACCCAATAAGAAAAGATAGCATTTTTGTCACTTAGCATTTTCTTCCACTTCTGGATAATTGCAATAATGAAGAGTGATAGGTAGCGACGTGAAGTTTTAGTTTTAGTTTTCCATTAATTTCAATGTTATTTTTTACTGCAATTCAGTGTTATTTTTCATAGTTTAGGGCAAAATTCAGTTATAAATTTAAAACTGGTGTTATTTTTACATGCATTTTTACTGTTCCTTCTAGGCTTAAAATTTTCAAATTGTTTTAGTTCTGGAAAATTGAGACAAATTTTAGTTTTAATGACCAAGAAAAAAAGGTATGGCTTATTTTTGTGAGAAATGACCAAATTTCTTCCATTTGGAAAACTGTTTCATCTCATCAGTGACTATGAAATGTTTATTGAATGGTAACACCCAAATCTTTGAACACAATCATGCACATCACATTTCCCTAACAATGCCACAAAATTTTCTTTCTGGGAAGATTCCCCTGAGCAAATTCTATTTCAGGACTAGGTTAAACACTGTCAGTCATGTCTGCGGCAAACTGCAATAAATGAAGTGTGATGATAATCTCTTTTGAATCGAACTATCACCATCTACACTACAAATGACAGAATAGCATTTCAGGTAGTTCTTTTTGAACAGACGAAGTGTTATTTCCAGTTTATATTGCATATTTTCGGCATTTTTCACATTAAAGTGTAATATTCTGTTATTCTGAAAAATGTCATAATTTGCATTATTTTGCAATTCCAAAACACTGAAAACTTGCCTCCTTTACATACACAAATACATTTTAAACACTTTATTTTGCTTTCCTCAACTTTTCGATGTTATCGTTAAAACTAGAACTTCACGTCCCTAGTGATAGATGAAATTTATGAGTTAGTAGCTAAATGTATTTGTACCCAGTGGTTGGAAGTAGTGTGCTACAAAATTTGTAGCTGTAGTGGTGCTACATTTTGAAAATTGTAGCTGTAGCGAAGCTACAAAATTCATGTAGTCTTCTCAGCATTTTGAGATAAATTTGGAATGTGGCAACAGCATAAAAAAAAAAACTACAATAACGCTTACTTTTGCAGGAGGTTCATAAAGACAGTCTTACAAACAAAAGAACATTCGGCCAGAAGCCTTCACTCATCTTCCACTCCATCTCTCAGCTTGGCCCATGGGGAAGATGGCTCCAGCCTGCCCTACGATGCATATGACATGTGTTCTATGCAGGTTCTTTTGGTTGTGGCTCCACTATAAGAAATTCACCAAATACTGTTGGAATCCGTTCTTTCAAACTCATCTATCTCATACGTGTACACAGATTAATTATTGTGATCAAGGGCAAAACATATCCACATTAAGTTAGCCAAAGACTCCACATAGAGAGGAAAGTTGCCTTCTGGACAGGTTGATTCCAGGTGAGAACTCCTAGGAGAAAGAGAGAGAGAGATAGAGAAATAATTCCAATTGCAGGAGGATCTCCTGTAGAGCAAAGTGAGAACTCTCCTCTCCTCACTCCAGGCTTCTAAGGTCTTGGGATCTTCTTTGTTGTTGATCTTGCCTATGATGGTCATAAGCTTTCTGCCGAAGTTGCCTGTGCAGGCTGTGACTTGATGTGCACAAAGTGTTCTCTTCACATGTTTAATAAATGAGTACAATGTTCCGCTGCTAGCCACTTGAGGCAAAGTTCAACAAATCCACTTCGAACAATCGTCCATGAATGCAGCCACAGTAGATTCACTTGTTACGGTTTGCACTCTGCATCACTTAATGTTCTGCTTCTGAGAGTTGCAACTGTCCCCAGTGTGGATCAGTTTGTTGCAATATTTTAAATAAAATAACTTTCAAATGTTACTTAACACATTAGTATATTAACCAATTTCTACAATGACTATAGTATCGAATAACAAACAAAATAACATCAACATTGAATAGAGTAACACAACAGAATTTTTCTTCATTCTTTTCAGATTATGCACAAAACTAAATAAGAAAATATAATTGCAATAAATGTCTTTGAATTAAAGAACTGTTGCAATAGCTTCCTCCTCCGGTTGAAAACCTTGACATCATACTTTGATGTAGAAATACGTATATTTTTCAAATGTAACATCTTCAATGTATCATCTTCACTTCTTCTTCTACTACTTCTTTGGCAGCAATCTCATTCTTTTCACATCTTCTTTACAGCCATCTTCAGTAGATTTCTTCTTTACTGCAATCTCATTACCATTACTATTTCATAACCATCTTATATCCATTTAAAGGGTTATATTCTTCCCTTTGAAGCTATGTGTGCAAATGAAGTCCTTCATTATAATGGTATACCATATTACATTCATTTTATCCTACATTACATATATTCCTTCTTATCATTCTTCCAGCGAGACACTTTGTATAATTTCTCTGGTTCCTTCCCTTTTTTATTCGTGTCAACACTCGTCCTTGATACATTGAAATACACCATACAGATGAGAATAGAAGCCAAACATAAGTTCTTACATAAAAGATAATATGATGATCAACAGAACAGAGATAATAAATTCATGCTGGTTTACACATGATAATAAAATACATAATGCAAAGAACTGAACTCGTTACAACAAATTCAACCTTTATGTACAATTAAAAAGATAAATCAGTATTTCTTAACAACTCCTTTCTTTTCTCCTCCGAACAGTTAAAAGGTTTAATGTTTTCTAGGTTTTGTCTACCTTTTGTTCCCTTTGTATCTAGAGAAGCTACAGTCGCACAATTGTTTCTTACTTCTATTACCAAGAATGGGCCAATAAACAAATCATACAATTTGTAGATAGTTTTATTTAAAGCAAAGCTCTTAGCATGATTTTTAATCATGATTAAATCTCCTTTGATAATATTTTTGGTACCAGAGCTTGTTTGAACACCTTTAGAATTTCTTCGTTGTTTGAGTTTTTCCTTTAGCTCCAAATATTTTGCTTTCCAGGATAATTGTTCAATATTCTCAGGCCAATCGACAATATTAGTTATATTATCTTCAACTTGATCGTGTAAAAATAGTTCCGCAGGAGTAAAACCAATAGATGCAGAATATGAATTGTTCAACAATTTGACAACGTTTGTCAAAAATTTAGCCCAAGATTTATGATTATCCTTGCAAAATAACCTCAGTAAACGCACAATCTCTTTATTGTAGTGTTCAATTGGATTAGCGTGTGGTGAATATGGCGAAGTAAAAATATGCTTGATGTTCTTGGAGGTAATAAAACTTCGCCACTCCTTAGATTTAAATTGTGAACCATTTTCACTTAATATAATTAGACATGCAGGATAATGATGAAAATACGATTGGTTTAGTTTATTGATAATTTCCATAGATGAAGCTTTACGCAAAGGATAAACCGTAATAAATTTACTTGCAAGATCCACTATACTTAGTATATATTGATAACTTTGAGAAGCTGGTAACGGACCAATCAAATCTAATGAAAGGAATTGATGTATTTTAGGAGTTAATATGTGAAGATCTTCTCGTGTGATACGTTGCACTCTCTGCTTTGACTTGGCACATTCAAGACAATTTCTCAGATATAATTTAATGCTGGCTTTCATGTTTGGCCAAAAGAAAAATTTTGAACACTTTCTGAACATTTTTGAATAACCAAAATGTCCACATAAATCATGATGATCATACAGTACCTTTTCCACAGCTTTTTTAGGTACAAATATTATCCAGTGTTCAGATGCAATAGATTTATAGAATAAGATATTTTCATGCATTCTAAAATGTCCTCTGATTTCGAACTTAGGATCTCCTTTGTTTATCGCCATTCTTAACTTTTGACACTGCTCATCGTTCTGTTGAGATTGTAGCCAATATTGTGGAGTATCTTGGGATAGGAGTTCGATATTTGTATTATTAACGTAGAGTTTCAATGTGAATAAATCTCCCTGTGCCCTTGCAGGATATCTGCTTAAGGCATCAGCCACAATATTAGTGGAACCTTGAATATGTTCAACAGTAAAATCAAAACTTTGAAGTTTTAATACCCAGCGGTTTAGTCTTGGGTTTAAACTTCTAGCAGACTGCAGCCATGAAAGTGACTGATGGTCACAATGAATAACAAATGTTCTTCCACTAAGATAAACACTAAACTTTTCTACTGAAAAGAGGATAGCAAGACATTCAATCTCATGAGTTGAATAAATTAATTCTGTACCACGCAATACTCTACTAACATATTGTATTACTAACGTTTCATCTTCATCTGATAGCTGCCATAAAACTCCTCCAATTCCAACTTTGCTTCCATCAGTGTTAAGATGGAAAATTTTACTAAAATCCGGTTGAGCTAATACATCAGGAGACGTAACTAGCTGTTTGAAATCATTAAAAGCTTAGTGATGATGCTCCTTCCAGTCCCACTTGTTATTTGATTTTAGTAAATCATACGAAGGAGCAGCTATCATTGCAAATTTGTGAACAAATTTTCTCCTCCAATTTACAATTCCTAAAAATTTCCTTAGAGCCTTCTTGTTTTGAGGAACTGGAAAATCCATGATGGCTTGGTTCCTTTCAGGATCAATATGAATGGTTTCTCCAGAAATCACATGGCCTAGGAAATGTATTTCAGTTTGGAAGAACTTGCATTTCGACAATTTAATAGACATATTAGCTGTCTTCAGAGTTGATAAAACATAACGTAGATGTTCTAAGTGTGCTTGAATTGATGGAGAGAAAATTAAAATATCATCAATATAAACAATCAGGAAAGAATTTGTATGATTGCCAAATAATTTATGCATTCTATCAACGAACACACTCACGGCACTTTTGATTCCAAAAGGCAAAAAATGGAACTCCTCAAAATACCTCTATAAGAAAATGCTGTAATCTTAAAGGACCTTGGTGTCAAAGGAATCTGAAAATAACCGCAACTAAGGTCAATAGATGTGAAGTATTTTGCTCCCTTCAATCTTTGTAGTAATTCTGAGAAAGGCTCTACCTGTGTCATCGGAGAAATTACGTGTTGGTTTAATTTACGGAAGTCAACAACTGGTCTCCATAAACCTCCCGCCTTTGAGACTATATGGAGGGGATTCCTATAGGGAGATGTGCTTTCTTGTATGACGTTGTATGACGCCCCACTGTTGCCATTTTTGTAACTCTCTTTCCATATCATCCCGTCTAGCATAAGGAACAGGGTAAGTGGATGCTATTATTGGCACATCAGTATTCAAGTGTATATCGTAAGTTCCACATTTGCTTTTTTAGGTCTGTCAGAAAATAAAACTTGGTATTCCAGAAGAAAATGAAATAACTGATCCAAACAATCAGATGGAAGAGTATTGTTCATGTACGCTGCACGCCGAATATCTTCCTCCGAAGCGATGTCAGATGTTCATTCAATTTGTGAAGTGGTTGAAATTGGTAATTTGCAAGAACGTACTATTCCCTTCATTGACGGAAGACTTTCTTCAGATTGCACTAAAAACGGAGTAATTATTTCCTGACCTAATGAATTCGAAAGCATGACGGTTGCGTTGCTGTAATTTATAATCGCCTTATATTGCCACAAAAACGGCGAACCCAAAATTAAATCAGCGTGTAACTGTTTAACAATATACAGTCCCATGTGGAAAAACTCATTTGCTATTTGAACTGTTACATATTTGAAACCCATTACCTTTATACGTTGTTCTCCTGCAAAGCAAGCCAATTGTATTCCTTCTAATTGTTCCAATTTTGCTCCTGGTATAATGGAACTTAGAATTGTCCAGATTTTATAATCTAATAGATTACACTGACTTCCAGTATCAATTAAACAATTTAAAGACAGATCCGCAATTTTACCTTGTATTTCTGGATTCTCAATTTTTGGTATTGGAGTACCATTTTCTGACATAATCCACTCTGGCTCAGAATCGTACCATTCTAATAAAAATGCTACAGATAAAACTTCATCTCTGGTAACGCCTAAAGATTTAATTTTATTATAATCCTTCAGACATTCCTTAACATGTACTAAATAAGGGTTATTAATACTACCATCCAGCTCCTTTGCATTTATTTGTGGCAAGGTAAATCGGAGCATATCACCTTGCCTTAGTTGTTTAAGGAGTTAGAAGAATGTGCTCTTGTGGTAGTAGTAGCAGTTGGAGTTAGGTGTTCCATATTTGCAGAATTACGGAGCTGCCTACTGTAACACTATTTTCCTGTGAACTATGAGATGCATTACCATACTCTATTGGTTGTTCATTGTAATTTCCAGTTCTACTATATCTTCTGTTATCAGATGTTGGGGTATTGCCAAGTCTGAGATTCGAATTATTTACGTTATTATTAGTTCTTTCAAACCTTACAAACTGCCTTCTTGAGGGATTGCGTTCAAATCTTCTGGGAGACGGGCGATGATTTACATTGATTCCTGCATTTTCAGTCTGTGTTGTAGAATCATAAGAATTCCGCTCAACATTTACTTGCCTGACGAAGTATTTTGGTCTGTCGAAACTTCTCTTCTTATTAGCCCTGTCATCAGAATCTGTATTATCACCGGGCAAAGGTAAACTTTTATTCTTATCACTCGAATACAAATCAATGGTCCTTAATTTCTGCGTCAGTTGCTTAAGATCTGTAATGTTATGGCAACCCACATTCTTTGAAATTGACTCGGGTAGCTGTTTCAAAATCATTTGTATTACTTCAACTTTGTTTGGAGTTTCCACAAGGTTACAATAAGCAGAGTACGTTTTAAAGCGTATGCTTCCAATAATAAACCTGAAGCTGGGTTGTATTTCCTAGATCGTAACAATGTCAACTGACTTTCTAATAATTCATTAGAAGCAAATTGGTCTAGAAATTTATGTACAAAGTCCTCATAAGAAGTGAAATTCTTCTTTTCACTGTTGAACCAGTAAGCACCTACATTATAAAAACACTTACGAATTATACATAATTTATACTTGGAAGGAACACCAATTAAGTTGAACATTGTAGTTAGTTGTTCGATAAATTCTCTAGCAGACTGTTTTGAAACATCTCCTCCAAAACGTGACAATTGACTGAGTTCACTAACTCGTGAAAATCTATTAAAGCATGTATCAGACTGATTATAAGAATTCCATGTAGAATCATTATTCAGCCACATCGGGTTATAAGTACAGTTTGTTCTAGTACAAGGACTATGATTTACATTTAAGTCATCAGGAAACTGATCATGGATTAAGGAATGACATGTACTTCGACGTTGGCAACCACATACTGAAGTTTCAAGACCTGTGAAATTGTCTTTATTATCACAAGCAACATAAGTTCTAGAAGGTATGGAATTTCTGTTAGATGTAGAACAAATTTGCTTTGATGTGTCTGTAGCACATAAAGAACTAGGTGCATTATTTTCAATGTCACAAGTATGTACGTGCTTATTATCATACAGTAAAGAGTTGTTCAACGAAGAAAGACATGAATGGTTATTTAGTGAACATGTACAATGGATTTTGTCAACAGTAGGATTGCTATTAGTAAATTCAGTATTATCTAAAACACAATGCCGCAATGCATATGTATTCTTGCCCTGTGAAGTGGAAGCTTTACCAACTTTATTTCTACTTTTATTGTGAATAGATTTGCCCTTGCACAATTTGGTTACATTTTCCTTTGCAGAATTCACTTCAGCATCAGATGTATCATAGCCAGAAGAACCTGTATGAAATGTTTCGCATTTATTGTGTTCACTAAAAATAACATTCTTTATTTTAGAATTTAATCTTGTATCAGTTTGGCATGCTATGTGCCTATGTTCATTAGTAAGTGCATCAACATTACTTAATTCTTTATCTGGTTGTAGAACGTCTCTAACCATACTAGTACAAATAACATCGCTTTGCTCTAAGTTAATGCATTTCTCATTTAAATCCTTAAGCATAGAATCAAATTCTTGCAATTTTACCTGCGTAGTATTCATATTTGTTTGTAGTGTACTTATAGAAGTTTCATGTTGGCACAACTGGTTTGATAGGAGTTGTTTTAACTCGTCATCATGATGGTCTAGTTTTGATTGAAGATCACTGACTTTCGCATTTAATAAAGTTACTTCATCATTTATACGTTCATTTAGTAACCTATCAGCTGATTGACAAGAATCAGAAACCTGCTGCAACTTATTTTCTACATGTTGGAGCCCTTCGTTCAGTTTTTCAGTACTTTGCTGCAACCTAACCAATTTTGTGCCCCAAACTTCACAGTTTGTTTGTAAACTTTCGCGCAGCGTTTCAGTGTTCTGATCAAGTCTATCTTGTAACCTATTCTCCAAAGCTTCAGTGTTCTGAAGTAACCTATTCTCCAGCGTTTCGGTATTCTGGAGCAACTTGTCTTGCAACCTATTCTCATGTTGGGCCAAACTCAAGTGAAAAGCAGATAAAATTTGGTCAATATTGGGATTTACTGTATCCAAGTATGATTTTAGAGTGAATGGATTGAATTCTGGCTTGCATGCCTTACAGTAATACTCTTCTTTCATAGAGCTGAATATTACCCAGTGAATAACTGTAAGACCCCTACAATTTACATGTTCCCATTTCTTGCATGACGTGCACTCAATCATGCGAGTGTCAGAAAATCTGTCTTTACAACAGAGTAAATCCTCCATTTGCTTACCAGAATTGTTCTCTTCGTTGCTTACATCAGCAACATCACTGAGATCCGGTTGAAGACACACGCTACTTCGAAGCACGTAAGGCACTTCTCTTTACTTCATTATGGCATTATCAGTTCAGTTCTTATCAACTTACAATTTTCGAATCCTGGCTCTAGGTCGCCAATTTATTGCAACTGTCCCCAGTGTGGATCAGTTTGTTGCAATATTTTAAATAAAATAACTTTCAAATGTTACTTAACACATTAGTATATTAACCAATTTCTACAATGACTATAGTAACGAATAACAAACAAAATAACATCAACATTGAATAGAGTAACACAACAGAATTTTTCTTCATTCTTTTCAGATTATGCACAAAACTAAATAAGAAAATATAATTGCAATAAATGTCTTTGAATTAAAGAACTGTTGCAGAGTGTTGCACCACTCTTCTGCAAGGTGCTGCCTTGTTCGTTTGTTGGACTACCAAGTCTGTGGGTGGACTTCTTCGACATAAAACCAGAAAATGTAAAATATATACGTATTAGAAGACTGTGAAGTGTAAGTTGTACACAAAGTGTGGGTTCTGTCAATGTATATATCGATTTTCCCCGGATGTGACAATAATAAAACGTTAAACAAATTTAGTGATTTCGATTTCAACATTATTTGTAGCAGATGTAATTAATGCTATTACTATAGAGCTCACCAGATGTTAGATTTGGTGCTGCCTTCTATTATTATGACTGTGATACTACACAGGCGTTATTAGTTATCGATGGCATCAAGAGAAGAATCTGCAAGTTTCATACTTCTGCTTGATTATAACGTTATCATTTTTCTGTAGGGTCCTTCGCTGAAGTAACCTCAATGGAAGTAGCATAAAAGAACGTTTTATTTATTGTTAAAATTTCAACTATGCAGAAATAACTGTCGTATGACATAGGCAAATCATACAGTATCAATGTTCAGGAATTGCCTCTGTAATTTAGGCAATCAGCATTTACCTGTTGTAAGCCACCTTTGTTATAATGTAATAATTAGTCTCCTGCACTATTTTCTGTGACAATAAAAAAAGTGACTATAGGATCAAAATATAGCCCATAAGGTGTATCGAGGATCCCTGTGATGGCCATTTTGAAAATGCCCCCTCACCCCCCTCTTATGGGGTATTTTCAGTGCCTGCAATCTTCAAAACGTTTGATATGATGTTACTAATTTAGTGATCAATTTTCATGCTTTTATCACAAAAATGCACAATTCAGCAAAATATCTGCACATATTGACTGGACTAAAGTGCCAGAAATCAATGGCTCGGTACATTAACAGTGTTGATCATTGTCCGTATATAGGATCTCACCCACAAAAAAATTATTGTTACTAGAACAATAGACATGCACTTTCTGGAATTACATAATATATGTTCGCAAATTCTAGAATTACAATATGTTTAGAACACTCGGATTTACAAGTCAGTTTCCTCAATATATTTTATAATGTTGTAAAAGTACGTACGAGTTATTGACTTTCCTGCAGAAACTATTTTTTTTTTTTAGTTAATATACAGTTTTCAAATTTGTATTTTTCCTTCTTTTATGCTAATCCAGATTGGTTCCGAACCACTGTGTGACTCAACTCCATATTTATTCTCAAGGAAAATATGTTTATATATAAACGTAAATAATCCTACCAAATTTTATTTGTGTATAGTTGTAATCATTAATTTGGGTATCATCCTAATTGCAATACTCGTATATCAAATTTGAATTGATATGCCACTTACATAGGTATCTTGTTCTCAAACACTACAGTAAAAATAAGTAACTGAAGGAACACTGCTATAAAAATTATCGAATGACTGGAATCATGATAATAAAGAACCAAATCTATTTTCCAGTAAGTACAACTATCATACTAGGGGCTTCTTTTGAATATCCATATGGTTATTTTAAGTTTTTTATGCAAAAGTAGCGAAGTAGCATACAGGAGTAGCATAGCGAGCTACTTTTTGGTAAATGTAGCTGTAGCGAAGCAACTTTTAAAATGTAGCGTTCTGATCACTGATTCTACCTGAGAACTCTGCAAAATGTAAACCTACAGTTTTAAATCTCATTTCCTTCATTTCGTAATGTGTATAAAATGAATTGTGGGTTGCCCAGCCTCCATTGTATCATTAATACAGCAGGATATGGAGGTGAGGGTCCTAAGTTAGAAACTTGTTTGTTTGTACTTTACCCTTTCACCATCCTCATCACAATAAAGTTACAGAGGTAGGAAAGTGAAGTAAAACAATAGTTTCAAATTTAAAAATTAATACTTTTTAGAAAATTTTTGGATACTGAGATGCGTTTATTTCCTCTTACAGGCACCTGATGCTACGACTGCATACTATAGTGGAACCACAAACAAAGAAACCTACGCAGACCCACGACTCCTGTGCACCGTACTCCCGCAAGGAGAGGAGGGGGAGAGTGGACCATGCTTCCTTATGGCCCGTGCAGAACGGAAGGGAAAGCTGCACGGGAACTTTTCGTCCAAGGTTTTTTGCCTTGTGGTCGCTCTATAGAAGTGGATGATGGTAAAGGACTGGCTGTCAAATCTTTTAAAGGTAAGGAAAATATTTTTCAGTTTAAAATAGCCTTTAAAAGAAAAAAAATGTGCATCAACTTTAAAGTTTACACAACAATATTTTTGTCACATAATTTCATAACATCTTAAATTTTTTGCGAATGAAAAAAATTATAAAATCATTCGTTGTTGCTCGCTATGTATTTTCGAATGTAGATGATATCCAACTTGCAGTCACCATGTGATTGGAAAAGCAATATACAGGCATCAACAGAAGTTGCATACAAACCCTTAAACACTCCTGGTAGAAATGAATGGCAATACTCTTAACCCTTAGGCTTGTTTCACATCTATGCTCAAGCAACACTCAGGTCACTGTCTGCTCACGGTAAGGGGGTATCCACACTAGCGGTGTGTACAAGAAATAATTCTTCATTCATCTTCATGTGAATGGAATCAATGAACAATGCAATTAAAGACCATTACACGTCTTGCTCAAAGTGGGCACCATCGTTACGAATGCAGGCATGCAGGTTTTTACGGACATTTGTTCTCTTAACTCATGATGTGATGGTGTCCTTGATGTGTTGACCAGCTGTTAAGATCCTCTCCCTGAGCTCTTCTTGCGAGTTTACTGGTGTCTTGTAAACTAAGTCTTTCATGTCTTCCATTGGGTATTAATTTTGTTCATGTGGATATTTTCTAAACATTAAACTACAACATCCTGCTGTACATCAACGTTCATCTGGGTAAAAAGTTACTAAAGTGTAAAAAGTAAGTGAAAATAAACTGATAAAAAGGCAGTTGTGGAGTCGCTGATGTGTATCGATGGTATCTGTGGGTATTTACCAAATAAATAAAAGGATTTTTTTTTTAACTTCAGTTTTTTTATATATACAAGGTGTAGGGGAGACTGGTGTGAGGTGACTTGTTCTCTTGCTACCGAGTATATGTATGTATCTTTTCGTACAATAAATTTCAAATCTCTCTTCATCCGGACACTGATTGAACAACATAGCCAGATGCCGGGCACACCTGGTACTGCCCTCTGACATGACCAATGTTACCAGTCACCTCATAAACTTTTTCATGAATATGCCATAATTAACCCCATAAATTGTACGCAACGCTTAAAATGTGTAAAAATTGATCGTTCTTTTATCAGTTCAGTAAATATCCAGAGAGACTATCAATACACACAGACAATTTTTGCAAGCAACTCCACAGCTGTTATTATCCATGTTTTTCTGTCACTTCATAAAAAAAACTATTTTGCACCTTAGTAATTTTTTCTTCAAACTGAACATTCATGTACAGTACGATTTTCTAGTTTAATGTTTAAAAAATAGCCACATGGACAAAGTTAATACCCAGTGGAAGATTCATGTCTCTTATCACTTTTTGAACAAAAATTATGTACGTTCAAAGTCTCAGTTGTGACACCCTGTACAATGTAATGATCGGAGTGATTACTGGTATTTTGTTAATTAATTGCTGGCCAGCTACAAGGTAAAGAGTTAATTAATATGTTTCCATGTGTGTACTTGTATGTGTTATTGCAGTGGTATTCAACCTGGAGTACTCGAAGACTTTTTAGGGTGTACGCACAATGTAAAATAATTATAAATAATGAAAACTGTTTCTGACAGAGATAATTTGAAAATGTAATAAAGGGAAGCAAAGAAAATACATTTCTTTGTCAACATTTTTCTCAAAGTTAATATAAGAAGGGATCGATTGAGGATTTCATGTTACTCCCCCCACCGACCACCAGACTAAAGGATTCTAACTCTGATTTATTATTATGCTCAGAACTTGTATTATCCTCTATTTCCAAGAATCGCTTTTGTTTACTCTTTGCAACAATGAAATCTTGCAGCTGCACTCATTGCTAATCGTGCTCCAAATGGTATTTGAATTGTTTGTTTCAAATGCTGACAATAATGGGAGTGTTTGTGAATGTACGTTACGGACTGGAGAATGAAAGAAAGAAAGAGAGGGAGGGAAGAGGGGAGAGAAAGGGAAGGTCAGTGTTATTTCGTGACTGTTGTGTGAAAGTGTGGTTTCTTCTCATCTCTCCCTCTTTATAGTTATGTTCAGTTTCTCATTATTAGAGTGGTGATTTTAGCTTCTGTTGCATCATGGATAAATTCATTATAAGAGGAAAACGTAAAATCGGTGAGACAAGTGAAAGTGGCGCTAGTGTTGAACCACCAACAGTGAAAAGTGCTGCAGAATCGGTTCCTCCTCCACCGGATATCAGTGAAAATAGTGTTGAACCATCTACGAGCAAGTCGAAAATCTCGAAAAATGTGAAATACAGGTATTACAATGAACCTTACATTAAATATGGATTTGTATTGAATACGTGTGATCCACCTCTTCCCCTCTGCGTTATTTGTAATCAAACTTTATCGAATAACTGTATGAAACCACCCCTCCTTCACAGACACTTGGTTACCAATCATAACGAGTATAAAGACAAGCCAGTTGAATTTTTCAGGCGCAAAGCTGAAAATTTAGGTAAAAGTTCAAATGTAATACAGAATTTTACACAATCAACAAAGGTGGCACTGCAAACATCGTATGAGTTAGCGTTGTTAGTTGCCAAAAATAAATCACCCTACACCTTGGTTGAATCTCTTATCATTCCTGCCACTGTGATTATAGCAGATAAAATGTTACACAAAAATTCCGCCAATTAATAAAAACAATTCCGAATTCTTTCACAAGTGTAGGGCGTAGAATTCATGACATGGCAGAAGATGTTGTTGAGCAAATAGTAAAAAGCATTAAAATGGACAAAAGATTTGCGATTCGAATCGGTGGGTGTCTCCGATGATGCCGAGCTACTTATATATGTTCGCTATTTTGACGTTAAGAAATGTGCTATTAGGGATGAAATACTGGGATGTAAACAATTACCAGAACATACAAAGGGAGAGGATATTTTTAAAATTCTTAATAATTTCATAACATTAGAATTAAATTTGTCATGGGACTGGTGTGTAAGTTTGTCCACAGATGGTGCTGCTTCACTGACAGGTCAGAAAACCGGTCTTGTTGCTCATATTCGCCAAATGAACCCTCAAATAATTTGGGAACATTACATTATACACAGAGAAAATTTGGTTTTTACATTGCTGTAAAAGTAGTCAACTTAATCAAGTCGTGTGCACTGAACTCCCGTATTTTCAAATGTGCGAGGAGATTGGATCCGCACACACTCAACAGTTTATGCACACTGAGGTGCGGTGGTTATCGCGAGGATGCATATTGACTCACCTTTTTGAACTGAAAAATGAGATAAAATGTTTCCTTTCAAAATTAAAATCCGATCTGGTGACGTATTTTGAGAATGAACAGTGGCTTTGCCAACTAGCTTACTTGACGGATATATTCAACAAATTTAACGATCTCAATCTTCAACTCCAAGGCTTCGACAAAAATATTTTGAAAGCCCGTGAGAAAGTGAAGGGATTTTATAAGAAAGTATTACTTTGGATTGATTGCGTTAATGAAGGAAATATTGCAGTTTTTTCAACTGTGTTGGAATATTGTGGACAAAATGATGTTAGTATTGCTGGGTGAAGTTCTGGAAATAATCAAATTCCACGTAGAAAATCTCAGGTTACAGTTTTTGAAATACTTTTCAGAAATTGAGAAAGACGATAACACAAGATTGGATTACAAATCAGTTTTCCACCACCGCCATCAATTCCTCTGATCTTCCTGTAAAATTAAAAGAAAGTCTGCTGGAAATGTCCACTGATAGATCACTTGAAATAAAATTCGAAAACGTGTCTTATTTGTGAGTTCTGGTGTTACGCACTCAAAGACTATATTGAACTTAGCGACACTGCCATCACACGCCTTCTTCTCTTCCCCTCCACTTATTTGTGTGAGCAGGGTTTTGCTGGATTGACAGCCATCAAAACGAAACACAGAAATCGCCTGAATCCAGAATTACCACTGATACTCACACTAATGAAGATTCAGCCACGAATCGAGGAGCTGGTGTGCAGAAAACAAGCTCAGCCATCTCATTAACAGGTAAGAAATAAAGTTCATAATATACGAGGGTCGTTCAAGTCAATCGGGGACTTTTTTTTTTAAAAAAAAAATAGAAGAACAAATTTCAAAGTGTGGTAACTGGTTTTATTTTTCCACATAACCTCCTGCTACAGTTATATTCTTATCCCAGTGTTTAACTAACGCCTGGAATGCTTCGACATAGAAAGATTTATCATTACGGCGGAACCATTGTAGGACAGCATTCTTCACTTCATCATCAGTGTTGAAATGTTTTCCTCCAAGGAATTCCTTCAGGGGTCCAAACAGGTGAAAATCACTTGGTGCTAAGTCAGGACTATAGGGGGGGGGGGGGTAATATCTCCCAGCAGATTTCCTGGAATGTTTGGAATGTGCATTGAGCGGTATGCAGTTGTGCATTGTCTTGCAAAAAGACGATGAAACCTAGCCGTTTCTTCCGTAAACTCTTATGCACATCACGCAGAACACGACAGTAATACTCACTGTTGATAGTGACACCATGGGGTAAAAAATCAACATGAATAATCCCATATTTATCCCAAAAGACACTTGCCATCACTTTACCAGCAGACGCAACTGTTCGAAATTTCTTGGGAGGTGGTGATTCCGTATGCTTCCACTGCATCGATGCTCTTTTGGATTCTGGAGTGAAATGGTGAACCCACTTACATCTTATTGAAAGTTCTTTTAACTAATTTGTTATTTTCCCCCTTATCCTTGCATTGATTTATTATTGTTTTTTTTAAAAGCATCCCCCTCTTCATATTATAATCAAGGGGTTGATACCAGGTGATGGTATTGGCTGATATAGGCCTTCTTGTGTACCAGTAAAATTACTGATCCAATATAACTTAATGCAAAATGGGATTTTGTTCATATTTTTATGAATGTAAAGGTGTATAGATTGTCCAGCGAAAAGAATAGACTGTTGCTTCAAATGGGCTTTTACTTTCCCTACATCCTCCCTCTTTTTAAATATTGTTTTCACTACTGAGCGCAAAGGTGAACACACTTGCTTTTCTTTCGAATGTAAAACGCTATTCTGGAACTGGTTAAGCTTTCAGACCAGCAAACGTTCCTTCCAGCAGCGCGTGTTTTTAATTTTGTGTGTGCAGGGGCACGTGAACGGAGGGGAACGGCGAGCCCAGCGTTGTCGACTGCTTTCCACCACACCCCCTCAGCCAGTACTGCGGTAGACAAAATTTCTCGGAAGGAGAGGGTGACTGACCGTTGGTTTCAACGAGGAATGACTGTGGCGGATCTGTGCGTTGGGTTGTGTTGTGTTGTGTTGTAAAAAACCGTTGGTTTTAATACTGAAATATGAGGGAAAATAGTGTAAAGATGAGAAGGCGTGGTGAGGTTCTCAAAAGTAAAGAAAGGCAAATAGTAATGAATATTTTTGTTTATTTAAAACAGAAAAATCTGGATCGCAGTGTAAGTTGGTTAGCCAGCGAGACGGCGAAAGCAACTGGAGTTTCTCGGGCTACTGTGTATAAAATTCGGGTCGAGGTTTCTCAAGGTCCTCTTGAAACACCAGGTAAGAAACGACCCAGGAAAAGATCGCCAATTACAAGTAGAAATGTAAAATATAATGATTTTGTCTGAAGTGCTGTGCGACGTAAAGTTCACGAATTCTTTTTTAAAAACAAACCCCCAACACTTAATTCTGTTCTTGTTGCTGTTAATTCTGACTCCATATTACCGAATTTTAAAAGATCAACGTTTCATGTCTTTCTCAAAGAACTTGGCTTTTCGTATGAGAAAAGGGGCAACAAATCCATGTTAATGGAAAGAGAAGATTTAATTTCTCTTCGCCTTAAATATTTAAGAGAAATTAGGAAGTTTAGGCGTGAAAATAGAAATATTGTTTACACTGATGAAGCCTGGGTAAACACCGGAAACTCAGTCAATTATGAATGGAAAGACAAAACATTTACAACTTCAAAACAAGCGTTTCTGGCAGGTCTTTCCACTGGTTTAAAAAATCCAACATCTCGCAGAGCGCGATACGCTTTAGTGCATGCGGGTAACGAATGCGGTTTTCTGCAAAACGCCCAACTTGTGTTTCAGTGCAAAAAGAATACAGCAGATGCCCATGATGAAATGGATGGAGAAACGTATGAGATGTATTTTCGGGAACAGTTGCTCGCCAATCTCCCTCCGGGATCTGTTATTGTTGTTGACAATGCCTCTTATCATAGTCGCAAGCAAGAGCCAATGCCGACAACCTCGTGGAAGAAGAATGATTTGAGAGAATGGTTGAAATCTCATGGCATTCGTTATGATGTCGACATGTTACGGATAGATCTTCTGGAACTTATAAATATTCATAAAATTAAGTACGATAAGTATAAGATCAATGAGATGGCAAAACAGATGGGGCATACGGTGCTTCGTTTGCCCCCATATCATTGCGAACTGAACCCGATTGAACTTGTGTGGTCACAGGTTAAGCATTATGTGCAGTGTAACAACACTACTTTCAAAACTAAAGACATTGAAAATTTAAT
This sequence comes from Lepisma saccharinum, assembly GCF_977018435.1. Lineage (NCBI taxonomy): Eukaryota > Metazoa > Arthropoda > Insecta > Zygentoma > Lepismatidae > Lepisma > Lepisma saccharinum. The sequence continues at coordinate 61,433,833 of NC_139234.1, read as the reverse complement.
CACTGAATCATTTAAGACAGTAACAGTTGAAAACTGGCAAAATTACGTAAAACATGTCATGGACATAGAGAAGGAAATGTGGAATGCAGATGAATTGCAGGATGATGTTGATCAGATAATAATCCACTTGGGTGAAGATTCCAGCGAGAGTGATGATCTGACAAAAGAAAATGATTCTGGTGATGATTCTGCAATGGAAGGAATTAACCCCCTGGAGTGACATGTGAGAGAAAAGTAAGTTCATTAAGAATTATTCTTTCAGTTTATGTAATTTTGTGAATTTGTTTCTTGTTTTTAATAATAGCTCACAGTGAACTTATTTCTTCAATTTGTACATACCCACGATTCAAGCGCCATGCACGTTTGTTTCGTCTTGTACTTTCACTGCCAGCAGGTCCGTTACTCGCCCCTGCGGCAAGCGGCAATGCTGTTCTCATATACCCAACAGTCTATTCTTTTCGCTGGACAACCAATAGTTCTTAACACTGTAACGGCTATGTATATCAGATTGACACAAATCTTGCACAAGTTTACCTGGCCTTGGAGTCAAATTTTGAAAGGAACTACATTGTACAGTACTATGTACAATCTATACAATTATTTTACTTAGTATTGTAGATTTAAGTTTTTGAATAAATATTACATAATTTGTTACTAAAGGGTGTCCATTTCTTAACTGGTAGTTAGTGTTTAACAAAAATTGGATATTAGATTTGTGACTGTCTTCTACATATACACATAACAGTATTTACTTTATTTCTATTGTGTACAAGTTTATAAACTTAACAGGGAACCATTGAGATTAAGAACGCTGTATCAATGTCTATATTTGTTTTAAGTTGTTGAGTTGGATTCGTTTTTGTTATGTAAGAGGCTTGATTTTCAAAAAATGTCTTTGTCAAAAGTTGCAAAATGAGTTTGTATCGAATGATTTAAAGTGAAATAAGTTATGTTGTTTAATTCTTGCAACGTAAGTATAATAAGATTATGGAAACCAGTTGAGCTATGGAAACCAGTTGAGCGCTGAGAACTTGCAATTTAATTTTAAAATTGTGTTAGTCTGCTCATCCTTCGCATACAATATATATTCAGTGAGAAGTATAGTTGCAAATTATCCATTTCCAGAATACTTGCAATGAAAATACAAATATATTTTTTTTAATTTTCAGGGTAGAGCTGAAGTGGAGGAACATACGAATCAATCAGCCAACGAAGATATCCAGAGTCTTAAGTATTTTTTTCCAACACATTTCTCTGTCCAGTTGGATGTAAATGTAAGAGCATTGGCAGGTATCAATACCCACTAAAATGTTTAGAATGGATATGGATACTTGCCGTTGCTTGGAGTTTACATTCTGTTGGAAGAGAGAAAATTGTGAACTAGTTTACTTGTGCTATTCTTGATCACAAAGCATTAGGAGAAAAAAAATTGTTCATTTAAGATGTTTAGTAAATAAAATTTTGTTTCGAAATGAAAAAAATTGAGTTTTTTGTTTTAAAAAAAAGTAAATATTCATAAAAATTGGACTTAAAATATAATTTTTATAAATATTAATAAACATTTTGGACTTATATATTGAAAAATATGCTAATTTTAGCATTTTTAGGGTGATTTTTTAAGGCATATTTTCGGCCAAAATCCAAATTAACAAAATTTTGAACCTTCCCCCACCTAAACACTTTTTGGTAAATGTTAATAATCAGACACTCAGGTACAGGGGGGAAGCTTTATTTAAAGTATCACATGCATACAAAATTGTACAAAAAATAAAATACATGCACTGTGAAACTTTTAACACCAACTGTCAATTTGCAGATACTCTTGTCTTCTCAAAATAATTGTACTTCACTGTCCATTAACTTTTTTCATTTCATATTATTCCCAGCAATGTCTTCAAAGTTGTTTCACTACTTATCCAAGATTCCTTGTTGTCGTGGCATCTCCAAAATGTTTTCACCAGTCTTTCTTGTCCAGAACTGTTTCACTGAATGATTTTTTTTTCTGAAACCTATTTTTGTGCATTGTAGTAGTTACAAATTCTGAAATTAGCAATGGTTACATAAATACGATATTTTATTTCACAAACAATTAAGGCATCTAAAAGTCTGTGCCATAGAAATAGTCTGTAAAGCTTTTTCCACTCCACATTTCCTGTAAATAAGAACGAAATTCAGTTGAATTTTCAAAATGACAAGTTGCATATTACACTTACATTTCAAAATACAGCGAAACCCAGATTTTACATACATTGCCGACCTCCGTGGTTAGCACATTGTGCTACAACACCAGAGGTCTTGGGTTTGAATACCAGCATGTGTTCTTTGTGAGTTTCCCCCACGTCTTTCTAATCTTCACGATTAGAGGCAAATGTGAACTAAAAAAAAAAAGTGTTACATTTTCATGCATTATATATTTAATCTTGATGGTCCCAACATACCAAAACGTTATAAAATTTTTCTTAGAATTTTCCAGCATTTTTTTTTCCAGCTTGGTCCCCTGAAAAAACACAAAATTGAGGTTCCACTGTAATTACTGCAAACATTTAAGATTGTTAAATATATTAAATATGAAGATTTAGTAGGGATGGACAATTTTGCTGATTCCAGCGGCATATTCTCCCATGTTAATCTGGTTTATTGCTGGAAAATTTGAAATTATTGGACTTCTGTTTTTGTTTTACTTGCATGCCTGCATTCATGTTTTATTTCTATTATATTTAATTATACAATAAATAAGAATTGTTGCAGTAAACCAGATCAAATTTTCAGAATACGCCACTGGCTGACACTGATATTCCACCGATCCAATATACAATTACACATGTTCTATAGTGAACACGAATGCTTCATTAATTTCCTTAATTGAGTCGTCCACTTGCAAAACCTGTTTAATGCATCATAAACAGAAAGGAGGAAATCGGCGAAAACATTTTACAGCTGAGTCACACAATGCACATCAATGATTTTTTGTTAATTTTTTAATTTTTTTTGGTTAAAGGCGCATGTGAGCATGATGGAACCAAACGTTTTTAATGTTGAAAATTATTGCAAAGACATGCTCTTTCTCTACAAAGAAATAAATTTGTTTTTTTTACTCCTTGTAACAAAAAATTTACGTTTTTTGGACATTGTGGAAAAAAATAGCTTCCGGGTAGCCATTTGTAGAATACAAAATTTTAGGCGGTTTCTTTCAACCATAAGGGAAGGGTGTATACCAAATTTCATAAACATCAGAGATGGAGGGTGACATGACCTCATTGAAATGGCATGGAATGACCCTATCTTTAAGGTATGAAATACACCATGAAATATAATGCGCATGTGTGCTGAACATTCTATCTTTGTATTTTTTCTAAGATCAGCTGCAATATTCTGCTGCACTTTCTAAGTGACGCAATATTATAAAGTTAATGTTAGTCCCATGCTTGGGGGACGATATAATGAAGCAATGTCATGTTCAGTTTAGGTCACATGGTTACTTTCATGTTTTCTCACTAGCCCACTTCCGTATAACATCTTATTCTGCTGTGTGCTCTGTCTTTCTACCAGTGGCGTAGCGTTATAGTATGCCCGTACACCCGGCGTTCCCAGATTTAAAATTTCAAAAATGCTTAAATGCTGTGATTATAAAGTAAAACGTGACTAATTTCATATATGTTTGACCTTCATGGCATTATAATGGCTATTTTTAGCGATCCGCTTGCAATGCTCCACTCGCAACACTCGTTCTAGCATCTCTTTTCAATGCCTTTCCCGGCCGGATGCCGAGCAGGTTCGGCGTACAGGACTCCTATATTCCTTGCTGCCTTTATGGAGGGAAAGCTTCCATTTCTACAGCACGCGCGTAAATGGGCTCTCTTACGCCAGCGTACGAGAGGTCTACCGTGATTGGTTCATGTGACCCTTCCTGCCTTCTGAAGCAGACGACAGCGGCAGAATTCCTACCCGGTTCTTCGCTCTAAGCGCTCATGCAACTCATGCTGTGTGATGCTGCAATACGCAATATTGACTGACGTAACTTTACCAATCTCAAATATGCTGCTTCTTAATGGCCACTGCATTGTATAATTTATCGCACGAACAGCGATGTGTATTAGAAACTAAAAGATCAACACAGTTTTTGTCAAATAAGTTGGTGAAGTCCTCGTGGTAGAAATTCAGCCTGTGGCAGCTCTACCACTTAACCCGCAAAACTATTATTTTTTTATTGTATTTTTTTGTTATTATCTAACTACTTAATATTGTGTGAATGGAAATGTTTAGCATTCATTTGAAAACTCTTAACATCGAATGGTCTCTGGACAAAATTATTTTAAAATGTTTATCAGCATTCTCAAGATGTAATAAACAGTGGTCTGAATTACTAATCGGCACTGTTACGTCAGTAGAGTGTACGATATTTGGATCATCCACTCTGCTTTTCACAGTGCGCCAAGACGACAGAGGTCCCTGGTTCGAATCCCGGCGTGAGCACGGGTGTTCTTTGCCAGTGTCCCTTCATCAATATCATCACTCATATTCATATTCGCAATTAATCAAAAGTGGTAGAAAAGCGAAGTAAAATAAACAAAATCAATCAGTAGTTGGATCGCCCACAACAATGACATCTATTGTTGTGCAGAGGCGCTTGTGATTCAGGTAGGTTTTTAATGACTTGCGTCATGCAGAAAGATATAAAAAAAGGTATAGAACACCAGAGTTCAAAACATCTGTGGCATAGTGAGGCAACTAATTTTCTAGCTAAAACATGCAATGATGATGTTTTATTGAAAACCCAGCTTACTTCAGGCAAATAATACCTGTGGCGACTAATATCATAAGTAAATTATTAAGCAAGAAAGGGCCGACTCTTCCTTCGGACTTGGCATTCCCACCCGAAATGTCCATCCTACGCCACTGCTTTCTACGCTATGATAATTTTCTTGTTACGTACTTTGGAAAGTGTGGTGCAACTGTCCCCCATGTATGCGACTGACGTTAACTTTATAATATTACATGGCTTAAAAGTGCAGCAAAACAACACAGCTGAATTTAGAACATAGACAACGAAAGAACGTTCAGATGCACAGTATAATTCAGTTTTGTAATGTTCCAATGAATATCAATGGACGATATATCGTCCAGACGATGTATCGCGATATGGGAAAAAAATATTGTCCAGGTGATATCAACTACATGATATATCATCATGATATTTTGGCAATATATATCGTGCTTGCAATATATCATCAAAATACAGAAAAAATATTGTATCATATAGTCTGTGACAATATTTTCTTCACAATATTCCGCAAGATCAAATTTCCAATATTGTCCATCCCTAGTCACAACACCGAGAGTACTTTCAGCAAAACATTTTAGTTCTGCAAGGTTTCAAATAAAATTTTACATCTTGGAAACTACATATGCTACAGTTATAAATGCCTCATTTTGTTCAGTACAGAGGAGGCTACAGCGTATGGTAAAAAGTTGAAAATTCTAAATGTGACCACATGTGTCACATCTGGCATTTAAGGGTTGAATTTCATGGACAGAAAATGTGACAGAATCAATTAATTTTTAAAACATGTGAAAGCTGTATGACTTACCTCCATAAAAATTGACTGCTTTGCACCCTCATCCACTTCGAACAAGTACTGATATCATCAGACACCTGTAAAATAACAGAAGTCTAAGTGCACAGGAAATTCCCAAGTACCTTTTCATTCAAATTTAGGAGAGTCACCAAAATGCAGAAATAACCTTTAATTAAATAATAAAAATATATAATAACCCGTGGCTCTATAGACCATACGGGCCTTGGCCTATCTCCCAAATGCCAGCCTCCCCACAATCCTACCTAGAGACGTGGAGATCTTCAACCAGTAATGGGGTGACATGGGGTCAGCACGTCGAACCCTCAGCCGTTATAGGAGATTTCGCAGACCGGGTTACGCTACTCGTAGCGTCCCAATTTCCTCACGATGGTGGGTTGCCACCGGTCGTATACATAGGCTGAATACCCAGGCAGACTATTACTTATTTGCATTTCCTAAGTATCATGAATTGTAATGATCAAAAACTTTGCATCAATGATTTAACTCTTAAACAATAAACCCACACTCTAGGACCATGATAAAATTCAAGTATAAATCCTGGTTTCAAGCAGATGTTTTCTCTATTTCAAACTGATGTATTACAAGCTCTCACCTCCCCCCCCCCCCACACACACAAATATACTAACAATATAAAGGGTCTATGTGATTCCAATGTATCCAAAAATTCTAATTCAATTAAATTAGACGGTATATATATACATATTTAAAATATTTAATTTAAGGTGCGGAGTTTAAATTTGTCATTTTGCATACTCAGACTCGAAATAGATATGCAAACAAAAGTCACAAATGTTACAGGATATACTAATCTGCGAAAAATTGCTAATTCAATTGTATAAGAATTTCAAACTCAAATTTAAGTAATGAACTTCAAGATATCTTATCTTGCAATATTCTTTCATCTGCCAGATAGATTGTTCAGGACACTAACGAAGTAAACAGACTGAGAGAATTATTTTTTATTTTCCACGCAGCTTTCTTTCCTTCCTTAATAAAAATAAAAGCTAAACTGTGAAAATTTTCTCTCAGGGCATTTATAAATATGTAGAAATTCAATGGGATTTGGAATAATACGAGGGCTGTTGGAAAAGTTCCTGCAATGGCTTTATTCTTTTTCAAAGTATTCACCCTTAAGATCGATACACTTTTGCATATGCTCAAACCAATTTTGAAAGCATTTTTCCCACTCTGAAGCTGATACCTCAGAAACTGCTATTCGGAATGTGTCAACAGCTGCTTCAGGCGACACAAATCGCTCACCATGCATCATATTTTTCATGTGTGGGAACAAAAAGGAGTCATTAGGTGATAAATCAGGTGAGTACGGACAATGAGTCATTAATTCGACATTTTTAGTGGACAAAAATCAACAGTTTGGTGAGCTGAGTGGAATCTGGCGTTGTCGTGGTGAAGAATAATGTGAGGATTTGGCTTTGTTTTATGCAATTCATTGATGACCTCTGACAAACAAATTGTTGTATACCACTCAGCATTTACAGTCCTTCGATCTTCGAAAGCTATTGTTGCCACATGTCCGGTATAACCGAAGAAACAAGCAATCATTTGCTTGGCAGCATTCCTCGAACGAACAACTTTTGTTGGTTTCAGCTCACTTTGAAACACCCAAACAGTGGATTGCTGTTTAGTTTCGGGTTTTTATGAATAGATCCAAGTTTCGTCCCCTGTAAAGATGTAGTACACCAAATTTGACTTGCCTCGGTTGAATTTTTTTAGCATTTCTTTACCCCAATTTACACGAGCCTGTTTTTGAGTTTCCGTCAAGTTGTATGGGATCCAACGGCTTGAAAATTTCCGTATGTTCAGATGACCATGCAAGATCGTATGTATTGCTTTCATGTCTCTGTTCAAAGATGCCTGAATCTCACGGTATGTCACATGTCGATTTCTCAATCATTTCACGCCATTGTTTTGGTGTTAAACTACATTTGAAATCATAAAAAATTATTGCCCGAAAGTGTTCACGAGAAATTTCCATTTTTCACACATAACTACTACTTCAAACTGCTGTGAAAATAAACGATCAAAGATAATTTAAACATAAAAAAGGTATATTCTTCCGATTTTTATAATAGCGAAACACTAGCAACACTGTTGGTGGTAGTTTGCAGAAACTTTTCCAGCAACCCTCGTAAAAGTTGCAATTTTTCATGCCTACGGAGAAAAATTCATGCATCATTCCCGGAGCCAATAATTCACTCAGAATTCCAAGAATTCAAGGAATTCCCAGTGGGTAGCCACCCGGTCTTATTTTTGGTCTAATACCAGTTGTTTTGTACTAGTAAGTGATTTTGAATCATTTTTAGAAAATTCTCATTCTCCCTTTTTGAATTATGCCCCATTATTGTATGGTGACTATGTGCAGTGACCCCTATAAATTGATTTTCTTTTGAAAACTAGGAATTTTTTTAATTAACCTTAAAATTTCTTTAAAAATATAATTATTTTTTAAAAAAATACTATCATCATAGATTCATTGTACATTTACCTCACATTCTCTGAGATAAGATGGCCAGGTAACTATTTAGTATTTTCTCTAATAATTGATAAAGAGTTTCGTCGAGTTCATCTGCAAGGTGTAAGCTCAACATCTATCATGGCACAAAAATATTCTTCCCTCATTAATGTTAACATGAATGAAACCTTTAAACCCTATGCATTCTCAGAAATAATTGTCTCAATGACATACTAATAGCAAAAACTAGACAACAAAAAAAAATTGGGATGGTGGGATCTTTAGAACTTGAAAAATAAGCTAAAAGGTTCATTTTTTTTTTCGAAGGAAGATAAATGAAATTCTGCATTTCCACCACGTATCATTCTAGTGATATCATCATTTATGGGTGATGTAGCTAATCATCATTCATCCTCATTAATGATGAGAGCACTTGTCATCTTGACAAGTTGGATGCTTGGCAGCAAGAGGCACAACTAAAATAGAATACCTTACAAAACAACTAGAAATGGCAAATAGTCACTCGTTGGATTTTATAACTTTCGAACCTGAATCATACATGGTAAGGATTAGGATAAATACCTGTCTAGACTTACAATAGATGATCAAATCAGTAGCGAAGTGTAAAATGAAAACGTCCTTTCTCCAGGCTTCTCAGCTTGTTGACCTCAGTCAGGGAGACTACTCTCCTTCCCTACTCTCCAAAGTTCTCTTGCCTGTTTCCAATCAATTCGAAAAGTGACTCCTCTCCCAGCCTGTCTGCTCCTCTAAAACCCCTGTCAATCCACACTTCCTCCATGCTGATTCGTCAGTTTTTACCTTCCTATACTTGTAAACAAATTGCTACCTGTTTACCTGATGATACTCTGTAACCTCAATACATCAGGTAGTCAGCACACACTTGACTATGCATAATTAAAATGCCCCAGAGCAGTAGACAGCTGGTGTAAACAAGTGAACGACCCTTGGTGAATTGAAGCTTCTAAAGAAAGTTTAAATAAAATAAGGAATAATCCTATGGATTGATAAGGTACATAATGATTAATCTATATTCACATATTGTCTATCATTCCTGATTCCTGAATATTCACTTGTCATGGAAACGTATGGAACACGAAGTCCAACACCAATACTACTTGTTCATGACCAGAATACCTCGCATCTTTCAAAACTTCTCTTTATTGTAATGGATCACCATGCTCTCTTAGGTGGAACACGAAATGATGTCATGTAGTATCAAGCGATTTTCTATCTAAATTCAAGCTGGGATAATTTTTGCCTCGGAAATTCATGTAGAATACGGATAAGAGGGGCTGCAGTATTTCTAAATTTGTTTTCAATGTCAGCTTGAATCTTGTTATACTCTTGCCTTGATGGATGTCAAAACGAATGAGATATCAACGGAAGGTATTCAAGTACCAGGCTTTGCAACCAAATCTTATACATTTACCTCTAACAAATTGTTTGCAGGAATGCTTCCCATAATACAGAGTGCTTCAAAAAAATGTATACACACTTCAGGAGAAGAAAAATTTGTTAAAACGTCTTCATACAAAGATGTGTATTTACCTGAAAGTACGGTTTGTAACGACCTAGCGTGGTCGCCACATTTAACGACCCTGCGTAGTTGCCATATTATATTTTATTAAGAAGATTTGGATAAAGAATGCATGCTAGATGTCCCTGCGAGGCGTACGCTTTTAGTTTAAATGTGTTAACGGATCCACCTCTACGATAATTAGTTTCGCTTATTATTTGACCCTGCGTGGTCGCTGTATTCTGTAAACGTTAATGGATCCACCTCTATGTTTATTAGTTTCGCTTATTATTAGACCCTGCGTGGTTGCTGTATTCAATAAATGTTATTAATTATTGTCATTTACACTGTTCAACTCGTTGTTTAGAATTGCAGAGTCCTGCGAGGCTCATTATTAATTGTATTGTCTGAATGCACACAGTTTTACTTTATATTAACGCGTGCATCTAGTGATTTTCCCACTAGTGATTTCTCAATGTCAAAACCTTGATATTTCTCAGTACGAAGTTTGCTATATGTAAAAAAAAATGAGTTAGCAACACGTACTTGTAGTTAAAATTTTCACCACTAATGCGCCACCCCCGCGAGTATAAAAGCCAGCGCAGCCAGGCCCGGAGCTCAGTTGGCTCCCTGATGTCAACAGGCAAACATCCAGGGTTAACTGGCCTCCCAGCCTGAAGACTAGAAGCCATCCCAGAAAGAAGGACGAAGAAAGAAGAAGAAGAGCCTAGCAGCAACCTACCTACCTGGTCCGCTCGCTTAGGCTGATTGGTGCTCAGGTTCTACCTGCCCGGCTTGTCTGGGAGCACCCGGACCTTCCTTTCTAACCTGCCGTCCCTTCATAGGAGACACCGGTTGGCTTGCGAATTCCCAGGTAACGCCGGGGTTGTTGCGGCATCCTTTAATCCTTTTACCCTGCGCCCGTTATTCGGGAGTATCTATTGGTTTCGGCCAATTCCCGGCTGTGGTTGGGGTACTACGCACAACCTACTCTCTTTTACAGGGGAACCCGTGACTTTGGCGGTGACCAAGGCCCTAAATAAAATTAAGTCCCCATACTCCCCCTGGCGCCTCACAGCGAGGAATAAATTGGATGTTTCCTGGCCCCCTTATCTCTTCGAGATCAAAGGTGGTACAGGTAAAAGAACGTGCGTGGTAAAGGTAAAAGCACGTGTGTGGTACAAGTAAATGCACGTGTGTGGTAAGGGTTTCAGGTAAAGACACGTGTGTAAGTGTGCTAACGGACACCCTTGTGTTGAGATTATAATAAATATATATATATTAAGCTGGTATAGTCTTTCCTTACACCCAGCAAGCCCTGAGATAATTCTGAGTCCATGTTCTACGGCTGACAAAAAGTTAGCGCATATGGGTAGACTTTTGCCATCCACCTAATTGCAAGGTTTAGCGTTTAGAATGCAGCCCATGCCAGTACTCCTACTCAGTTGTTAGTGTAGTGCGGAGCACGTGGTGAGGATGTTGCATAAAGTTTTTGACGCCTTAATGTGGGGCCGATTGTAAAGACTGAAACCAGGAAGCCAGTGGGGCCTATTAGCTTCAAGGACCATAAGGGGCTCATAAGTGTCAGTGTTCGTCCAAAGAATTCACGAAGGAGAAGATATAGTGTTGTGGAAGAAACCATAGACGGTGTGCCAAAATGGAAAGGGACGTGCCAAGTATGAACTTAAGAAGCAGAGGGAGGAAAACCGTAGATGAAGAGACTGGGTTCAGATGCTGTGAGGATACCGGAGGAGAGATGGAGTATTTTCAGTGTTGCCAATGTCTCCAGAAGTTCCATTGGAGATGTGAGGGGCAAGAAGAGACCTCAGTGTCCACTGCAGAGTCCATATGCAAGACTTGCTCATCAGTACCCTTGATGGCGTCCGGGCAAGAACCAAGTGCTCCTAGTACGACCCTATCAGACCATTCGTTATTAGAATGGCTGATGAGAGATAAACAGGAGAGGAAGAAAGAGAAAGCGGAAGAATCCGAAAGGAGAACTAAAGAGGAGGAAGAGCGTAGACTTATGGAAGAGAAGCAGAGAAAGAAAGATATGGCTCAATTAGAGAGAGTTAGAAAGAAAGAGGTAATGGAGCTAAGACAAGTAGTGGAGTCCATGGAGGAGAGAAGGCTACATGAAAAAGCAGAAGAAGAAGCTAAAAAGGCACTTGAAAAGGCAGAAGAAGAAGCTAAAAAAGCACTTGAAAAAGCAGAAGAAGAAGCTAAAAGAAAACTTGAAAAAGCAGAAGAAGCAGCTAAAAGAAAACTAGAGACACAAGAACTTAGGTCACTAATAGAGTCTCTAGAAGAGAAAAGAGAAATGGAAAAACGAGAAGCAGAAGAGGAAAGAGAAATGGAAAAACGAGAAGCAGAAGAGAAAAGAGAAATGGAAAAACGAGAAGCTGAAGAGAAGAGAGAAAGAGAATTAGAAACTCTCCATGCCTTAGTTCAAGGTCAAGAAGAGAGGAGACAGCAAGAAGCTTAAAGAAGCAGAGTAGAATTACAGACTCTTTTCTCCCAACATAAGACAGACCAGTTAGAAAGTCTTAAGGAGGAATTAGATAAAATTAGAATCTCTTGTCAGCAGGAAGTAGTGAGAATAGTAGAGGAACAATTACAACCTTTAGCTGTCTGGCATGGTGAAATGGAGCAAGAGCAGGAAGAAATGAAGAAATATTTAGATGTCTGTCTACAATTAGTAGCGCAGTCGGTAGAAAGCATAAGTTCAGCAGTAATGACTCTGAGTGAGCAGGCCGTAGTTATGGAGAAGGCGGTCCAAGAACACAAAGTAGCTGCAGAAAAGATGGCTAAAGCAACCGGCGAAAAGGTGAACTCTCTTCGCGGAGAGACACAGAAACTGGAAGTATCTCTTCGGCAAGAAATTCATGAGCAGACTGGGTCTATAGTCAGAAGAGTAGGCGAACTGCAAGATAAGATTGAACGGTTACAGATACAAGCGGGGGTCCAGTCTGATGTTCTTCCAGATTCCATTGAACGAGATAGAAATTTGAATCCTGAAGCAGCCTCTTATGAACCTCCTAGAGTGGTGCAGAATCCTTTCTATCTGGGAACCCTTCAATCGGATAAACGTAAGCGGCCTAGAGAAGCAGATAGTTCCGACGGGTCACCTCCTCGGTGAAGAACCGAATTTAAGATGCCTAGAATGGCTGACATCGCACACATCCCCAAGTTCAAGGGTGATATCGAAGCTCAGTCAGCAGAGAAATATCTTCGTGAGCTCAATGTAAGCTTCGAGCTCATGCAAGTACCTGACAATTACAGACTCGAATTGCTACCTAGAGTATTCACAGGTAAAGCTGAACATTGGCTGGCAGGTAACATAGACAGTTTTGTTAGCTATGCTGATTTCTGCATAAAGTTTAAAAAAGAGTTTGCCTCCGAGAAGGCTAAGCAGAGACAATTAACTGCAGTAAGAAATAGAAGATATTCCCGTCCAGTACATGAAAATATGGAGAGCTTCGCTTGGAGCATTTACGCCGCCTATAGGAATTTAAGCGACAACTTCAGCGAGAGTGAGGTGCTGAATTTAATTATAGGTCAGTTACCTTATAAAACCCGAAATCTCTGCCTTGCGCACGCTCCCAGATCAGTTGACGAATTGACCAGCTTCCTCAAGGACTTTGAAATATACGATGATCCAGACTTTTGGAGAAATAAAGAGGACTTCAAAAGTAAAGAACTTCCCAATAAGAATTTCAAAGTGCGAAGCATTGAGACCAGGAGTAACACTAGACCAGAAAACTCTTGGAGAACTCGAAATTTTAATAGGGGTGGAGGTAACAGAGAACAGAACCGTAACCAGGATGGCCGATGGGAACCTTATCAACCAAATCAAGGACCAGATCGTAGATTTCCCGATAGGAGGAGAAACAATCAAGAATGCAGTGATCCTAATTCACCTAGGCGACCTTCACCTAGAGACACGGGACCAAGTGGAAGGCAGTCACCCTCCAGAGAAGTTATGACCTCTGAGCAGGAGGAAGCCCTAGAAACAACCCGGGACTTCCTGCGTAATCAAAGGTCTCAATCCTGCCAAACAAACTAGATCCTTGTCTAGGTGCTTCGTTCCCATTTAGGCAAGGGGCCTCTGAGGAGCGACCTGATACAGCTATCCAAGAACTGAAGGTTAACTTCCAACTATCTGAAACAGAAGAAGTAAAATTACAGAGTGAACTGAAATCCGCAAGGGAATCAAGGACTAGATACAAATCACCAGCAGTGGCGGCAAAGTTAATAGATATACCAGTGACTTGTGTAATAGATACTGGGAGCGAATGCTCTATTTTGAGTTATGAAATTTGGACAAAATTAAAGGAACAAATACCAGGTATTCAAGTACAGAAGGTTCCAGAGATAAGATTGGTGGATTTTTCTGGAAGCCATAGGAAGTGTGTCTTTGGCAGCAGACGTGTGGAACTGGAGATTGAAGGTATGGTGTTCAGTACTAAAGTTTTTATATTGAGAGGTTTTGGTACAGATCTTCTTCTGGGCATGCCATTCTTGAAGCAGCACGAGGCCGAGATAAATTTCAGAAGAGACTCGGTAAAATTGTATTTTGGGAAAACTCCGGATCAAGATGTAGGGAATCCACTGGATGTTGAAATTGTGCGGCACATCCAAAAGGTCCAAGAAAGAGACGAAGTGTGGATGTATAAACCGGCAGACCTCGAGGAGAAGGTCGAAACTATAGACATTCTGAATGATTCCCAGAAACAGGAGTTGCTGCAAGTGCTGAATCGATATATAGCTGTGTTATCAGAGAAGCCCGGTACCATGGAAAGTGCAGAATGTGAGATCCTTTTAAAAAGTACCGAACCAGTTCATCGCCCGCCATATCCAGTGTCGCTTTCGAAAAGAGCCGCTCTAGAAAAAGAACTTAGCTTCTGGAAAAGCTGGAACATTATTCAACCATCGGTATCACCCTATCTAAATCCATTACTAGTAGTAGACAAACCCGATGGTAGTGTAAGACCATGCCTGGATTTTCGACAATTAAATGCTATTATTATAGTTCCTAAAAGCTCAGTGCCACCTATTGATGAGTCATTGCAGAGATTTAAACAAGCCCAGTATTTTTCAAGTTTAGATCTAGCTTCAGGCTATTTACAGATTCCCTTGAAACCAGAATGCCGAAAATACACTGCTTTTTCGTACAAAGGCCGCCAGTGCGAATTCTTGAAGATGCCTTACGGCTTATCTAATGCTGTGTCTACTTTTGTGTCGGTTATGCATACAGTTTTTGGACCTGAAACTGAAAGTTATCTGACTGTACATAGACGATCTTTTGATCTTCGATGCGGACTTCGACAGCCAAATCCAACATATAGAAGAGGTGCTCCATAGATTAGAAGAGGTTGGACTTAAGGTAAAACTTCGAAAATGTAACTTTGCAAAAGGTGAATTGGTTTATTTAGGCCATTTAATTTCGGGAGATAAGATTAAAATAGACCCGAAAAAGAATGAAGCCATCCTGAAGTTTCCACAACCTAAAACTAAGAAAGATGTCAGGAAATTTTTGGGACTCGCAAATTGGAGACGGAAATTCATAAAAGATTTTTCGGTTAAGACAGAACGATTGCTGAAGTTACTCTCTAAAACCGCTGGATGGAATTGGGGTTCAATGCAGCAATCCGCCTTCGACCAGCTTAAACAAGAACTGGTAACCGCTCCTGCCTTGGCTCAACCTGTTTTAGACCAGGAGTTCTGCATAAATGTGACGCTTCGACCAAAGGCTTAGGATGTGTCTTATTTCAGGAGCAGAACGGAGAGAAAGCTGTAATCCAGTATGCTAGCAGGAAGTTAAAGAACAATGAAGTACACTACTCCATTCACGAACTGCAATGCCTGGCCATACTTTTTGGAGTAAGCAAGTTTGAGATTTATCTTCGCGGGAGACATTTCAAAATCTACACTGATCACAGAGGGTTAGTTTGGCTCCAAAATTCCAGGAACTGGAACTGTCGACTCACCAAATGATCCCTGAAACTACAATCTTACTCTTTTGAAATTATTTATATACAAGGAAAAGAAAACACGGTTCCCGATATACTCAGCCGTTATCCAGCCAAAGAGAGCATGAAGGATGAGGACACCAAATTTTTCCATGCGAACTACGTTTGGCAAGAAAGGGGAGAAGTGGAGGATGTAGAGAATTGGATCCAGGCCCAAGAAAAGGATGATTTCTGCAAGTCGGTTTTAAAGGTTCTGAGGCAAGAGGAAGTTAACGACTCCCCAGTTGAATCCAGGATGAAAAGATTGTATCAAGTGTATGGAAACCTCTTATTTAGGAAAACATCTGGAGATGAAGTCTCCTGGAAATTGTGTGTCCCCGAGAATCTGAAAGAGAGGGTCCTAAAGGAGAACCACGACAAAGTACGTCACTTCGGCATGGCTAAAACCCTTAAGAGAATTAAGAGTAGATATTTTTGGCCTAAATTGAAGATGGATATAACCAAACATGTTAGGGATTGTCTCACCTGCGCTAAAACAAAAATGGACAAATTAGGTATTTTGAAGGATAAGCTACACATTAATCAGAAAAGTCCTCATGAACTTTTATCGGTTGACCTAATCGGAAAATTGCCTATGTCTCATGGGTACCAGTATATTTTGACCATGGTACATGTAGGGACCAAATTTGTCTCCACTTACCCTTTGAGACGAGGAACGGCCAGGGAAATCCTTAATGTAATGGAAATGGATATTTCTCCCATTTTCCAAAGGTGAGAGCAATTCTATCTGATAGAGGAACACAGTTTACTTCTGGATTGTGGAAGGAGTATTTAGATAAGAAAGGGATTAAGTATTACATCACCACCGCTTATCACCCCAGCAGTAATACCATCGAACGAATGAACCAAGAAATAGTGCGGTTACTCAGATTGTTCTGACATCGTGAGCACTAGGGATGGCCAAACGGATCCGGATCTGAAAAATCCGGATCCGGATCCAAAAGTTACGGATCCGGATCCGGGTCTGAAAGTTTCGGATCTAGATCCGGATCCGAGAGTTTCGTATCTCAATCCCATTATAATATTACCACACCTTAAAAGGTATTATGATCTTCGATTACAAAGAAATTTTTCGTTAGTCCTACAAGAATTTTTTTCAAGTGTTGTTCCTAAAATACTTTGCTACGCATCGGCTGACACACTCATACACACATGTCAGAGGTTTTTGTAATTGCCATTGAAACGAATATGTATTCATTCGAATGTATTGGAAATGAAAACACACATAAATGTGAGACATTCCATTCTAGGATGAAACCTTTTAACACATATAACAAGATAGAAAAGTTATACAAAAATTATACAATTGTTCTACAGTTAACGTTTTACAAATTAAAATAAAACATTATAATATATGCAGTGTTATATAATTACAAAGTGTAAGACTAACAAGGGAGGTTATCTAAGTGTCCCCCTCCGATTTCCATGAAACTTGGCAGTATAGTGGGGCCCAAAGGAAGAATTACGTGTTTTTTTGTTTCAGCTAAAAAAACGGTTTTAGGGGGGAAAACCCCTGAAATGTCAAGATGGGGACAAATTAAAGTGAGCATCTGACCCCTGTATCCCACTCCGATTTCCATGATACTTGGCAGGTGTGTGTATAAACGGGCCCAAATGAAGAAATACGTGTTTTTTTTGTTTCGGCTAAAAAACTGTTATTGGGGCCAAAACCCGCCTCAAATGTCAAGATGAGGACAAATTGACGTGAGGATCATCTGACCCCTGTCCCCCTCCGATTCTCATGAAATTTGACAGGTGTATAGAGAGGCCTATGCCCCCTGTTTCTTCCTATGACATATGTGGTTTCGGGGTCAAATCCCCACTTCAGTTTCTCCTCATCTTGACATTTGAGGGGGGCTCTATACACCTGCCAAGTTTCATGGAAATCGGAAGGGGGAGACTTAGACCTCCCTTGTGAGTTTATTAATTAATTACAAATCGCACACACACACTATACAAGTGTGTGTGTGTATTTATATATATATATGTATATTAGCAGGTAACAATATGTAATAAGCACATTCTTACTTTCCAAAGAAGCGCATGTCGGATGGCAAAACGGATCCGGATCCAAAAGTACCGGATCCGGATCCGAAAGTTCTGGATCCGGATCCGGATCTGAAAATTGCGGATCCGCGGATCCGGATCCGAGAAATTTCAGAATCCGGATCCTTAGGATCCGGAACCAACCGGATCCGGATTTCGGATCCGGATCTGGCCATCTCTAGTGAGCACCAGTCTTGGTCAAAGTATCTAACCGAAATTTCATGGCTCCTAAACAACTCTGTTTCAGACATTACAGGATAAGCACTTTCAGAGTTATTCTTTAACAGGCCTGTGGCTAATGAAGTTCTGGACCACTTCAACTGGCCCATCGACGAAGCCGATTCCCAAATAGACAACTGGGATCAAAAGTTATTCATGGCAAGAACTAGAGAACGCTCCAAAAGTGAGAAAAGAAAGTTTAAAGTAAAAGGAAGTGCATTCCAGTTGCAAGAGGGTGACTTGGTTCTTGTCAGGAACCATAAGCTGAGTTCCAGAAAGAATAAGACAATCGCCAAGCTATTTGAGGTGTTTATTGGCCCCTATGTCCCCACGGAAGTTCGAAGCAACACTGCCCTGCTGTTGAACCTGACGACCAAGAACCCAGTCGACCGAGTCAACTTCGACAACCTTCGCCTCTACAGATGTTCTCCGGAGCGAAGAAGAGAAGTGGTAGGGGAAGAAGAGGACCAAGTGACTGAAGCGTAGAAGAGACAGAGACTCTTACCAGTTTGATTTTTAATATTTCCAGAAAAATTTTCCACAAATTGTAAGTTCTAAATTTCTACAAAATTTTTGCCCGAGGAAGGGGCGTATGTAACGACCTTGCGTGGTCGCCATATTATATTTTATTAAGAAGACTTGGATAATAAATGCAAGCTAGATGTCCCTGCGAGGCGTACGCTTTTAGTTTAAATGTGTTAACGGATCCACCTCTACGATAATTAGTTTCGCTTATTATTTGACCCTGCGTGGTCGCTGTATTCTGTAAACGTTAACGGATCCACCTCTATGTTTATTAGTTTCGCTTATTATTAGACCCTGCGTGGTTGCTGTATTCAGTAAATGTTATTAATTATTGTCATTTACACTGTTCAACTCGTTGTTTAGAATTGCAGTCCTGCGAGGCTCATTATTAATTGTATTGTCTGAATGCACAAAGTTTTACTTTATATTAACGCGTGCATCTAGTGATTTTCCCACTAGTGATTTCTCAATGTCAAAACCTTGATATTTCTCAGTACGAAGTTTGCTATATGTAAAAAAATGAGTTAGCAACGCGTACTTGTGGTTAAAATTTTCACCACCAATGCGCCGCCCCCGCGAGTATAAAGCCAGCGCAGCCAGGCCCAGAGCCCAGAAAGAAGAACAAGTACACCAATATACGCGCAGAATAGCAAGACGAATAAGATAATAAAACAAAGCAATAACAATGAAAATAGAATTCCCATTAGTAACAGATATCAAAACCTACAGGACGATGATTGTGGTTATGGACAAACTAATCTTCCGGGACCCAGCAACGTTAAGGAAAATAGGAGAAAGACCCAACAAACATACAATCAAGAGAGAAACCTGAGAAAACCTCAACCAATAATCATATACAGAATTACTGAAAGATACAACTTCGTTAAATCAATAGGAAGAACGCTAAAAGAAAGACCGCAAGTTTTCCAAACCAAGGAATACTTGAGACTACAAACGAACTGCAATGAAGATCTGGAAAAAATAAGAGCTTTTTGCGATCAAACTGGGTACGAATATGCGCTTGGATTACAAAGGAACAACAGACCTTTAAAAGTTGTTATACGATTTCTACCAATCGACACAATAAAAGACGATATTATAGAAGTCTTACAGGATGAGGGTTTTACCGTGGAAGCAGTAAATCAAATGTACAGAAAAAAACAAACAAACGCAAGATAAAATATACCACCCATTATTCCAAATATGGCTAAAAAGAACGGAAAATGTGGCAAAAATATACGAAGTCAGAAATATTTATGAATTTCCATGCAAAATAGAACCATACCGTTCAATTGGTGCAATGCAATGTAGGAACTGCCAGAGGATCGGGCACAATCAGGACAACTGCAATGCAGCCACAAGATGTGTAAAATGTGGAGACTATCACATTGCCGCAAACTGCCAGCTAAAAGAAGATGAATCACCAAAATGTGCCAACTGCAGTGAAAAACATCCAGCCAACTACAGGGGATGTGTATACTTTCAAAACTATCAAAAGAAAGAAAATCAGAAGAGAGATGTCCGGAACATAACAAATAAAGTACAAGACAGATTATCAAATACTGTCTCCACCACAGGAAGTAGCAGTTGTACTAGTGAAGAAGAAGAGGAATTTGAAGAAAATCTTACTAACAAAAATAAACCCTCTACAAAAAACAAGCAAATAAAAGATAAAGTGGAAAAACAAAAAGGAACGAGACCTTCATACGCCATCAAAATCAAGAAAAATGAAAATCCATCCAATAAAAATAAGAAGAATGAAGATGAAGAGGAAGGAAACTTCATGGAAGATATAAAGTCAGTCGTCAACTTTTTGAAAAGTGAGCAATTCAAAAAGATACTAAATCACCTGAAGAGAGGAATGAAAAAACTTAAAGATAAAAAAGACAATATTTCTAAAATAACTACAGCAATAGAAGTAATCTCTGAAATGATAGATGAAGGGTGTTTTTGAAAAAGTAATCAAAAGACAACTTAAAATAACTGCATGGAATGCAGACGGAATTAAGGAGCAGAAATGGATTTTTACCAAATTCTTAACAGAAAATAAGATAGACATTGCATTAGTTAACGAATCCCACCTAAAACCCAAAATACCATTTAACATAAGGAACTACGCAATTTTCGGAGATGACAGAATAAGTAGTGCAAAAGGAGGTACAATGATATTAATTAAGAAAGAATTAAAGGCTACAAAAATAGACCTCTCTACTTTCCAAACTTTAGAAGCAACAGCTATAATTTTAAAAAAAAAAGATAGAGAAATTATCCTTATAGCTGGATACAGATCACCAAGCAGGACGATGGAAGAAGGAGACATTAAAAAGATCTTCGATATGGGAAAAAAACATAATTTTAGCAGGAGATATTAATGCAAAACACAAACATTGGAATTCTAAGAACCCCAATGAAGCAGGCAGAAAGCTTTACAATACCATATCTGAATTACCGGTCATAGCAACTGCACCAAAAGAACCTACCCTATATCCAAAATGTGGCGGAGAACCGGACGTGATAGACATAATACTGTCAAAAAACGAATATCTTTGCAATGAACCACGAGTACTGCACGAACTGGATTCTGACCACCTACCTATCATATTTCGAATACCAGCTAGCTTAGAAAATAATACAATAAATCACCCAAAAATAATCCATACGGATTGGAAACAATATCAAAAAAGACTCCATGAAAGAACAGATTTAAAGAAAAAGTTAGAAACACAAGAAGATATTGAGAATGCTATAGAATCTTTAACAAAAGAAATGAATACAGCTTTCAAACTCAATTCCAGAGAAGAAAAAAGTCAAAAATCCACAGAAAACGAGGATAAAGTCCTAAGTATGTTGATTAAAATTTTTAAAAAATGGTACAGGAAGAAATGGAATAACTCTAGGAATAAAAAGTACAAAACCTTATGGAATATTCTTAAGAAGAAAGTGAAAGAGAGAATAATCGAAAGTAATGAAAAGCAATGGGAAGAAAAATTCAAAGGAGTTGCTCCACTAGACAGCAATTTCTGGAAAATTTTAAAAGAATATCAGAATACGGACGAACTGACTAGTGCAATTCTTGTCTTTACAAGAATGGTCAAATCATGGAAGAAGATGAAATTGCAGAAAAATTCGCGAAAAAACTAGAAAAACAATTTATAATAAATGAAGATCTGGATAATACGGAAACAACTACGGAAGCAGCAGAAAATTTAAGGACAATAAAAACAGAAAAGTAGTAGTGTAATTGATGCTATTATAAACCCGAGAAAGTATGAGGTGTTTTGACTGAATACAAATACTTAAAACTAAGGCAAAATGTCTATAAAATTTCATTGCTACTGTGTATAACCTATGATTTTTGTAAAAAAAAAGCTTCCGAGAAAGTATGACCCCCTCAAATTGATGTGGCTAAACCTGAATTTGCCAAAATTGCTATTTATAAATTTGTTAGAAATATGCTTTTTTCGATATTGTTTTAACTACACTTAAAACTAGGCCAAGATGCTCTTAAGAACTACACCCACACACACCTACCCACACACACCCACACACACCTACCCACACACACACACCTACCCACACATATTTACTTCCGGTCTACTTCCGGTCCACTTCCGGTTTAAGTTCAGAGAATTAATATGTTGACTTGTAACATTCTAAATATTTTAATTCAAGACCAGGTACAACTTGTTTATCTAATACTAAGAAAATATAATATGCAAAACTCTTCTAGAATTGCTCTGTGACTCTTTCATTTCTTACATCATAAACATATGATTTTTCACCTATGAGAATAACACTACATATGGTGTCATCAGGTAGTGTATCATGGAATTCACAGATAATTTTAATGTTTGTCCTATCATTAACCACAACTTGTTTTCTTTTTGAGGTGTTGATGACAAACATGGGTCTCTGTGTTTTGAATTCATCTGGTGAGTAATACATGTCAGTATTCCCAATTGTAACCCTTTTGAATGCTGTAAATGTTTCATATAATTTGAGGAAATCATCCTTGGACATGTTTAAATTATAACTTTCTCTAGGGAACACCTCATTTCTGCCATTTTTAAGATATATGTTTTTGATGTTGCAGTTATCAAATTTACTTGAATTTTTTTCTTGATTATTATATCTTCCAATCTGAAACAATACCACCACAAAATCTAGCATATCATATTATATACTGGAGAATGAGTTTGTAGCATCAAATTCATAATTGCTACCAGTGGCAGGCTTCTGCACACATTGATATGTATAAAATTGTAAAGGCACCTGTGGATTTTTTATTATATCTGCTTTGTATTTAAGAGCATAACTAGCCTCATACTCAACTACTGGAATTCTTAGCTCCATAGTCTGAATAAGGCATTTGCCTTCATCAGGTAGAGTATTAGGCAGAGCTGCCCCGGTAGAGTTTAATGAACTGTATCTCATCAAAGCATTATTATCATTGGCAACTCTTCTAAATGTAATTCTTAAACCACCCTTCCACATAATTTCTTTGTAATCTGAGAAGAATCCTGGCAATAGGCGCATAGGAAACAATACTGTGTGACTCTTAGATATTATTTTATCACCAGCCTCAAATCCACCTATTTTGTAGTATGATGCCTCTGTTTTGGATAATTTTAGTGTGGCCAAAGCTGTGGAGGTAATACCAGGGTAGTCTACTCTGTTTATAACAACACCATGTTTTCTAATCTCAATTTCAGAGAACAGATGTGGCACAAAATTGTCTACCAATCTTATATTTGAGTTACCTGGATAATCTGTACCATCGAGCTTGACAACATCAAATTTAATATAAAGGTCTGCTCTGTGAGGGTGTATAAATCCATCTCCTACATCAAGGTCAACCTCAATCTCTGTGTTGGCTTGATTTAAATTTGCAAAGGTCCTCCGGTTTGGGGGGAATGATTGTAGCTCATAACTCTCAATATTTTCCATTTTATTTATTTATTTATTTATTTTTGTATGTATTTTTATTTAAATATTAATTTCTATGATAGCAGTTGTTGTGGCTCCAGTAAAATCAACTAATTCTTCTTTTTCATTAGTGACCATCAACTGAATATAATCGATTCTATTATGGCACACAGGAAAATATAATGTTGGTGATGGAGTGTAGATGATCGGTTCCATAAATTCAGAGTTAGGTTTCAATGTTGCAATAATGCCCCTTTGTTTGTGAGTGCCTATGCCATTTGATTTGGTGATCATACCCTCGGCCACATTACAGTGAATATTCAAAGTTTCTATGGCTAGGAATTTAGGTATATTAATAGCAGTGTGTTTGATGGCTGGTTCAAGTTTTGTGTTGTTCTCGAATCCTAATAGCTCTCCTATAGTACTCAGATCTACTGTTTCTGTAGCAGACACAATTTCTACTCTGTGAGTAACAGAATTTTGAGTTAACAATATACCTCTAGGTAACTGAGCATTTAAAGTAGACAAATTATACTGGCCTGGAGTGATGACAATTTTTTGGTCACCAACTGCAATTGTGTTGTTGTGGTGTGTAATATTAGGGATCAAATACATGCCATAGAATGCTCTAAGAGCTATTGTTTTGGGATATACTATATCATCATGTAGTTTAAGTTTCAATATTGAATTTTGGCTGGTGAGATGGAATACTCCCATGATGTTTTAGATACCACAAGGCTTTTTGAAAATTTTCAATTGATGGTTTATTTATTTGAGATGGATATCTAAGAAAAGATAAACATAGATGTCCACAATTAATATCTTTGAAATTTTGAATACGGGTATTATTATAATAAAGATTAGTTGATTTTAGATATTTTACTAAATTCTCAGGTGGAACACCTCCAAATGGATCAAACACAAATGCCTCTTTTGTTTAAATATTTAAGATAACAAATCCAGTGAGTGCCCTGATTTTTGTACTTATCCAAATTAACTATGCCACACTCTTTTTTGAGTGGTTGTTCTGGTAAAGAATCAGACATGTATACTCCTCTAAAATTTTTGATGCCTAGTGGTTTTATTAAAGCTTCAATATCTTGGTTGGTAAGCGGCTCTTGTTTTTTTTTTAACTTATTCATAACTTTCTTAACACCTTTGCCTTCTTTTTCCATAGCCAGATTATGGCGCTTTTGTTCATCTAATTCTGCCTTATTTTTCTTGGCATCTATTACTGTTTTTGCTATGGCAGCTGATCCTCCAGCCAAGCTCCCAACTGCGCCGAGTGCTGCTAGAATAGCTGGGATACTAAATATGAATCCACCTATATGTGATTTTTTTCTAGATTGCTGTATTTTTTTTAATTGTGGAGTACTAAGTAACAATTTCATACCATGTCCCTTGGCAAGACAAGAACTTTTTTTCTTGTGCTGCTTTTTGGTTAGAAGACTATCAATAGTTTTAAGAGATTTAAGACCTGCATAAGGTATTTGATACATAACACCCTTGGCCTTCATTTTTGGTTTATTATATACATATTTTGGGATTAACTATCACAATTAAATTGTAGCTAATTTAGTTAATTTATTACAACCCCCACCCCAATTTTTGTTTGGTGTTCATAGCTATGGTGGTCCCCAATGCTGCTATTCTCTCACCCAAAGAAGCATCTTTGCTTACAAATCTACCAAATGCAGTTTCTTCTAATTTTTTGTCTGCTACATGTCGCTTGTCAAGGTCGGTATGTGTGTTGTATGCTATGTCATGGTCTCTGCAAGCAGCATCTAGAGGATTAACACCAGGGTCACCTCTGTTTAGTCGATGGTCCAATTTTTTACCGGGACCACAATACTGATAGCCTGGTATGTGTAGTTCAAATGGCAGCTTGTTTATGATGTCATTAACCAGCCCCCGACCCTCGGAGATATTCCAAAATTTAGGTGGTAGAGTATTAATAATTTTTATAAGATATCCAATGCCCTTAGTGTCATTCACTATAAAATTAGACAATTTTGTGCTTATCATGTCCATAATTCCAACCTTTTCATTGTAAAAATTGTGATTACCAGCATTTTCTTCCCCAGCTATTGCTAGTAATCTATCTACAAGTTTCCTGACATCGTCAACCCAGACAAATTCTTTAGGCAGGGTGTTGTACTGTTTGATCCCACTACCAGTCTTGATCTGTGACCATATGGGCTTGATTAAGTTGTTGTATTTTGCTCCACTGCTAGACTTGACTCTTTTTTGTGTAGGATCATTGTTCTGGTATAAAGCATCTGATTTTATTAATATTTCTTTGTAGTGCTCATAATCTTGATCTGTATAGTTGCCAGGTCTCTTCCTAGTCATCAGTTCCCACAATCCAGGTGTGCCAGGATACTTAACAAAAGCACCTCTTTCTCCAAGATGAGATTCTGAATATACTATTAGATCATCTCCCATAAATGTTACTCTAAAATTGCCAATTCTATGTATGATGCTACCATCAACCTCTGTGTCAGCATATAAACCAAAAACCTCATCTTTGTTGTCTTTAGGTGTGCTTAAATATTTTTGAGCAAGAAGACCCAATTCAATAGGATCCTGACTAGCTTCAATTCTTCGAGGAGCAACAGGACTAGGTGTATGAATACTAGAAAGTGGGGTGATTGGATAATCTAATATGTTCCTAGCAGCTACAGGTACAAACTCTGTGATTAAATTTTGATTTTGCTCTGTAACAGTTTTGATATTTTTACCTAGTTCACTTATAGCATCAATAATCGGCTGTTCTGTGCGCTTGTGTTGTTCATAGATACCTCGGTTCTCTAGTTTCCATCCCTTAAATCTTTTTACAAGATAGTCTCTTAATTTAAGATCATCAATAATTGGTCTTTTCATGGTTATTTATATATGTTTCAATGTCTAGAAAATTGTTAATTTTATTTCTATATTTACCACTATTAGGTTTTCTTGTCATATCAATTGTGACAAACCCATAACTGTCCTGGTTCCAGCACGTACTGCAAAACTTGGA
Source organism: Lepisma saccharinum (assembly GCF_977018435.1). Lineage (NCBI taxonomy): Eukaryota > Metazoa > Arthropoda > Insecta > Zygentoma > Lepismatidae > Lepisma > Lepisma saccharinum. Next base: position 61,407,459 of record NC_139234.1, on the reverse strand, counting down.
AAAATTATTGTAGCTCAAGTCACCACCTACATATTCATCATGTATGTGTTTGAGGTTAGTATGGTCTTGATGAAACACACATATAAAATTGCTGTTGTCTCTTATTAATTGTTTTGGTATTTTTGAAAAAGTCTGTGCCAGGTAGAAGCAATCTATGTTTTTGTGTCGGCCCTGTGTAAAAAAATTTCTAACCTTGTTTTGGTTTTCCAATATAATATCATCAAATACTACAACAGAGTTATCGAGACATTCATGAAGTGGTTTAACATCTGATTCAAAAGTGGCTATATCCAGTCCATCATATATCTTCATCAACTGCTGATATTTTAATTGTTCCAAGCTCTTAGAGAAGACATAGAAGTGCCTATTTTTCCAATCTAACCAGTTGGGTGCCAATAAAAAATTATCAATCATTAGTGTAGTTTTACCACAAGCCGATGGTCCAACAATAAGACATCTAATATTATCAGGCAGCAGTTTGCCATTTCTCTTATTCTGCTGTTCAAGATCTGGTAGTCTTTTTATAACATCCCAGGTGTTCATAGTATCACTTTGTCTGCCTCGATCCAGCTGTGTTCTGGGAGTCCTAGCCATTTCACCAGTATTTTATTGCCTTTTTTGCGAATAACTTTTTCTATAAGATATGTGTCTCTCTGCTTAGTTTTATTGAGTTCTTCTTCATAAAACCTGCCTTTGAGAATTTCTCCTCGGTGATCTTTTATTATATATGTATTACGAGCCCCAGGTTTAACTTGAACCACTGTAAATAATTCAGTACTCCAATTTCTTGTAAAACCTCTTTTAAATAAGTGCTTATATTTGCTAATTCTTACTTGATCACCAACTTTGTATTTAGGTTTTTTTGTTGTTGGTTGGTATCTAGGATAGTAAACAGTACTGATCAATTTCTGCTCATCAGATGAAGTTACCTCAGAGGGTTTCATGTTAATTGTGGTGTGAACTGAATTATTATATTTATCTAAAAGTTCTGGTAGAATAGTAAACCATTTATAATTACCTTGAAGGGTAAATTGTTTATACATATGATTTTTTAAAGTTCTGTTGAATCTTTCTACAATAGAAGCTTTGAGATCACTGTAACTCGAGTAATGTTTTATTGAATGGTTTTTAATAAATTGTTGGAACACCAAATTATAGAATTCTTTGCCATTATCTGTTTGTAGATAGCGTGGTGATCTTCCACTCTGATTAATAATTGTCCTAAAAGCTTCTGTAACACATTTTCCAGTCTTAGATTTGAGCGGCATAGCCCAGGCAAATTTTGAAAATGTATCTATGACAGTAAGTATATACTTGTATCCTTTGTTGACATTGTCTAAGTTTTTCAGCTGTCCCCCATGAGGTGCCATTTCCACCAAGTCAGACTGCCATAAATCATCTATGCCTTTTGTGACTACTGGTAGTCGCTTATAATTATGTCTGGCTGGTTTGTGTAATTCATCAACAATAATTTGTCTAGACATAGTATGTAAATAAGAATATTGCAACTATAGGGTGTTCAGCAGCAGATACTACAGGATTTTCTAAATATAATTTGTCTCCTATATGTATATTAAATTCGAGAGATCCATCATCTTCAGCATTAGATGTTTCTAATGTATTGGGATCTGTAAAATCCTCTAATTCTACACTGGTGACCTTTGGTTTGTTGTCAGCATTAGTTATTGATAAGGTAGGGTAGTGGTGTGCCTGTGGTTGTAACCAATATTTGATCTTAATTGGTCTAAGTGTGCCTCCAACAAGAAACTGGTAATAAAATTGTGCAGGGGACAGCTTATACATTTTACCACCTGGTGTAAATGGTGAGTCATATTCTTGGTTGGGGATACTGTTTAATTCAAGGATTACTGTATGCTTAGGATTCTCGATTAGGCCAGTTATTTCTTTTTCTGCTGTAAGCAATCTACTTGTTACAGTTTCAAGGTGCTCGTTGATAGTCCTAACAATCTCATCGTGACCTGGTTTTATTCTTATGTCCACAGCAAGTTTTTTGTATTGTTGGACAATCTCTTGAAGTTGCGTGGCAAAAATAGACAGATTATTTGCTTGGTTGGATTCGATGGTCCCTAGTTGTTGCTTGATATTAGCTACAATTTGCTGTAGATTTTCAACAATAGCTAATTTTGAATTTTGAGCAGTAAGATCATGGACTTGTCTTCTGATATCCTCAAATAGAGCATGCAGTTCATTAATATGTTGATTGGTTGGTAGAGTGGCCACTGTTTGAGTAAGCTGTTTGATCTCTGTCTGGATATTCTTGATATCTTCTGATTTCAGTATGTGATTCACTGCTCTCTTAATATTTTTGAGTTCCTGTGATGTAGGCAGATTTGCTACAGTATTCTGCAAAGATTCAAGTGCTCATTTCACACTATTTAATTCACTAGCGTCAGCCACACTACGCATAGCATCTTGGAGCAGAGTTATGTCTGCCTGAGTAGGTGTCGATTGTTGTAAAATTTCAAGCTTTGTTTGGATATCATCGATCAAGTGATGAAAATGAGATAGTTCAGATTCGGTGTTGAGGTTTTCAAGTTTGGTGATCTGTTGCTGGACACTGACAAGAGTGTCTACAATACCAGGCAAGCGGGATTCTAGAGTTTCTTGTACATTTGTCAGATCACTTTGTACTGCTGCTATGGTACCCTCAAGGTGAGTTATGGTACTCTGAATTTTTCCAAAATCTTCATATGTTTCAAGTTGCAGCTTGATGTTGGCAACACTGCGAGTTATTGCACTCAGAGCATCAGAAGATGGTAAGTTGTTCATAAAAGTTTCAAGTGTCTCAATTTTTTCTTTAACCTCGGCTATGGCATTGTTCAGAGGGTCCAGATTAGGTATCTGTAGTGATTGAATTTCTTCTTTTAGAGTAGAAATTACTAGATCAAAATCTTCTTGTCATTTTATGCTTTTGACAATTGTTTGGAGTTGTGTCTGGACACTACTAATCTGCTCTTCTAGTTGTTGTTTCAATTGTTCAGAGTTGGTATTCTGAGTTTTTAATTTAGCTTGAAGAGTTGCTACAGCTTCCTCTAAATTTTGAAAATTATCCAATGTTGCCAAGTCAGTATATTTTTGAAGCAATAATTTAAGTTCTGAATCAATTTTAAGAAGAGGGTCCATGCATTGTGTCATAATATCCCGGGACCTCAATATATAAACAATCACCGGCAGAAACGGTATATACAGTGCCAGAAATCATGTTTGAGTGCTTAATTCTATAAATATTTCTCCCTACTGAAATTTTGACATCACCCTCGGGAGTTGTAATAAATTGTAATTGACCACCTATAGGTAATTGGTAGTGGTTTAAGTTATTGTTAAATATGTATAATGTTTTACCTGTTTTATCATCAACATCTGTAAGTATGCTATTGAGATGAATAATTAAGAAACCACTTAGTTTAGATATTATATCAGGAGAGGGTGCTGGTGTCGGCAGGTCCATAATAGCTTTTTTTTAACCCAAATAAATTCATAGGCATGTTTTATTTATTTCAAATCATGCTCTGTAATTGGGCATTGATTACCACTTCTCAAGTCACAATGTCCCCACGGTAAAGTATGTATGCCACATGATAAAATACATCTTTTATCGTCATGTGGGTCTAGAGCTACTTTTCTTACAATATTGCTAGTTAACAAGTGATCCACACTCTGAATTCTATTTTCTGATGTTTTGATTAACCTCTGTGACTTGAGACAATTTTTGTAATCTTCAAATTCAAGCTCTTTGTCTACAGTATCTCTACCAATGCCCTTAGCTTTTTTGGCAACAGCACCACTACATGTTTTAAAACTATACATTTTAGCTCTTAACCCAGCAAATCCTACAATAATATCGCCAAGTGTCTCATCTTTTAACTTGCCAGGCACCTTTTTATTGTGGGGTTGAATCTTTGAATGTTCACTAGTATCAAAATATTTAATTAATTCAGGATGTGATATATCTTTATAAACATCTTCTGTTTGAATATCAAGAATAAAACTATCTGTGTCCATATACATTAATTTTACACAATCACCATAAAAAGGTTTCAACACATCATAATAAAGTTTTAACATATGTAATTTGGCTAATTCTAATATCACCGCCCCTACATAAATAGGTTTATCAAACTTAATTTTTGTTTTTTTCATATTAAAAAGTGCCATATTGTCATCATAAATTCTTCTATAATTAAAATTAGGTTTTGCCACTAATTTTTTGCTCCGGCTAGGGTCGGTTAATAATTTAACATCACTATGCTTTCTAACATTTTCTATAGTTTTGCCATATACTGAATTTACCATTAATTTAAACAAAGTTTTATCAAATTGGCTTACTGCAGATGTTCGAAGCTCGGTATTCGTATCAATATATGGTTTCAACCATCTTGAGTGCCTGAATCTCAACACTTTGCCAACCTTAGTTACTTTAACACCATGACGCATCAGAAACTGCAAGTTTTTGTAATATATTACATAATCCTGTTTTGGATCCAGAGTCATGATTAGCTTTTTTTTGTTTAGAATTAGGTGAACACTCAACCTCAGAAATTGGGGGCAAATCAGAAAACTTGTTGTGTAAATTATCTGGAATTGTCAGATCAACCTCTAAGAACAAGCCATAATAACTGTCATCAAAATCCTGAAGATTTTCATTACTAAAATTTTCAACCCACTCAAGCCCTGCATATGGCAATTTACCCATCATAGCATGACCATACAAATTATTGGCATCCACAAAATATATAATTTGATGGCAATTCTGGATCATAATTAGAAATATATTTATTATTAGCTCTGGCATATCTCTGAGAACATTGCACCATGCCCCCTCTTATACACTGTTCCATAAACAAGTACATATCTTGATCTTGGATTAAATTTAATTCTATTTTAGTATTCAAAAACATTGCAGACCATGCTAGGCCTGGAGCACTATAAAAATACATTGAATCCAGCTTATAATTTTCTATTGAAGATTTTCTAAATGCCTGAAGTATATCGGCTAAGAGAGTTACATCAAGTTTTAAATATGCCTCATGATAATCACCAAATGTCTGGCATTTTAAATTAGTCCACATCAACTTGGCATGGTGATAATCTTCATCAGTAATTTCGGATGCCCTGAGTTTACTGTAGAATTCTTTTTGTGGTGGCAAAGCACGCTCATCAAATTTAGAAAAATCAGTTACATAATCATATGGATATACACCTTTTCGCCTAATTAATTTCAAGTCCTGATTTGGAAACATGGCACAAGTAATTTTAAATTGATCATCAGATAATTGACTGGCCAGAGTAGCCAAGCTAGCCTACAAAATTCTGTATGAATCAAGAAATCTTAAGTGAATAGGAACACCATTAACTTTAATTATCTTCCTAATAGCTATATATTTCTCATCATTTTCTGCTAAAATATTTAAATTCTGCTTGTCAAACCCCTCGTACCTGATCAGATGATGAAAATCATAATTAGATGCACCATGGCAAAATATCGGGACAAATTTTGGTCTCTGGATCTTAATATTACAGTTTTTACACAGAGCCATTAAGAATTTACCATTTGTATGGGAATGGTGTTTCACCTTGATATTTGTATCTGAATATTCACAATTACATACCAGACATTTTTTTGCATTTTTAAAATTTTCAATTTGTTCTTCTGTTAAAGGCATCATAGGCCTTGATTTTAATAAAATATTAGATGCTATATCATGGCACTCATTTTCTATTCTATGTGCAAATTCTTTGATAGCATTTGGTCCCATATATAATTGTGGTTCACTAGCAACACCATCCCGTATAACTATATAACAAAAACTAGAAGGTTCATGTAACTGGTATAATGTAATTGAAGATTCATCAGGATCTGGACTGCAGAATGCAAGGGGTTTGAGGTTTGATTCAAAATCACAAACTATATATGCTGGGTGTTCCAACAAAGCTTCAATTTTTTTAAATTTGGCATTTTCACTTGGATTAGGCATCACCATATGAACAGGTTTATAATTTCCACAATATTTTAAATGTTCAACTAATTTGTTTTTAGCAATTTCTGCATTTTTCACGAACACCATTTACCATTTTTTGACCATCAAATACAGTTAAACATCTTCGGCACAACTTGAATATTCTATTAGATTTGTCTACTTGTTTTCTTACTAAAGCTTCAAGATCATGTATTAAAGTGTAATGGTATGTGCCATCCCCCTCAATTAAAAGCAAATCAATCGGAACAGCAAAATCGTCATCAACTGTACTAATTCTGAGAGGTTCTATCAAACAATTTCCAGCACCAGTGGAACAAATAAATACATTAATAGATAATGGTTTACCATTGATATATCTGGCCTTTTTTTCAAATTTATCAATATTCTGAACATACATTGGATATTCTAAGCCCTCCATAGCATCATCAAAATTGTGTTCATATTGTTTATAATAAGTTATTCTCTCAGGATGCCTTAAAACTGGATACAAAGCAGCTAAAATACACCACAAAAAGCATTTCTGATCATTATTTTCTGTTAACCACGGCTCTTTTGTTTTTAATATTAGCAGGTAATGGCACATATGTCGAACCTTGTAGTGGGTTAAATTTACAAATATTAATATATAACTTGTGTGGACTTCCACATAAACTCCATCCTGATTCTTTTGCAGCAAATTCAGAATGTTTAATAATTAATTGCTCCATTAACCTGCTGATTATTTTGTTTAAATTTCTATTTGAATAAACAGCTACAGTTTCTGTTATGTGGGGGTGTGTAAATTTTGTTCCATTTGTCTTCTTATATTGTGTAAATAATTTGAAAGATAATTTATAAGAGTTATTTTGTTTATTTAGAATATCCTGCACATCAGAATTTATATTATTCAAAAAATTCTTAATATCACATTTTGACTCTGATATAATCACTTAGTTGGCCATTAAAACTACTATAGATAGGTGCATAGCGAATCTGCTTTGCTGGATTATGATTAATAGGTGTTTCAAGTTTTCTTTTTAGACCAGATGAAGATGTAGATGGTTGTGATAAAGTAGAAAACTGTGCAGAACAATTATTTTTATGTTTATATAAAGAAATATTCCAGACTATATTTTCTATGACAATTTGAGCATATTCTTGTGGGAGTTCTATATTTGTCTGGATTACAATTCTTTTGGTGCTTAGCCCAATTGGGGCTAGATATATTCTTATTGCATTGATCACAATATTTTTGATTTGGCATTTTTGTTATTAGTTATAAAATTCCTTGGGGTTCAAATTAAATCTCTATATTTAATATAAAATATGACTTGGATTCAGCAGTGTACTTTATATAATTATTGTATATATTTAATATGTTAATATTATTAATTTTTATCCTAGGTTTATTATATCAGATTTCTTGGGTTTCAAATCAAAATTTTATACTTAATAAAACTATGACAAATTATAATGCCAATGGCTTACGTGCACGAAGATAGAATAAGTATTGATCCACAGAAAACAGTGACCTACCACAATTGCATGTCAGCACTGGCAATGACCTAATGTGTATTGATCTTGTATAACACACAGAAACAGATTGCAACAGCGGCAAGCCAAAACTCTAAATATAAACTAATTACAACTAGATGTATCAAATATCAAACTCTTTTATATAAAATATAAGATTCTTGTTCAATATATTAGAAATATGTTTAATATAAATAATAAGAAATTCAGTATATCAAACCAAACAGAGCTATAATATGAGGAGCACTGGAACAACACGTCTGTACTCTTCAACTATTCTCACAATATTAACTATTATAGTTAGATCCAGCTTTTTATAGATGTAGCTAAACTCGGTCTGAGAAAAAAAAACGGGAAATTCCCGAGAATTTTGTTTTTACGGGAAATTCCCGTGGAATTATACTTTTTACGGGAAATTCCCATGGAATTATACTTTTTACGGGAAATTCCAGAAGAATTATACTTTTTACGAGAATTTCCCGAGGGCTTTTTTACAAAAATCTTGGATTAGACAAAATAGCACACTATAATCAAAAAACTCTTATAAGCATCTTGGCCTAGTTTTAAGTGTAGTTAAAACAATATCGAAAAAAAGCATATTTTTAACAAATTTATAAACAGCAATTTTGGCAAATTCAGGTTTAGCCACATCAATTTGAGGGGGTCATACTTTCTCGGAAGCTTTTTTTTACAAAAATCATAGGTTATACACAGTAGCAATGAAATTTTAAGTATTTCTATTTAGTCAAAACACCTCATACTTTCTCGGGTTTATAATAGCATCAATTACACTACTAAAAGTATAAGGAGAAACCAACTCTTACAACCCCACAAGAAGTCGCAAGAATTTAAAAAAAATTAAAAAGTAACAAAGCAGCAGGACAAGACAAAATCAAACCAGACATGCTGAAGAATATACCAAGAAGAACAATAGTATTTCTAACAAAAATCTTTAATGCAATCATGCTCTTAAGCTACTTCCCAAAAAGCTGGAAAATGGCAAGAGTAACTATGATCCGAAAGGAAAGCAAATTCCACAAACTTGGAAAACTATAGACCTATAAGCCTTCTATCCCAGATCAGCAAAATTTTCGAGAGAATATTGATGAAAAGACTGCAAGATCACTGTAATGAACAAAAGATAATACCAAACACCCAATTTGGATTTAGGAAAAACATAGTACGGAAGATCTTCTACTGAAAACCACAGATATCATCACGACCAACTTTAATCGAAGACATTATACCCTGGGAATATTCCTGGACATCGAAAAAGCATTCGATAGGGTTTGGCACCAAGGACTCCTCCTGAAGCTAAAGTATTTTAAATTTAACGACGCCTACATAAAACTTGTAGCAGACTACCTGGACGACAGAACTTTTCAAGTTCATTATAAGAAAGTTTTATCATCCACTATGACAATTAAGGCAGGAGTTCCGCAAGGCGCAGTAATCTCATCTCTTTTATACTCCATCTACACCAGCGATATACCTTCTTCGGAACACTGCACAATCGTTTTTTATGCAGATGACACGGCACTCTTTGCCTCAAGCAGAAATAAAAAATTTACCTATAAACATATGGAAAGACTTCTCTTAAAATATGATGAATGGACAAACAAGTGGAAAATTAGAGTCAATGCAAATAAAAGCAGTGCAATTCTATTCACCAAAGACTCCCATAGAAAAGAAGAAACCCTAAAAATCCAAGGAAAAAAGATCGAAAGGAAAAATGAAGCCAAATATTTAGGTCTTATTTTGGATCACAAACTAACTTTTGGGAGGCAAATAGCTGACGCTGCAATTAGATCAAAGACCAAACTACATGAAATGTATAGGCTGCTTAAGACGAATGCGATATCGCAAGAAACTAAACTACATTTATACAAAATGATAATCCGACCCACAATGACATATGGATGCACATCCTGGAAGCACGCAGCCAAAGATCACATAAATAAACTACAGAAAGTACAAAACGAAGCAACAAGAATGAGCAGAAAAACAAGAATAAAGACCTTATACCAAACTAGGTCTTGAAATGTTCGAAGAATACATAGACAGAATTGGGAAAAAGAGATGGGAGAGAAATAAAGAGCATGAGAATGAAATAATAAGAAACATAGGGAAAACAGTGATACATAGGACGATGTATAATAGGCCCAAACCTTAAAAAAAACAAAAAAAAACAGCGTAATCAACGCTTTCAAAAATAATACAACTTTGAAAAAGAAAAAAAATGAAATTTCATTATATAAAAAGAGACAAGGGCCAGACCTGACACTCACCTATAATCAGAGTTAACGCAACGCAACGCAACGGAGCTCAGTTGGCTCCCTAATGTCAACAGGCAAACATCCAGGGTTAACTGGCCTCCCAGCCTGAAGACTAGAAGCCATCCCAGAAAGATGGACGGAAAAAGAAGAAGAAGAGCCTAGCAGCAACCTACCTACCTGGTCCGCTCGCTTAGGCTGATTGGTGCCCAAGTTCTACCTGCCCGGCTTGTCTGGGAGCACCCGGACCTTCCTTTCTAACCTGCCGTCCCTTCATAGGAGACACCATTGGCTTGCCAATTCCCAGCTATCGCCAGGGGTGTCGCGGCATCCTTTAATCCTTTTACCCTGCGCCCGTTATTCGGGAGTACCGATTGGTTTCGGCCAATTCCCGGCTGTGGTTGGGGTACTACGCACAACCTACTCTCTTTTACAGGGGAACCCGTGACGTCAGCGGCGACCAAGGCCCTAAATAAAATTAAGTCCCCATACTCCCCCTGGCGCCTCACAGCGAGGAATAGATTAGATGTTCCCTGCCTCCCTTATCTCTTCGAGACCAAAGGTGGTACAGGTAAAAGAACGTGTGTGGTACAAGTAAATGCACGTGCGTGGTAAGGGTTTCAGGTAAAGACACGTGTGTAAGTGTGCTAACGGACACCCTTATGTTGAGTTTATAATAAACATATATAAATATATATATTAAGCTGGTATAGTCTTTCCTTACACCCAGCAAGCCCTGAGATAATTCTGAGTCCATGTTCTACGGCTGACAAAAAGTTAGCGCTTATGGGTAGACTTTTGCCATCCACCTAATTGCAAGGTTTAGTGTGTAGAACGCAGCCCGTGCCAGTACTCCTGCGCTGTGTTGTTAATGTAGTGCAGAGCACGTGGTGAGGACGTTGCAGGTTGCAAGTCAGTTTGAAGATTTCAATGCACTTTCTGGGCTAAACGTTTACAAAAAATGCTCAAACTGATGGCCTCCAGCATCATTACATCTCTGAGTATGGACCACTACCCCATAAGGAAAAATCGAGGGATGTAAGATCTGGAGTGCGCGGAGGGAATTCGATCAGACCCCTGCATCCTATCCAGTGGCCTGGTACATTTTGATCAAGGTATGCTCCTACATCCCTGTGATAGTACGGAGGGGCGTCATCTTGTTGGTAATAAAACCTCTCATTACCGTACAGTTTACGAATGGCAAGTAAAATGGAACCATCAACCATTGTCAGATAACTTTCACCAGTTACATTACCTTCAAAATGGAAACGTCCAATGAGTCCCTTCAATGACAATCCACACCAGACAAATTCACAGCCTTTCCAACAGTGATGTTGGGATTATCTTCAGTCCGGTACACACAATTGTGTCTGTTGACAGTTCCATTGAGCTTGAATTGTGCCTCATCCAACCACACCACGGTCCCTGCAAATCCCGGATCACTGTCAACCATTCACGAAAATGTAACCTGTGATCTGGATCGTCGTCACTTAACTGTTGTACCAGCCTGGGAATGTACACTTTAAACTTGCCTTTTTTAAGAATGCGTATCATATTTTTTAAAGTGTGTATACATTTTTTTGAAGCACTCAATATGTGATCATAGACTCAGCAAGCCTGAACTACTGAATGTTCCATGAAAAAATGGTCATTTTATCACCAATATTATTATTATTAAAATAATGTCTAAAATAAAATAAAAATTTAAATTATAAGTAAAAGAAATAAATAAACCATACAAAAGATGACAAATGCCTTCACATGCAAAAAAAAAAAAAAGATTAAGAAATAGAATAAATGAAGTAAAAGCCTGTTGCTACTCTATCTGCATAGCGTTACCATATGGTAACTGAAAGTTTTGAGAATGGAAGCCTTAAAATGAAAAAAAAAAAATCCATTACATCTTCTCAAAGTACTCTCCACCACACTCTATACGTGACATTCATTCAAACCACTTTTTGAATGCTGAACACCATGCGTCATGCTTCAAAGACACTGTTCATATGCAGCCACCGCAGCTTCAGGTGAGTCAAATCGATGACCACGAATGTTTTCTTTCACTTTAGGAAAAAGAAAAAAAATCACACAATCACAATCCTTGCCTGTTACTCTACAATGGAACGTGCGCAGTAGGGGGTATCGAAAAAAGCAAAATTTTTAAGATGCTTTTGCGGTAGAGCGGAAAAGTTGCCTCTATACATAAGTAACTTCTGTTCAAAATTTCACCACCCTAGGATAATGTCTTCTGTTCTGGCAAGGGACGTGAAATTTCAAAAATTTATTAAAATCTGCAATTTTTTTTTATTTTTGAATTTTTTTTCAAATTTTACAGCACTTTGCGGTAGTGTGCAAAAGTTGCACCTATGTATGGTTAATTACAGTGCAAAATTTGGCGCCCCACGGACAATATGTTCTGTTCTGGCAAGGGGCCTGAAATTACCCAAAAATCGACAAATACACTGTTTTTTCATTATTTAACTAACATTTATTAAACATAAACCAGAATTGTCATACACTCGCATACTATTAGATATAAGAATTAAGAAATAAGTATTCAAAATTAAAAGTACGAAAATGTGTGTTTTGTAGGTAATAATAATGTAAAATATGTGTCTTTAGGTTTTGTACTGTCTCTTGCACCTAAATTCAGGCATGGCCTTTCTCGATTTCAGAGTGCAGCGAATAAATCCATCCCTTTTTTTATGACCACACACTTTCTTTGAGGCCTCCGTAACCAATTTTACTGTTCTTTCCACAGCTTGTGTGTGGCATGGGAACTTTGTAAAAGTCCAGTCAATTGGTATTGGTTCTTTCAGCATACTTTTCAAATCTTCTGTAGTCACATCATCGAGTATTGGTGGTGGAGTTACTTCGCTGGACGACCAGTCAATTAGTTCGATATAGTCGTTTGCTTCGAAGTTTATTTTTGGAATATCGAACTTTCTAATCCCAACGTGTCCAACCGTCTCACATGATTCTCGTGCTTTTATGACTCTTCGAATGCCAAGGGCTCTGATATGTGTTCTCTTATCAGTCAGCATCGCGAACAGAATGTTTTCTGGAGATGCGAAGTAAGCATTCCGAGAAATCACTGGGTCGAAGACGTTGCGGTTAACTTGATCCAAGTATCTGGATGACTGAATGAAATGGTAAAGATGCCGAGCTCCATCCTTAATTGAATGATGGATTTTGATGCGGAACCAAGATGGCACATACACCCTGATAACGAACTTTACTATGGTACGTAAGTTGTCTGACGGTTCCGTGGTGGAAACATACAGTCTTAATATCCTGTTGGCTGTTGTCAACCACGGGACATGTTTAGGGGACCTGGATCGCGCTTAGCAAGACCTGGAGGACACATGCCTGAGCTAACGGCGAGAGCAATATCCCTCAGATACTTCTGGTCCTTACTCAAAGTGGATATATCATCTGATGGCAAGGTGCAGTTAACTGGCTCAAATGTTACCACTGGAAGCAGCTCACACGCCTTCAAAGATTTTCCAATGCAACCAGTGTAGGAATTGTGTCCGGAGGTGGGACCATCGAGGGACTCGAACAAGTGGCGGAGAGGCAATTCGTTGAAATGTAGTTGACAAACAGCCCATTGCACAACTATCCCGATCTTCAGTTCAAGACGACGCAGTACCCCATTGTGAACTCCAGTATTTACGACCGTTCCATCACACTCTAGAACAAGAATATGGTTTAAACCTCCGGGCACTTCTGCTGTGATATAGTCGTAAATACTTTCAGCAATGGCCAGACTTGATCCTGAAGCTGGTGTAACATGACCAACGTAGCTAGATCCTGGTTGTTTCACCAAGGAATAGTGTTCCTCTACAATTGTTCTTTGGTAGTATTTATCATCCTCCTTTTCTGTTGACAATGTTTTGTCATGTCGGCCATCGAAGTAAAGACCTGTTAAATGATCATTGTCAATGTCCGAACTCTCACTCTGAAATCGAGAAAGGCCATGCCTGAATTTAGGTGCAAGAGACAGTACAAAACCTAAAGACACATATTTTACATTATTATTACCTACAAAACACACATTTTCGTACTTTTAATTTTGAATACTTATTTCTTAATTCTTATATCTAATAGTATGCGAGTGTATGACAATTCTGGTTTATGTTTAATAAATGTTAGTTAAATAATGAAAAAACAGTGTATTTGTCGATTTTTGGGTAATTTCAGGCTCCTTGCCAGAACAGAACATATTGTCCGTGGGGCGCCAAATTTTGCACTGTAATTAACCATACATAGGTGCAACTTTTGCACACTACCGCAAAGTGCTGTGAAATTTGAAAAAAAATTCAAAAATAAAAAAAAATTGCCGATTTTACTAATTTTTTGAAATTTCACGTCCCTTGCCAGAACAGAAGACATTATCCTAGGGTGGTGAAATTTTGAACAGAAGTTACTTATGTATAGAGGCAACTTTTCCGCTCTACCCCAAAAGCATCATAAAAAATTTGCTTTTTTCGATCCCCCCTAGTGCGCAGTCTATCGGCACGTAAATGCGAAATTCAAGATCTGCTGGCGGATTACCGTCCACAACTTATTTGCCTACAGGAGGTGAAAGGTACTCATCATGAGAACTATCGGTTACCCCCACTACATAATGTATGGCCCTGCCTTTGACCAAAATCAACAGGGAGTTGCTGTATATGTCCTTGAAAATATACCCCATTCCGTAATTAACATTCCACATTCCCTCCCAATAATAAAAAAATACCAAGGTGAAATAGCTGCCGCCCGAATTAAATATGCTCATTATTTATTTACGCTTATATCTATGTACCTTCCACCTGACCCTCTTTCTCAGAATATCCCACTCTCAGCTTTGAACGAACTTCTTACAATCATCCCGGGCCCATATTTGATAACAGGAGATTTTAATGCACATAATCACATATGGGGTAACTCTCTGACTGATAGGCTGGGAACCACAATACGGAATTGGGTCACTGAAAATAACCTTATTATTCTGAATGATGGTTCCCCCACACATTATCCTCATAACGGATCCAGCCCGACGAGTATAGACCTCACTTTAGTATCACCACATATATTCAATAACATCAATTGGTTTAATGACATTGATTTGCGAGGGAGTGATCATACCCCAATTATCCTTTCTTTACCAGCTAATTTATCGACTACAAGCACAGATCCGGAAAGGATCCGGACCCAAAAATTTTTCGGATCCGGAATTTTCCGGATATATAGTGTGTGTGTGCCATTTGTAATTAATACACTTACAAGGGAGGTTTTCTAAGTGTCCCCCTCCCATTTCCATGAAACTTTGCAGGTGTATAGAGGGGCCCAAAGGAAGACAACGAGTTTTTTTGTTTCGGCTAAAAAACTGTTTTAGGGGGCAACCCCCATCAAATGTCAAGATGAAGACAAATTGACGCGGGGATCTGACCCCTGTGTCCCACTCCGAGTTCCATAAAATGTGGCAGGTGTATAGAGGGGCCCAAAGGAAGAAGTACATGTTTTTGTGTTTCAGCTAAAAAACTGTTTTAGGGGGCACCCCCCCCCCCGCTCAAATGAGAAGGTGAGGAGAAATTGAAGTGGGGATCTGACCCCGAAACCACGTAAATATGGCATAGGAAGAAACAGGAGGCATAGGGTCCCTCTATACACCTGCCAAATTTCATGGAAATCGGAAAGGGACACAGGGGTCAGATCCCCACGTCAATTTGTCCTCATCTTGACATTTGAGGCGGGTTTTGCCTCCTAAAACCGTTTTAGCCGAAGCAAAAAAACATGTATGTCTTCCTTTGGGCCCCTCTATACACCTGCTTAGTTTCATGAAAATCGGAGGGGGACATAGGGGTCAAATGCCCACTTCAATTTGTCCTCATTTTTACATTTGAGGGGTGGGTTTGCCCCCTAAAACAGTTTTATAGCTGAAACAAAAAACACGTATTTCTTCCTTTGGGCCCCTCTATACACCTACCAAGTTTCATGGAAATCGGAGGGGGACACAGGGGTCAGATCTCCACTTCAATTTGTCCTCATCTTAACATTTGAGGGGGGGTTGCCCCCTAGAACAGTTTTTTAACCGAAACAAAAAAACACGAATTTCTTCCTTTGGGCCCGTCTATACACCTGCCAAGTTTCATGGAAATCGGAGGGGGACACAGGGGTCAGATCCCCACTTCAATTTTTCCTCATCTTAACATTTGAGGGGGGTTTGCTCCCTAGAACAGTTTTTTTAGCCGAAACAAAAAGAACACGTATTTTTTCCTTTGGGCCCCTCTATACACCTGCCAAGTTTCATGGAAATCGGAGGGGGACACTTAGATAACCTCCCTTGTTAGTCTTACACTTTGTAATTATATAACACTGCATATATTATAATGTTTTATTTTAATTTTTAAAACTGTAACTAGAACAATTGTATATAACATTTCTGTCTTGTTAAATGTCTTAAAGGTTTCATCCTGGAATGGAATGTCTAACATTTATGTGTCTTTTCATTTCCAATAAATTCTAATGAATACATATTCGTTTCAGTGGAATTTACAAAATCACCTCTGACATTTTATGTTAAACAAGTAAGATTATTTTTGTGCACGAGTGTGTTAGCCGATGAGTAGCAAATTATTTTAGGAACAACACTTGAAAAAAAATCTTGTAGGACTAACAAATGAAACATTTCTTTGTAATCGAAGTTCATAATATCTTTTAAGGTGTGGTAATATTATAATGGGATTGAGATACGAAACTATCGGATCCGGATCTAGATCCGGTATTTTGGACCCGGATCCGGAATTTTTGGATCCGGATCCATTTGGCCATCCCTAAACTGTACCTCCGGTTCGTCGCTGGAAACGCGACTCCATAAACTGGGAAAATTTCCGCACTTCTTTCCTCCGCTTATATTATAGTGATGATTCGGCTTCAGTATGGACCATTACATATACCCAATTCTTGCAAATGCTATCAATCGCACTCGTTGACAGCGGAACGAGACAAAAATTTTACTCCTTTGACCGTTTTTTAAAACTCTATTGGTGGAACCCAACCTGTGCCGCAATATAAAAAAGAAAGAAAATATTAGCAAAATTATACGCCAGATATCCTATGCTGGATACCTGGCGAGAACTAAAGAATGCCCAGGCGATAGCGAAAAAAACATATATCAAAGCTAAACGTCAGGCATGGAAATCATTTTGTCAGTCCCTTGACCTTAACGTACCAATTAGTAGGCTATAATTTGGCGGAAATTCAATTCTCTCCGACATCCCCATGTCTCCCATCCACGCCCAATTGATACTTCCTGGGAATCAGATTTTATGGACCTTCTGACCCCCCCCCCCCCCATGCCCGTAGCCAGGAATTCTTTGTAGGGGGGGCGAAGTCAATCCTAGAGGGGGCAAATTTTTAATAGATTGTGTCGCATTGGCAGATATAGCAGGGTAAACAGAGGCACTTGCTCCCTTCCCTAAAAGAGAGAAGTAACAGAATAGGTATGATATCTTGAAACTCCAACGAACGAATAAAACTTCGAGCAACATCAAATAACCATATTCTGGTAATGACCATTCCGCAGGCGCGTCGCCTGATAATGTTCGCATGAGCACGTGAACACTCATGTGTATGTTTTAAATTACGTACATATTAAATGACACACACATATATTTCTTTGCAATAATACTTTTTTGATGTTCGAGTATACACACACAATTTACTGACACGACGTCTTTCACGTCTGATAACGTTTTTAGATAGTTGGTAACACTGACTCCCACTGTGTTCCACGGTTGCGATGAACACAATTGCTGTGTTGTGTGTTGTGAACTGGCAGCTAAGGGGCTTGGTTGGCCACTATAGCCCGAAAATGTTCACTGCGCTGTGCGAACATTGTGGTGCGAACCCTGATCCAAGCGGCAATACTTCTTACATTCGGCACCAGGGTCCAGCATATACAAGGCATGTCTAGGAGGACTCGAAAAGATCGGCGCTACATAGTTGCAAGCTTTAGTGAGAAGTCACTAAACCTGCCGGATTTTAAATTCCAGTGGGCGCTAAAATTCACGGAAAAGTGACGAGCCACTTTTCTTTAGAAACTAGTCTGCAGGAGTTACATAATATCTTTCAAAGTTTATATGATTTGCACATGTGCGTCTAAGGGCAATTCAGACTGACTGTGCAACTTTCTTTAGTAATCGAAGTTTTTCATGCCAAGGAAATAACTCTCACCAACTTAAATTGCAAAGGAAAGTGCCGACTGCATTTACATCAATTCAATGCGCATTTTTCTGGTAACTATACTCAGAATAGTATGGGGTCGTATGGCCTAAATAATTGTTACCGAAAAAAGTTATCAATTGATATTAGTAAATCATTTTTACTATTCTCTACGTTATTAGAATATGCTTATTGTAAAGAACAAAATATAACTTTCAGAAAACTAGAGCTGTATTTTTGCTACATATACCGTGCGTTCATTTCGATCTTCAGCCGAGAGATCGGGAGAAGCGTGGCGGGCGGCGCTAACGGAGATGCCGACATTTGCGGCCTGTAATGCCCGCTTATTTTTATGGACATATGCAGACATTTATATAAATATTGCAAAACCAGCACTAAATTGTGTTATAAGAGTACGGTTTTAATTTTAGTAGCTTAGTGGCTGTATGTGCTGATGATTTTGACACGCCCATCTCCTGGTAAACACGGCGTAGATGTTTGATTGGAGAACGTTCTAACGCTGCACCAATTTCATCGAGTTTTGCTTCCGTTAGAATCCGTCGTTTTTGCTTAGGTGTTTTAAAATTTAACGATCCAGTTTCTCGTAATTTAAGGACAAGATGTCTAACCGTATCTCTATGTGGAGGTGAAACGCTTGGGAATTTCTGTACAAATTGCCCACACACGTCTCAACACGAGTCTGTTTTCATGTAAGTGTCATACATAAAAATTCTTTGTTCTAACATGAAGCTTGCGAGTGGCATTCCAATCGTCTCACTGACACAACACACATACACACTGCAATAACACAAACAAGTAACGGCATGTAACCAAGAATAACACTCTTGCGCACAGTACGAAATTAACACGCTCTTGGTTTACATCTGTTCGCCACTATATTCACAGCTCTTGTCTTCCAACTAGTCGCGAAGGAACAAAGAACTCGAGCTTGGAGATTTCGGATTGCAAGGAAGCTCACGAAAACCATTGACATTTAACGGTTTCGTCTGCAGCGTAATCTTGATACAGTGTTGCACATTCGAAACCTCCAAACGATCCCCATCGACACAAAACTCTTTCAAGGATATAAACTTAAGGAGGACGTTACTGGTCAAAACTCTGATTAAAATGTTTTATTATCTGTGGCTCTTAACATCATTTCTAAAGCGTATTTATTTGTGTATATAAGGGCAGAACTTGGATGAATTACATAATAACTTTTGCGTGTTATAACACAGGTTAGTACTCGTCTTTTGCAATATTTATATAAATGTCTGCATATGTCCATAAAAATAAGCGGGCATTACAGGCCGCAAATGTCGGCATCTCCGTCAGCTCCGCCCGCCATGCTTTTCCCGATCTCTCGGCTGAAGATCGAAATGAACGCACGGTACTATATATTTTCTTTTTTGAAGTTAGAAAGTTGAAATAATATATGCATTTAAATTATCACAATTGAAATTAAATGCATTTTTAATATGCATATAAACGCACATACTTTGAATAAACCTGGTGTAAGTTGTTCCCCACAGCATTTTTTTAAATATAAATTTTACATTTTTCACCAGCAAATTTGATTCAGCGATTTTTAGTTAGCGCATGTTGAAGATTTAGCAACTTCTGCGTTTCAATTGTTGGCAACACTGCTGCTGTGGAAGAACTGTAAGGGGGCACGTTTGTTTTGGAAAGATCAAGTACCGTTAGTTTTTCAGGGCAACAAAAAAGCCTATGCTCTTTGGCGGCAACGGGTAAAAGGCGGTTAGTGTCGATGTTGAGAGCAAGATATCTATTGACAAGCGGTTGGGTAAAATTATGTGCACTGGCTTTCAGACGTGCGTGTGGTGTAGTGTTGTGTTTTGTGAATACTGTTAGGAGTTTGAAAGAAAAGTCATTTTCGCGATTGAGCGAAGCAGAACGAACTCAAGTAAAAAGGATGGGCCCTCACCAGCCGGACCTCTACATTGTACAAGAGGTAAGTACTCCCAAATGCGTTATTAAAAGAACATTCAAAAATGACTGGTACACGAAGTACAATTGGTTAGGGGGGTGCAACGTTGTCAATAGAGGCCAGCATAGTGTGCCTTTTACCTACCCACTGCCCGCTTGCACGCGATAACAG
Organism: Lepisma saccharinum; assembly: GCF_977018435.1. Lineage (NCBI taxonomy): Eukaryota > Metazoa > Arthropoda > Insecta > Zygentoma > Lepismatidae > Lepisma > Lepisma saccharinum. The sequence continues at coordinate 61,387,348 of NC_139234.1, read as the reverse complement.
GTTTACCTGCTCGCCTGCCCACGGCAACGAGTCGACTTGCGTCTCTACCCGGGTTCTTGGTCTTCAAGGCGCTCTGCGCTTACAAGGTACCTGGGCATTCATCAAGACCCGGGCGCCTGCAAAACCTGCTGGAAGGAAACAGCCCTCCGGCAACGTGTCGCTCCAGGTGTTTCATCACCACGTGGACGGCTGCAGCCAGTGTTGCCTACTTACGTAGCTACTAAATCCTACGAAGTCCTAGGAGGAGCTTCTTCTCCAAGGAGAATTTATATACTTAGCGATTTCAGTTCAGCGTAAGCAGTTTTTATCTTATTGCCAGGAAATGCACGCAATATTACAGTTTCATTTATGTAAATGAATGATCGAGCAAACAAAAATCTCCTCACTGAAAACTAATTGTTTTTCATTGCATGGTGCCTTAACCAGGCACGCAGTGGCGCAACCAGAGGGGGCAGGGTGCATTGCTCACAACCTTGGACGGAAATTGTCTAGCGGAGGGGTCAGGGTGGGGTCAAACATTAAAGTACAAGTCTCATCAAGTTCAATGCCGTAGCAAAGGGGTAGCGGGAGTCGGCCCTGAGCGCCGAACGATCTAAGTGAGAAAAGTTTTAAAACAGAGAATGCTATGGCGGCCCGTGATATTATTTGCTAATGTTGGTTTGTTACGAGTTGGATGAATTAATTATGTAATACGTCGCTCCATGTGAAAAGAAAATATTGTACATGGAAATTTTACATGCCATATGTATGTACATTCGGAATGCATTTATCATGCACTTTCTTTCTTTCAAAAATAGTTTGTGTGCTTGTTTTCCATTATTAGCTAACGTGAAATTGACGTGTTGAAAAAAAATATTTCTAATCCTCTGTTTCAACACAAATGCGTGAGAACCGATTTCTACCCCCTTTTTGCGTGATTTATGAGACTAATAATGCCTTTCATGCTACTTTATTACTATTATTGCGATTGTTGTTGTTGTTACGTTTATCCAAGTACTTGCCCCCCCCCCCCCCCCCAAACGAGGGTAACGGCAATGCCCCTGGCTGGCTCTACGGCGCTGGTGTTCGCAGTAGAACAGTGTGTTGTTTGACTCGCGACTTCAGCGTCGAACGTGACATGTTTCAGTCCTGCCCTATATCACTATATATACGTATATTGGTTATTTACGACATATACTTATGGATCCTGTGCCACGGAAAACCTATTTCAATGTGTGTGTGTGGGCGGGGGTAGCAACATTCATAAATCTCATTTCATTGGTGATGTGGCTTACGAAGCTTCGAGTTCCCTTTTTTAAGTAGTGCAAATCTATTGCAGTTGGCAACACTGCAGAACGGTGTGGGCCCGGTGCAGTTTCTACTCGAAGCAACTACGTCATGCAGAGGGAGGGGTCTGCAGTTGATGGAAAGAACGAACTGAGACCTACTAGGTATCGTAAGACTGTGGGTAAGACCCGGCGGGTCTACAATGCCTGCCAGGAACGATCTGGGCAGGTGGCCAGACAAGCTGCTCAAGCGAGGGTGTTGCGCAGGTTGCATGGCATTTCAGGAGCGATGTCTCGCGAACGGGTCTGCTCCAGGTCTTGTGCAGGCCTCTGGTTGTCAACGCGCAATTTTGTTTTCCTTGTTTATTGTTTGGAGGCGGCAATACATGGAGAAACACAGGGCACATCCTGGGCGTTTGTTACCATTTGCACATGCGACTCGCTTAAAAAGAGACTGCATCTGGATTGGAACGATTCGTTTCGTGCAATGTATAAGATCAAAGATGGTAAATATGTTTGATTGATTGATTTGTTGCTCTAAGTCCACTTTATGCACAGTAAGGCTAATCGGGACTGGACCTACAGTTTTAAGTGGGATCTGAACCGCTGTGTGTCTCCAGCGGGTTTCGAACCCGGGACCCCTCGATTGCAAGGCGACGACGGGTAAATATGGTAATGACGACGACGAACAGATGTTACTATACGCTTTAAATCGGTGGTTCCCAAAGTGTGTACCGCGGCGCCCTGGGGCACGGTGATTAGCTTACAGGGGCGCTACGAAATGTTCCTATTTTCACTGAATCGTTAGTCAATGCTATGAATGTTTCAAACATCTGCTTATTTAGTACTTTTTTTACATATAAAATGTTTATGAATTTGAAATACGTGTTTAATTTTTAACTTAAGACAAGCAATCTTACAAGTAACTGAGCGTTGCAAGTGTTGGAGAAGGCTACATTCTGGGCGCCCCGGTAAAGTCTTGAAAAAACTAAGGGAGCCGTGAACCAAACAAGTTTGGGAACCCTTGCTTTAAATGGTCGAAAATCAATCTCTCTCTGAACCATGGCTAGGTGCGAAAATACGAAACACTAGGAAAGAAGGAATACAAGCAATGACACATTGACTGATACTTCAATCACAAGCATCACAACCTAATTATTGTGGGCGGGGCGAGGGGACATCCTGTACAGTACCCAAATATCTTATACAGTAGAGCGTCGATTATCCGAACGTCGGTCAACCGAACGTCCGCTTAACCGAACTGTGTACTCGCTCACTTTCAGATATCTGTAATGAAAAAAGTACGTGACTTAGCTGCTCGTAAGCGTGTAGGCTTGCTTAGACAGACCAAAATAAAGGATTTTTTTAAACGTTAATTTTGTGTACTGTGTGTATTGTTCATGCAAAATGCGTATGTAATATGTACATATTTTTGTTTAATAAACTGTACCACATACTATATATTCCTACTAAAGTTGCCTTTGTACGTTACTTTGTAATACATACTTAAAGAGATACCTGTTTTTATGAATAAATTTACTGTACAGTACTTCTTTTTGGCAAATAAACATGTACAGTTCGATTATCCGAACAAACCAGTTTTCCGAACACCCATGTCCCCCAATTACTTCGGATAATCGACGCTCTACTGTATATACAAAATATTTTTTTCTGGACTGTACGCGTCCTCCTCTCTGTCCCGCTAACGATGCACGTGCTTTCAATGCTGAATGAATGTGGTTGGTTAACACATGGTCCGTGTAATACAAAGTATATTGCGAAGTATGATAATCTTGCGTTGTACATACCCGAGATTGCATGTTATACTAATTAGTTTGCACAAGCCATCACTAATTGTAAATAACGTAATTAAAAGCGTGTTAATTGAATAAAAAAGTATTGTATTACTTCAGATATAGCGATTTTGGGGGGAAATTGAAAACAAGTTGAACTGTTATTCTTACTTGTTCAATATTGAAGTTGAAGTTACAAGGGAGAGTAGTAAATCTCCAATCAGTATAAAAAAATATTGTGAACACCCGTATGTGAACCACACGCGACGCCACTGCCATTCCGGATTGCCAAAGAATATAAAGTTTAATACAAATAGGCAAATCGGGACTGTATCTACTTGATATTTACAGATCGATAATATTAATAGACGATTAATACAGTATGTAACATTGTTATTCGTACACATAGAAATTCCCAGGAAAAAATGTCATATCTACTAGTAAATATAATCATTTTCATATGTACCTGGAAATTCACCAACAAATGTCAATAAAAAAAATGTATGTTCGAAGTGTATAAACAGAGCATATAATTTGTGTGAAAAGAGAAAAACACGCTGTTTCATGCAACATTGTTATTCGTACAGGCAAGAGTTTCAATCTTCTTCGCACACAGCGCCACCGCTATTCGGGCGATTTCGTGCAGTTTGCAACTTCGTAACAAGTTTGAACATGCAGGCACGCTCCCCGTCAAGCGGCATGCTGGTGTATGTATTGTTGTAGGCCTATCGTCTATCTATCAGCGTGTTCGAAATGGGCAAGGTGAAGGAACTTAGTTCCGATCTGAAGGATGTTATTATAAATTTGGCCCTTAGAGGTTATTCGTTAAGAAAAAATGGACAAACAGTCAATAAATCACACTCCACAGTTCAATACATAGTAAACAAATTTAGAGAGGAAGGTTCAACACAGAATGTGCCGAGAAAACCAAATGAGAGACGGTTGAATAAACGTGAGTAACGCTTTATTTTAAAAAGAGTGCGAGAAAACCCCCGACTAAGTATTCCTCAGTTACAACAGTTAGTAGAAAATGTTGCTGGCAAGATGATGTCCGATCAAACTGTCCGACGTGCCTTGTGGAAGCATGGATATCATGTCAGAATATCACGAAAGAGGCCATATGTAAATAAGGTGAATCGAAGGAATAGACTTTCATTCGCGAAAGAACACATCCACAAGGACCAGGAATTTTGAGATAGTGTCATATGATCAGACGAGTCCAAGATTAATATATATGGGTCAGATGGGATAAATAGGGTCCTGGAGAAAATCAAATAAAGACAATAATCACATTAACACAGTTTCAACAGTTACACACGGTGGTGGGTCATTAATGGTTTGGGGCCGTATGTCGTCCAAAGGTGTTGGTACCATCCAGTTTATTGATGGTATCATGGATGTATATGTCTATTTGGACATATTGAAGAACAATGTAAAGCAGAGTACCCAAAAAATGGACATGCCGCCTATCTACAGATTTCAACAAGACAATGACAGTAACCATAAGGCGCGAGTTAACATGAATTGGCTAATATGGAATGTGCCCAAACTACTACAAACACCAGCTCAAAGTCCAGACTTAAATCCCATTGAGTATTTATGGGCAATTTTGAAGAGGCGAGTCCATAAAGCAGGCGTCAAGTCAAAACAAGAGTTGAAAACTGTTGTGCAAGCAGAGTGGAATGAAATAAGCTCTGAAACATGTCGGAAACTGGTTAATTCTATGAAGAACAGGTGTCAAGCAGTAATTAAAGCCAAAGGATACGCATCAAAGTATTAGAACTGTCAGTCAATTTGCTCTGAATATACTTTTTTTCTTTTATATTATTAAGTGTACGAATAGAAAAGTTGTACAAAAAATGGCATGTTTCTCTTTCAGTTTCATTTAATTTATTATTGTCATTGGTTATACAGAATTTGGGTAAGATTTTGTTCCTAATGATATTAGTTATTGAATTGTAAAGAAACAATTTCAAAAGAGTGTATTTCCTTTCAGATATTAAAGCATTTTCTTGAAAATCCGTGTGTACGAATAAGAATGTTACATACTGTATGTACCAACAGCTATGGGCCTCTCTGCAGAACTGATTAAGGGAGAGCCCTTCATAAATTGTGCTTCATAATGTTTCCCTCTTGTTTCCAGTATGCAAGATTTTTACGTACAAAGGAATCTAACGAGAATCCACCACCACCATTGTGTTGTGTTATGGAAGAAAAATTGAATTAATTAAATAATAATGATTGATTGATTGATTTAGTTTATTTTACTTCGCGTTTTGTGCCTCTTGGCTAATTTGCGAAGATGAGGATGAGTGATGAAAGGATGAAATTGATGAATGGACATTCACAAACAACCAAGCCCGACCAGGATTCGAACCCGGGACCCTTGGCGTCGCAGCGCGATGTGCTAACCGGTCGGCCACAGGGTCGGGCTTAAATAATAATAATGGTTGGTATATTAATAGTATCTATACTTTGATGCATTGTGTAAAAAATTGTAATATTTTTTTTTTTTTTTTGTACTTGCTAAAACATGGATCTCTCAGTCCACCACGGATTCTACTTCCTTCAAAGGGGAGACTCTTGTATCACTACAGTCTACAGACAATGTTTGCCTACTGGTTACGTTAACCATTTTTCAAAATATTGTGTGAATTGTATTATAGGTGAAATACATGTATTTGACACCTGACAAACAAATAGGAATCCTTTGATGATCAATGGCTTCTTGGATTACAGTGTCTTCATTAATATTTCACATTAAGTTTCAAAGAGAGAAATTGATTTAATAGGGCGCAAATAATTTTACGGGGCGCCATGGCTCCCAGGGCCGGCTCGTGCCGTCCCATAACTATGGCTCTGAACTTGGACTATAAGAATTGCAGAGATTGCGAGCGAAGCGAGCAAGAAAATTTTACGAAATGTATTTTTATTTGCACATAATGTGAAATCGAGCGGGCAATTGCCCCTCTGTGCCCCCTGCAAGTGCCCCCTGCAAGTGCCCTTGACCATCTGGAAGAAAAATGCAAGGAACACGTGAAAACTAATTCCATCTTGAGTATCCATTTGTCCTGCTATTCTTAGATTCTCCTAGTCTTGTTTTTTTACTTCAAAGTTTGCTTCCCCTAGAATGGACTTCCGTCCAAGGTCGGCGGGGACAATGCCCCCTGCCCCCCTGTGTTGCGGCTCTGTTTGTGTGTCTTCATCAATTTCACGTCATCACTCATTGTTGCGATTAGCTAGAAGTGGCAGGAAAGCAACGCTAAATAACAAAAATCAAATATCCACTCCCTCTCTTTACCATTTGAATCACTATTACCAAAAGGTAGCCTTGAAAACCAAAAATTTAAGCAATTAAAAGTTCATAGCCACACATCCAAGAAAAACATCCAAGCACATTAGGCACCTTTAATACAAGACTACTCAAAATGTCACAACTGTTCTAGATATTGAAAATTTCGAAATCATTTGTCGAAGTCTGAATCTGGAAGGGGTCCCCCCTCTAATCCTGGTACGACATTATACGGAATCCAACACAAGTTAATAAATCACCAAATCAATAAGTGTCTTTGATATGTTGCTGGAGCAATATAGGATATAATTGTAAAGATTAGTGAGAATTCCGGGTAGGAATGTGTTCTATATTTTTCACAGGGGGGCAAAGCAGGCTCTCAGGGGGGGCAGTTGCCCCCCCCCCTGCCTCCCTTCTAGCTACGGGCCTTCCCCATCCGTCCCTATGCCTTCCCCCTTTCATGACCGTGAACATACCGAATTTACTGATGACTTCCCAGCTATTTCAGTCAAAGAACTCAAAAATATCCACGACACCTGGCTACGATGGTATTACCTATGAAATTCTAAAGCACTTACCAGTTCAAGGGTTCGAAATTCTTGCTGCGATTTATAATTATGTATATCGCAGAGGAAAAATACCACGTGGCTGGACCCAACATATTGTGATACCTATTTTAAAACAAAACAAACCAACCATGCAAGCCTCTTCATATCGACCTATAGTTTTGATACCAGTTATGGCTAAACTATTCGAACGCACCCTCCAACATAGAATCGTTTGGACACTAGAAAAACGCCAATTTTTCCCATCCACGCAATTAGGATTTCGCATCGGTCTTGGTTGTCAGGATGCTATTGCTATACTCACTGTTGCTATCCAAAATAGCCAACTCCTGAAACAATTTTGCTTCAGCTTATTTGTTGACATCACCAAATCATATGACTCCGTAGACATTTCAATATTATGCAATCTTCTTGATTCAATAAACATTCACCCGATTGTGGCTAAAATAGCTTGGAATCTATATCAGGAACGTATTCTGGTCTTCTGGTTTCATAGTGATGTGAAGGGCCCGAGACTGGTTCGGAGTGGAATACCACAGGGCTCCCCTCTGAGTCCCCTCCTCTTTAACATTTACACCAAATACACTATCTACCAAAAAGTAATTGGGCACCTATGATGGTGGTTAATTTAGTATCTAATTTGAATCATTTAGTATAATTTAGTGGGACCACTGGTGGTTGTTCGTGGCACAATGAACTCACAGGCATACTAGACAATGAAATGCTCCCAACCTTGTGGCGTTTTTATGGAATGGACCCCTGTTACTTCCAGGATGACAATGTTAGGTGGCATGTTTCGGAGGCTACTATGCAGTGGTATGCCGACAACAATGTTCACCGATTGGTCTGGCTTGCACAGAGTCCTCATCTCAATCCCATAGAACACCTTTGGGATGCATTGGACTGGCGGGTGAAGTCTCGGGAGATGCGGCCAAATTCCATTGTCCAACTGAGTGAGATCTTGCAAGAGGAATGGCGACACATTCCAATGGACGTCCTCCACAAACTAGTCGAGAGCATGCCTGACAGAGTGGCTGCTCTTATAGCAGCAAGAGGTGTCTCCACGAGGTTCTAACAGGGTTCGCACCACCAGACAACCATTTTGTACACGTGCCCAATTACTTTTTGGTAGATAGTGTATATATATCAAATACCAAGGGCCACTCACAACATCATTCAATATGGTGACGATTTTTGTTTTTATTAAAGTACATCAGACACCACACAAGGAATTTTAGAATTGCGCAACCTGATTCATACTCTACGTGTTCAATTATTATCTCGCGGTTTATCTTTTTGTCCAAAGAAATAAAAAATTATAATCTTTAACCCTTATACACTAAACCGAAACCCTAACAATCCGACACATATACTACAGATTCCGGTGGTACCTTCCTGTACTTACCTGGGGGTTTCCTTTGATACAAAATTAAATTGGAAAATTCATATTAACAAACTGCTAGCAAAAGGAAAACAAATAATCAATCTTCTAAAGGGCTTGGTGAACACGAAATGGGGTGGACACCCCTCCATTATGACTTTGTTCTACAAAAATTGCTTTCGCTCTTTATTTGAGTATTCGGCACCCGTTTATGGTGGGACGATTGATCCGCGTTTGTCTAGGACTAATGAAATCTAATCCAAATATTGGTGTCTACAGAGAGAGCGCTGAACAGGCCCTTTCATTTAGAAGCCAATATTCTACTACGAAATTTATATTTTAAATATGGGAAAGACACACCCATCCTTTCAATAAAGCATTTGCAATAGAACGACAACTGGGTGAAACTTTACCCTTGGTTAGATCATGTTCTAGATATTACTTTTTTTTTATTGTTACAACATAGATAGAGAAGCATATCACTTAAGTTACATTATACAAAATCCCTTGATTTACACTTTGATGATTCCTATCGAGTCACCTGTCAATGTCAATTATGTTGATTTCGGTCGACATGAATATTATAAAGAAATTTGGCCAGACTATGACTTCATATACACTGACGGATCAAAAGATGATGAACATGTCGGCTGCACATTCTACGCACCCTGCCAAAACATAGTCAGACAATTCTCCTTACCGCAAGACATGTCCATATTTTCGGCAGAATGTTATGCCATACACCAGGCATTGCTGTATGCCCTTGGAGCGGGATTTAAATAAACTAATTCTAATTAACTGACGCATTGAGTGTTTTATTTACACTCGATCGTTGTGGGAAAGGTGCATACCGCATGTCCATTCTCCCGTCCCTGATCTTACAAACTACATTAAATCTCCGCCAAAATGATCAACGAGTGCAATTTACGTACGTAAAAGCTCATAGCAATCTTAATATATACCAGGATTTAGTGGACCAATATGCAAAAAAGGCGAAGAACACTCTTTTTCCTACTCCCCTTCGTTTATCCTATACTGATCTTCTACCCCGAGTTAAAATGAAACAATTCCCAATGGGAAGCTCGGGCACTTAATCAAATTGCAAATACGACCACTTATAAATAGTATGCAGAGAAAGTAGTCAGTCGACCCTGGTTTCATAAACTGAAACTTCCTCGTGAAGTGATAACTTTCACACTTCGCCTACGAACGGGACACGTTTGCACAAACGAACACCTAGCAAGACTGCATCGAAATCCCTCCCCTGCTTGTGATTACGGAGAAAACAAATACCAAATCATCTCTTCTTCCATTGCCCGTTAAGGAACAAACACAGACACGCTCTTTTTAACAGATTACACAGAGAAAAGGTACCATTTCCTGTATCCATACCCTCCCTATTATCGTCTCCTTCTCCTCGTACGATGTGGATATTATATAGTTTTGCCCGACAGTGTGGTATTAAATTTTGAAATTTGTGTGAATGTGCAAGCTTCTGATCAGTGTTAAAGTACAGTGTAGTGTACAGTGTATTACGATATCTTTACGACCACAACTATTATTATGACTTCGATTCAATGGTACTTCTACTCGCCAGTGTTCTCTACATCCCAGATCTTTGACCAAAACTGCCATATACCCGGCGGTAAGGGTCAAGAAGAACAAGAATAAGGGAGTTTTAAGGGCATCAAACAAACTGCCAAACCTACAGCGCATATAGAAGTAGGATGGAAAGTAGAAATATTCCGTTAACAATCAGTATGACTGTACAGTACACACTTCTAGACATGGAATTCTCTATATAAAGACTTGATTAGAATTGTATAATTGCTAGCTGAGCCTTACTCCAACTTGAAAATATCAAGCTGACTAATTAGCAACAATATTTCATATGTAAAGACATTTAACCCTTTTTGTTACATAGTTTGTACGCCAGGGTTTGTCATTCCATCTTTGGATTGTCATAAGTGAATATAAAATGTGAAACATATGCTAGATTACTGTTGAAAATACAATGTTAATGCTGAACATAATATTGCAACACTCTGTACAGCAAGGTCTGATAGACCCTGTGGAATGCGACAGAAAATTAAATGAATCACACTGCTTCCATTTCAAGCTACAGAATGATACACTCCCACCTGTTAACACATCCGATTCAAAACTGAATTTACAATGCCCTGCATCGTCTATTGCTCATGCGTGCAGAAGATATTAACGGTAAAGGGTATAGACAACTCTGGTGTACAGACAGTGTTAATTGCAGATATTTAAGTTTCTATCAAATTGAATACATTACTTGATTTAGGGAAATGCTAAATACGTTTCTCTCACCCAAAATAAACAGTAAGTGAAAATTTGCACAATATTTAGTTGTGTGTATCTCTATTTGATTTGATGAATAAAAAAGAACTATTTTATGACTGATATCACGCACAATTTTATTACTTGTTTGTACCTCTTTGACGTATGTTTAAAAAAAAGGTCGCAACTATTTTCATCAAGTGGTGAGAATTACGTAAGAGCTATTTTTACCAGGTACTGAGAACAGCTTATGGGGCGGCTATTTTCACCAGGTGCTGAGAACAGCTTATGGGGCGGCTATTTTCACCAGCAAAATAAATTTCCTGACCATAGCATTGTATTTGGCGTAAAAAGTTCCTTTTGTTTTATTGCGATTTCATCATTCTACGAATGCAACTTTTACATGGTTCGATTTCGATTTATGTCTGTTAACACATACTGCGTAGTTTTAGCGATTACTTAAGATTTTGTTCAATGCTTTCGTAGTTATGTTAGGTGGGCCAGGTTTGTTTCTCTTAGCATTAAAATAAAGTCCCTAAATGTATTCTACTAAGCTTCCAATTTACTTCTATATTAATTCCCACTAGTCTACAATACTTACAGTCGCTTGACAATGGAAAATAGGTACATTCTCCAAGGGAAGCACGCATATTTTCCTCAGGTAATTTTTAAGTAGTAGTATGATTGGTCCTATTACTGGAACAAAAAGTATGAACCCCCTCAGACTGGTTTTGGCTACACTTAAAACTATGTCAAGATGCTTATATAAGCTTATTGCCTACAGTGTGCTACTCTGTTGAATCCAAGAATTTAGCAAAAAAGCCTTCGGGGATTTCCCGTAAAAAGTATGACCCCCCTCAGATTGATTTGGCTACACGTACAAAAGCTGCATCTGTCAGATTGTTGTCCATAGGATCGTAAAAAATATGCCCCTCTTGGCACTGTTTTGGCTACACTTAAAACTAAGCCAAGATGCTCATATGAGCTTATTGCCTCTAATGTAATACTCTGTCAAGTGTGCTTAAATACTTGACAGTCAGTTCAGAGTATTAATATGTTAACCCGAATATTTTAATTGGGCACCAGACTCAAATTGTATATCTAGTACTAAGACAATGCATTGTGCAGAGGTCTTCTAAAATTGCTCTGTGACTCTTTCGTTTCTTATATCATAAACATATGATTTCTGACCTATAAGAATAACACTGCATATGGTGTCGGCAGGTGGTGTATCATGGAATTCACAGATTATTTTAATGTTTGTCCTGTCATTACTACAACCTGCTTGCGTTTTGAGGTGTTGATAACAAACATTGGTCTCTGTACTTTGAATTCATCGGGTGAGTAATACATGTCAGTATTGCCAGTAGTGACTCTTTTGTATGCGGTGTAGGCCTCGTATAATTTAAGAAAATCATCCTTGGACATGTCTAAATTATAGTTTTCTCTAGGAAACACCTCGTTTCTGCCGTTTTTAAGATATATGTTCTTGATATTGCAGTTATCGAACTTACTTGAATTTTGCTGCTGGTTGTTGTCTCGACCAGTCTGAAACAGCACCACCACAAAATCTGGCATGTCATATTGTATACTAGAAAATGAATTCGTAGCATCGAATTCGTAATAGCTACCAGTGGCAGGCTTCTGGACACATTGATATGTATAAAATTGTAAAGGCACCTGTGGATTTTTTTTTAGTATATCTGCTTTGTATTTAAGAGCATAACTGGCTTCGTATTCAACAACCGGGATTCTTAGCTCCATAGTCTGAATAACACATCTGCCTTCGTCAGGTAGGGTATTAGGCAGAGCTGCACCAGTAGAGTTTAATGTACTGTACCGCATCAAAGCATTATTATCATTGGCGGCTCTTCGAAATGTGATTCTTAAACCACCCTTCCACATAATGTCTTTGTAATCTGAGAAGAATCCAGGTAACAGGCGCATCGGAAACAGTACAGTTTGGCTCTTCGTTATTATTTTATCGCCAGCCTCAAATCCACCGATTTTGTAGTACGAGTCTTCGGTCTTGGATAAATTCAGTGTGGCCAAAGCTGTAGAGGTAATACCAGGAGAGTCTACTCTGTTTATGACAACACCATGCTTTCGGATCTCGATTTGAGAAAACAGATGCGGTACAAAATTGTCTACTAGTCTTATATTTATATTTATATAGCAGAATAATCTGTGCCGTCGAGCTTGACAACATCAAACTTGATATATAGGTCTGCTCTGTGGGGGTGTATAAAGCCATCCCCTACGTCAAGGTCAACCTCAATCTCTGTGTTGGTTCTGATTCAAATTGGCAAAAGTCCTACGGTTCGGAGGGAAGGACTGTAGCTCGTAGCTTTCGATATGCTCCATTTTTTAGTATGTATTTTAATTATATATTAATCTCTATGATGGCGGTTGTTGTGGCTCCGGCAAAATCAACAAATTCTTCTTTTTCGTTAGTGACCACCAACTCAATGTAGTCGATTCTATTATGGCACACCGGGAAATATAATGTTGGTGATGGAGTGTAGATGATTGGCTCCATAAATTCAGAGTTAGGTTTGAATGTTGCGATGATGCCAGTTTGTTTGTGAGTGCCTATGCCATCTGATTTGGTGATCATACCCTCGGCCACATTACAATGAATATTCAGAGTCTCTATGGCCAAGAATTTAGGTATATTAACAGCAGTGTGTTTGATGGCTGGTTCAAGTTTTGTGTTGTTCTGGAAGCCTAATAGCTCTGCTATAGTACCCAGATCCACTGTCTCTGTAGCAGACACAATCTCTACTCTGTGAGTGACAGAATTTTGAGTTAAGACAACACCACTAGGTAACTGAGCATTTGAAGTAGATATATTATACTCCCCAACTGTGATTGTGTTGTTATGGTGTGTAATATTAGGGATCAAGTACATGACGTAGAATGCTCTAAGAGCTATTGATTTGGGATACATAATATCATCATGTAGTTTGAGTTTTAAGATTGAATTCTGGCTGGTCAGATGGAATATGCCCATGATTTTTTAGATACCACAGGGCTTTTTGAAAATCTTCAATTGATGGTTTATTTATTTGGGACAGATATCTAAGAATAGATAAACACAGATGTCCACAATTAATATCTTCAAAATTTTGAATACGATCGTCATTGTAATACAGATTATGAGATTTTAGATATTTTACTACATTATTAGGTGGAATCCCCCCAAACGAATCGAACACAAACGCCTCGTTGTTTGAATATTTAAGATAGCAGATCCAGTGTGTGCCCTGATTTTTGTAGCTATCCAAATTTACTATGCCACACTCTTTTTTGAGCGGTTGTTTTGGTAAAGAATCAGACATGTATACACCTCTAAAATTTTTGATGCCCAGTGGTTCGATTAAAGCTTCAATATCTTGGTTGGTAAGCGGCGCTTGTTTTTTTTATACTTATTTATGACTCTCTTAAGACCTTTGCCTTGTTTTTCTATGGCCAGATTATGGCGCCTTTGTTCAACTAATTTGGCCTTATTCTTCTTGGCATCTATTACTGTTTTTGCTATGGCAGCCGATCCTACTGCTAAGCTACCAACTGCACCAAGTGCTTCTAAGATAGCCGGGATACTAAATATAAATTTATTTAGATTTATTTATTTATTAAACACTACAGGCAAATGCCCAGTTACAGTGCTTTGAGGTTAACTGAGTTCAGTTTACATACATATTGACAAAACAAGTAATTAAAAATTGGTAAGAGAAAACAACAAAGACAAGTAGAAAATAACTACGTATAAGACGGAACAGAATAATCATTACATAACAACAATATATAATACAAGGGTGGTATGTCATAAAGTATACAACATATTTGGTTACAATGCCATTATATACAGGGTTCACATAATAAGTTTGCTTTTAGGTCTAAATAGATCAATGTCAGGGGTATTATTGGAGACTATATTGTACAACGGGCACATCCTCCTCATGGGATCCATTTCAGCCATCCTGGTTCTACCGCGTGAAATTTTAAAGAGGTCATTTCTGGGTCTTAATTTTGAGCATGGAACGTAAAAGTTTATTTTTGCGAGAAGTGCGGAGGAGTCTGTTTTTCCATTGACAAGTTTCGAAAGGAATGTTAACTGGTGCATCTGTCTTCTTTTTTCAAGGGACGGGACACTCAGCATGTTGCGTAAGATGTCACCCGAAGTGAATTTTGGATAAATGCCATCTAATTTATATACTAAATACCTTAAGAATTTATTTTGGAGTTTTTCTATTTTTTCGATTTCCTTTATAAATAACGGGTCCCAAACGACTGAGGCATATTCAAGTTTTGATCTGAGAAACGTATAGTAAAGTAGTAAAAAGGTTTCTTTTTTTCTTAAACTGGCTACACATTCTCATCACAAATCCTAGGTTCCTGTGCGCTTCACTGAGGATGCGCGCAGTGTGTGTCTGGAAATTTAAAACTTTGTCAAATGTGACTCCAAGATCAGTTACAGTATTCTCTCTTAGGATTTCTACGTCGGAAATGTTATATGAATATTGGATGGGATGTTTGTTACGTGTGAATGACACTACTTTGCATTTCTTGAGATTGAGATTAATCTTGTTGTTCTTGCACCAATCAAGTACTTCGTTAAGTTCGTCTTGTAATTTCGTACATACAGTCGTGATCACTTTTAATTTGTTTGAAAATTTTGACATCGTCAGCAAAGATTAATTTTTCGGAGTTTTTTAGTGCATCTGGTAAATCGTTAATGAAAATCAAGTACAGCAGGGGGCCTAGGTTCGAACCTTGGGGGACACCGGAGCTGGCTACGTAATAGGAGGACCTTAGTCCTTGGTGCATGACATATTGTCGTCTATTCTGTAAATATGAAGCAAGTAGTTTTATAAGTTGCGGGGAGAGGCAGATGTAAGCTAGTTTCTGAATTAAAGTATCGTGGTGTACAGTGTCGAAGGCCTTTGAAAAGTCCGTGTATATTACATCGACCTATCCTTTATCGCCAATAGTTGACGCAACGTAATTTGTTAATTCGACGAGATTAGTCACAGTTGAACGGTTTTGTACAAATCCATGCTGGTGTGGAGAAAGGATAGGTTTGACATGAGAGTAAATATGATTATAAATTATTTGCTTAAAGAGTTTAGCTGGAGCTGACAGTTTCGCGATTGGTCTGTAGTTACTTATGTCTGTCTTATCTGCTGCTTTGGGGATTGTTTCCATTTTTTATGATGGTGCGACTTGATCTTTATACCTTTTATAATATCTAGATCTTTATACCTTTTATAATATCTAGCGTGAACCAACATGGGTACTGATTAGAATAAGTTGAGCGGGAGAATGGAACGCATTCATCAAATATACACTTAATTATTTCATAAAATTTGTCCACTGCAAGATCGATATCTTTGTATTTATGTAATTGTTCCCAGTTAGCCGATTTAAATTTGTGAAACATACTGACGAAATCAGCTTTCTTAAAATTGTATCGCTTAATACTCGACTTTGAAGTTTTACGCTTAGGTGTGGGGCGTGGTACATTTATTCCTAGGGGAGGGTGGTGAGTATCTTCCGGCACCAGTGCATCCTGCCGGAGTATCGTTACGTTATCTATATTTGTTAGGACTAAATCTAGGGTTTTACCGTTGGCATTTTGTATAGTATTTAAGTTTTTGAGATCATTAAAATCAATAAAGTACTTCAATTCACGACAGTGGGAACCTAACGTGAGGAGGTCGTTAGTATGATGAGTTATGTCAGGGATGTTAAAGTCACCAGCGATGAGCAATGGGGCCCCTAGAGGACAATGTGCGGTTATGTGGGAGAACAAAGTTTCATATACCGGTAGGGGTGATGACGGCTGGATGTATATTGCAGAAATATAGATGGCATGTGCATGTTCCGGTTTTAATTTTATAATTACACAGTCTATGGTTTGTTCAGTTAACAGTAAATCCACCAGTTCAGGGCAATGTTCTTTCTTTACACCAATAAGAACACCACCTCCTAGGGTTTTCCCGTTTTCTCGTGGGTTGCGGTCCGATCTAAAGACACTGTATTGTTCTGAAAATATTTCCGAGTTGGATATTGAAGTGTTGAGCCAAGTTTCAGCGCACAAGACCACGTCGTAGTTATTCGCCAAAATACTGAGAAGAAACTGATTCGTTTTCGTGCGTATACCTCTTAGGTTTTGATAAATAATGCTCATGGGGACTCGATTTGTTTGATTCTCGTGAACGGTTTTGACTGAATGTACATTCTCTGGCGAGTTTTCAGAAACGGAGTGTGCACTAGTTGCGTTTGTACTCGTTCCGCTAGGTTCGAGATTGTCAGCTGTTTTCACTAATACACCAGTGGGTCCTGAGGGGATGTCCTTCTTACCTGTCAGGTTGCGATGGGCGTGGCTACGTCGACATCTTCAGAGAGGCCGGAGGCCATTTCCGCGGGACCACTTGCTTCGCCGATCGTACTGCATTCCTGAACTTCCAGGGTGGATAGGGGCTGCCACCTACATGTGATTTTTTTTCTGGATTCCTGTAATTTTTTTAAATGAGGGGTACTAAGTAACAACTTCATACCATGGTCTTTGGCAAGACAAGAGCTTTTCTTTTTGCGCTGCTTTTTGGTTAGAAGATAAAACCAAGAGATTTAAGATCTGTATAAGGTACCTGATACATAACACCCTTGGCCTTCATCGTAGGTTTATTATATACATATTCTGGGATTACATAGCTTAATTAAGTGGTTTAAATTTAAGTTGTAACACTTATTGCTGGGCCAGTTTATTTAGTCTGTTACAACCCCTACCCTAGTTTTTGTTTGGTGTTCATAGCTATGGTGGTCCGATGGTCTACCGAATGCAGCCTCTTCTAATTTTTTGTCTGCCACATGTCGCTTGTCAAGATCGGTATGTGTGTTGTATGCTATGTCATGGTCTCTACAAGCAGCATCTAGGGGATTAACACCAGGGTCCCCTCTATTTAGTCTATGGTCTAGTTTGGTACCGAGACCACAATACTGATAGCCTGGTATGTGTAGCTCAAATGGCAGCTTGTTTATGATGTCATTAACCAGCCCCCGACCCTCAGAGATATTCCAAAATTTAGGCGGTAGAGTATTAATAATTTTTATAAGATAACCAATCCCCTTAGTGTCGTTGACTATAAAATTAGACAATTTGGTGGCTATCATACCCATAATTCCGACTTTTTCGTTGTAAAAGTTGTGGTTACCGGCATTTTCTTGGCCAGCTATGACGAGCAGCCTATCTATTAGTTTTCTTACATCGTGAACCCAGACAAATTCTTTAGGCAGGGTGTTGTACTGTTTGATTCCGCTACCTGTTTTGATTTGTGTCCATATGGGCTTGATTAAGTTGTTGTATTTTGCTCCTCTGCTAGATTTGACTCTTTTTGTGTAGGGTCGTTGCTTTGGTACAGGCCATCCGATTTTATTAGTATTTCTTTGTAGTACTCATAGTCTTGATCTGTATAGTTGTCAGGCCGTTTACGAGTCATCAGTTCCCACAATCCAGGTGTTCCAGGATACTTAACAAAAGCGCCTCTTTCTCCAAGATGAGATTCTGAATATACAATCAGATCACCGCCCATAAACGTAACTCTAAAATTGCCAATTTTATGTATGATGCTACCTTCACGCTCTGTGTCAGCATATAAACCGAAGACCTCGTCTTTGTTGTCTTTAGGTGTGCTTAAATATTTTTGAGCAAGAAGGCCCAATTCAATAGGATCCTGACTAGCTTCGATTCTTTGAGGACGAAGAGGACTAGGTGTATGAATACTAGAAAGGGGGGTGATTGGATAATCTAATATGTTCCGAGCAGCTACTGGCACAAGCTCTGTGATCAAATTTTGGTTCTGCTCTGTAACAGTTTTGATATTTTTACCCAGTTCACTAATAGCATCAATAATCGGCTGTTCTGTGCGCTTGTGTTGTTCATAAAAACCTCGGTTCTCTGATTTCCATCCCTTCAATCGTTATTCAAGATAGTCTCTTAATTTAAGATCGTCAACGATTGGTCGTTTCATGGTTGTTTATATACGTCTCTACGTATAGAAAATCGTTGATTTTACTCCTATATTTACCACTATTGCGTTTTGAGGTGTTGATAACAAACATTGGTCTCTGTGCTTTGAATTCATCGGGTGAGTAATACATGTCGGTATTGCCAGTAGTGACTCTTTTGTATGCGGTGTAGGCCTCGTATAATTTAAGAAAATCATCCTTGGACATGTCTAAATTATAGTTTTCTCTAGGAAACACCTCGTTTCTGCCGTTTTTAAGATATATGTTCTTGATATTGCAGTTATCGAACTTACTTGAATTTTGCTGCTGGTTGTTGTCTCGACCAGTCTGAAACAGCACCACCACAAAATCTGGCATGTCATATTGTATACTAGAAAATGAATTCGTAGCATCGAATTCGTAATAGCTACCAGTGGCAGGCTTCTGGACACATTGATATGTATAAAATTGTAAAGGCACCTGTGGATTTTTTTAGTATATCTGCTTTGTATTTAAGAGCATAACTGGCTTCGTATTCAACAACCGGGATTCTTAGCTCCATAGTCTGAATAACACATCTGCCTTCGTCAGGTAGGGTATTAGGCAGAGCTGCACCAGTAGAGTTTAATGTACTGTACCGCATCAAAGCATTATTATCATTGGCGGCTCTTCGAAATGTGATTCTTAAACCACCCTTCCACATAATGTCTTTGTAATCTGAGAAGAATCCAGGTAACAGGCGCATCGGAAACAGTACAGTTTGGCTCTTCGTTATTATTTTATCGCCAGCCTCAAATCCACCGATTTTGTAGTACGAGTCTTCGGTCTTGGATAAATTCAGTGTGGCCAAAGCTGTAGAGGTAATACCAGGAGAGTCTACTCTGTTTATGACAACACCATGCTTTCGGATCTCGATTTGAGAAAACAGATGCGGTACAAAATTGTCTACTAGTCTTATATTTATATTTATATAGCAGAATAATCTGTGCCGTCGAGCTTGACAACATCAAACTTGATATATAGGTCTGCTCTGTGGGGGTGTATAAAGCCATCCCCTACGTCAAGGTCAACCTCAATCTCTGTGTTGGTTCTGATTCAAATTGGCAAAAGTCCTACGGTTCGGAGGGAAGGACTGTAGCTCGTAGCTTTCGATATGCTCCATTTTTTAGTATGTATTTTAATTATATATTAATCTCTATGATGGCGGTTGTTGTGGCTCCGGCAAAATCAACAAATTCTTCTTTTTCGTTAGTGACCACCAACTCAATGTAGTCGATTCTATTATGGCACACCGGGAAATATAATGTTGGTGATGGAGTGTAGATGATTGGCTCCATAAATTCAGAGTTAGGTTTGAATGTTGCGATGATGCCAGTTTGTTTGTGAGTGCCTATGCCATCTGATTTGGTGATCATACCCTCGGCCACATTACAATGAATATTCAGAGTCTCTATGGCCAAGAATTTAGGTATATTAACAGCAGTGTGTTTGATGGCTGGTTCAAGTTTTGTGTTGTTCTGGAAGCCTAATAGCTCTGCTATAGTACCCAGATCCACTGTCTCTGTAGCAGACACAATCTCTACTCTGTGAGTGACAGAATTTTGAGTTAAGACAACACCACTAGGTAACTGAGCATTTGAAGTAGATATATTATACTCCCCAACTGTGATTGTGTTGTTATGGTGTGTAATATTAGGGATCAAGTACATGACGTAGAATGCTCTAAGAGCTATTGATTTGGGATACATAATATCATCATGTAGTTTGAGTTTTAAGATTGAATTCTGGCTGGTCAGATGGAATATGCCCATGATTTTTTAGATACCACAGGGCTTTTTGAAAATCTTCAATTGATGGTTTATTTATTTGGGACAGATATCTAAGAATAGATAAACACAGATGTCCACAATTAATATCTTCAAAATTTTGAATACGATCGTCATTGTAATACAGATTATGAGATTTTAGATATTTTACTACATTATTAGGTGGAATCCCCCCAAACGAATCGAACACAAACGCCTCGTTGTTTGAATATTTAAGATAGCAGATCCAGTGTGTGCCCTGATTTTTGTAGCTATCCAAATTTACTATGCCACACTCTTTTTTGAGCGGTTGTTTTGGTAAAGAATCAGACATGTATACACCTCTAAAATTTTTGATGCCCAGTGGTTCGATTAAAGCTTCAATATCTTGGTTGGTAAGCGGCGCTTGTTTTTTTTTTATACTTATTTATGACTCTCTTAAGACCTTTGCCTTGTTTTTCTATGGCCAGATTATGGCGCCTTTGTTCAACTAATTTGGCCTTATTCTTCTTGGCATCTATTACTGTTTTTGCTATGGCAGCCGATCCTACTGCTAAGCTACCAACTGCACCAAGTGCTTCTAAGATATCCGGGATACTAAATATAAAGCCACCTACATGTGATTTTTTTTCTGGATGCCTGTAATTTTTTTAAATGAGGGGTACTAGGTAACAACTTTTTACCCAGTTCATTAATAGCATCAATAATAGGCTGTTCTGTGCGCTTGTGTTGTTCATAAAAACCTCGGTTCTCTGATTTCCATCCCTTCAATCGTTATACAAGATAGTCTCTTAATTTAAGATCGTCAACGATTGGTCGTTTCATGGTTGTTTATATTCGTCTCTACGTCTAGAAAATCGTTGATTTTACTCCTATATTTACCACTATTGGGCTTCCTTGTCATATCGATTGTGACAAACCCGTAGCTGTCCTGGTTTTAGCACCTACCACAAAACTTAGAAAAATCGTTGTAACTTAAGTCTGCACCTACATACTCGTCATGTATGTGTTTGAGGTTAGTATGATCTTGACGAAACGCACAAATGAAATTGCTGTTGTCGCGTAGCAGCTGTTTCGGTATTTTAGAAAAGGTCTGCGCCAGGTAGAAGCAATCTATCTCTTTGTGCCGCCCCTGTGTAAAAAAATTTCGAACCTCGTTTTGATTATCTAATATAATGTCATCAAACACAACAACAGAGTTATCGAGACAGTCATCGAGTGGCTTAACATCTGATTCAAAAGTGGCTATATCCAGTCCATCGATAGTTTCATCAGCTGATGATATGTTAATTGTTCTAAGCTCTTAGAAAGACGTACAAGTCCTTGTTTTTCCAGTCTAACCAGTTAGGTGCCAGTAAAAAAATATCAACTAGTAGCGTAGTCTTTCCGCAACCCGATGGCCCAACAATAAGACAACGAATATTATCAGGTAGCATATTGCAATTTTTCTTGGTCTGCTGTTCGGGCTCTGGTAGTCGCTTTATAACATCCCAGGTGTTCAAAATATCACTTTGTCTGCTTTGATCCAGCTGTTTTCCGGATGACCTAGCCATTTGACCAGTAGCTTGTTGCCTTTTTTGCGGATGACTTTTTCTATGAGATATGTGTCAAGCTGTTTAGTTTTGCTAAGTTCTTCTTCATAGAATCGGCCTTTGAGGATTTAGTTGTGATGGTCTTTTATTATATATTAAATATGGGAATTTTTCATCTCTCCAGTGAGACTTCGGTTTTGAAACTACATCTTCACGATGATATTATCTATCCAAAATCCATAGCTCTGAGAGCATTCTACAGCATGTATCTGATTCCGAATGTAACTACCTACAACAATACTATATTAGTAGGTAATGAAAAAATTATTATTCCTCCCGGACAGTATAACTTATCTACTTTGCAATCTGAACTTCCAAACACTGTATTACTATCTCAAAATTCTGTAACACACAGAGTGGAGATTGTGTCTACCAATGAAACAGTGGACCTATCTAGCATAGGGGAACTTCTAGGATTCGAGAACAATAGCAAATTAGAACCAGGTGTTAGGCACATAGGTAAATTTATACCAAATTCTTAGCTATTGAGACATTGAATATTCACTGTAACATTGCCAGAGGTATGATTATCAAAGCAGAAGAAAATTCGATTGGCAGTCACAAGGAGACAGGTATCATTGCTACATTTAAACCGAATTCGGAATTTATGGAACCTATCTTCTATTCCCCAATCCCACCAGTCTATTTCCCTGTTTCTATTGATAAAGTTAATTACATAGAAATAACAATTACGATTGAGAAAAATGAGATAATCGATTTTGCCGGTGCTAATAGCACTGCGATAATAGAAATTAATATTTAAAATATATAAATAAATACCAAGATGGCAAATATTGAGAGTTATGAATTACAGTCCTTCCCTCCAAACAGGAGGACATTTGCAAATTTGAATCAGCCCAACAAAGAGATACAGTATGACATAACGGTGGGGGACGGATTCATGCATCCACATAGATCTGATCTGTATATAAAATTTGATATTGTAAAACAAAGTAATGGTGATGAATATCCCCTCCCCGGGGCTAATATAAAACTTATAGATAATTTTGTTCCATTCTTATTTTCTCAAATTGAAGTCAGGAAGCATGGTACAGTCATAGATAGGATTGATTGTCCTGGAATTATATCCACTACAGTGGGGACATTGAAACTGTCCAAATCAGAGAGTGCATATTATAAAGTTGGTGGGTTCGAAGCTGGAACAAAAATTCAAGCAAAAAGTCACACAGTACTGTTCCCCATGAGATTGCTATTTGGATTTTTCTCTGATTATAAAGAAATTATGTGGAAAGGTGGTTTGAGTGTCATATTTCGCAGAGCACCCAATGATCATAATGCCATCATGAGATACTAAACTTTGAATGCAGATGAAACAGCTAATGAGGCTAGTTTACCCGAAGCTGCGAAATGTGTGATCCAGTCTATGGAGTTGCGAATGCCTATAGTTGAATATGAATCGAATTATGCTTTCAAATACAAAGCCAACATTTTGAAAAATCCTCAAATTCCGATTGAATTTTATACTTATCAATGCATTCAGAGGTCAGTGGAGGGTAAATTGTTTGAATTTGACCTTACTAATCAGTTCCAATCTCTACAACATGACATGCCAGAGTTTGTAGCTGTGCTGTTTCAAACAGGGAGAGATGACAATCAGGGAAAAGATAGCAGCCAGTTTGATAATTACAAAGTTAAAAATGTGTATCTGAAGAATGGCAGAAATGAGGTGTTCCCTCGTGAAAATTACAATTCAAACATTACAGAACAAGATTATTTGAAGTTATATGAAGCTTATAGTGCTTTTAAACGAGTAACTGAAGGAAACATAGACATGTATTATAATCCAGATGAGTTCATAATTCACAGACCAATGTTTTTAATAAATGCGTCAAAAAGAAAATTGGTAGTTATAAATGATCGAACTAATATAAAATTAGTATGTGAATTTCATGAAACTCTACCTGAAAATACAATATGCAGTGCAATTTTAATTGTGGAGAAATCATATATTTATGATGTAAAAATGAAAGAGTGATAGAAAAATTTTAATAGAGAATAATATATAAAAAATTAGACTACGTGTAGATTTTTTGTTATTTTCAAAATTTTGGTTTGATGTTAGGTTTATTTTTTCACATGTGTTGACTGCAATTATTATTAACTTCTAAACTAAAGTGTCCCCAAGGCAAAGTATGGATTCCACACTCGAGAATACACCTCTTGTCGTCATGTGGATCCAGGGCTACTTTTTTTTAATTTGTTGTAATCTCATGGTTTGAGCTTTGTATTCTATTATCCTCTCGAAGTATCCTCGATTGTGAAGAATGGCAACAAATATAATCCTGGAAGGTTAGTTTGTTTTCCACGGTATCTTTGCACGTTCCTTTTGCTTTCTTCGTGACGCTGCTCTCTGTTCTGAATGTATACATCTTCGAACGCAAACCAGCAAACTCAACAATAATATCACCGTTACATTCATCTTTTAATTTGGCAAGAACCTTCTTGTTGTGGGAAGGAATTCCAAATCTGTTAGGTTGAGGGTAGGAAGAAGTGTCGAAATACCCAAGCATGGAAGGATGTTTAAGATCTTCGTAGAGGTTAGGTGTTTGTATGTCATAAATAAAACTATCAGTGTCTATGTACAAAATTGACAGCTTATCATTATAGAAAGGTTTCATAATATTATAATGAAATTCGAACATGTATAGTTTTGACAAGTCGAGAACTGTTGCACCAACGTAAATAGGTTTTCTGAATTTTATCAATTTTATATCTAGATTAAAAAGTGTTAAATTCTCGTTGTAAATTTTTCGCGATTTAAATCTAGGATCAGATACCAATTTTCTACATTTATTATTATCTGAAACCAATTTTATGTCTATATGCTTTCTGACGTTCTCCATCGTTTTTCCATAAACGGCATTATTCATTAGTTTATAAAAATCTTTATCTAATTCTGAAATGGCAGCTGTTCTGTATCTCGTGTTGGTCTCAATATAAGATTTTAACCATGAAGAGTGTTTGAACTTGAGAATTCTTCTCACATTTACTACCTGAACGCCCTTCCCAATAAAAAACTGGAGATTCTTGTAGTGGACGACATATCTCTCTTTTCTCTCCAGAGTTAACATAAGCTTGCTTTGATTAGAATCAGGTGGACATTTAATTTCGGGAGCCGGAGGTAAATCGGAAAAAGTATCATGCAAATTATTTGGAAATTCAATGTCCACCTCAATGAACAGACCAAATTCACGATCATCGAAATGATTAATATCAATTGAAATGAGATCCATCCACTCGAATCCTCCGTATGGAAGTTTTTGTATCATTGTAAATCCGTAGAGATTGTTTACGTCAGCGTAAAATATGTAATTCGATGGTCGATTTGCATCGTATTGATTCTCAGACATGTGAATATTGTTTGCCTTTGCATGTCTCTGCGAGCATTGCACCATCCCCCCACGTATCCCCCTTTCTATAAAGAGTAACATGTCCACATTCGATATCAATTCCAACTTGATCCTGGTCTGGAGCAACATAGCAGACCACGCCAAACCAGGAAGACTGTAGAAGTATGCTGGATATAATTTATAAATATTTATTGCTGTTTTTCTAAATACCTGAAAAACATCAGCAAGTATTGTTATGTCTAATTTGAGATATGCATCATGATAATCCCCGAGAGTATTGCATCTCAATTCCTTCCATATTAATTTCGCATGTTCGTATTTTTCATTGGTAATTCCGGTTTTTTGAGTTGAATGAAGAATTCTTTTTGAGGTGGGAGAGTGTCATCGTTAAATTTAGATTCATCAGTTACATATTCGTAAGGATAAATGCCTTTACGTTTAATCAGTTCTACGTGTATGTTGGGAAAACTAACTTCTGTAATTTTAAATTGTTCGTCAGTAAGTTTACTCGCTAAAGCATCGAGACTCGCCGATAGGAATCTAAAAGAATCTAGAATCCTCATCTCTATGATTTCATTGGTTCCTGGAATTTTAACTTTTTTACTTATAGAAATATAACGCTCTTCGTTTTGAGCAAGAATATCTATTTTTTACGTATCGTATCCAAGATTCCTAATTAAAAATGAAAGTCGTAATTGGATCCATTGTGAAAAAATATTGGTACGAATTTGGGCTTCTGGATCTTGAGGTTGCAGGTGTTACAGATTCCACTAATGTAGTTTCCGGTGAAATGATTATGGTGAAATACTTTCCGATTCTCATCCGTGAAATGTTGATCACACACCGGACACGTTTCAATGTTATTGTAAGATTGAAGTTCATCGCTGGATAATGGAAGCATTGATTTCGATTGGCATAAGAGGCTGCCAATTTTCTCAACCTCCTCCACCATCTTTTTAAAAAAGAGTTCAATAACATTCGGTCCGCGATATATATATGGTTTATCTATCCTATCCTGCCAAACAACAACATATCCAAAACTATTTGGATTATGAAACTGGTACGGTGTTTTGGAAGAAAATTCGGGGTCCGGATCGCAATAAGACAATGGTTTGAGAAAAGCCTCAAAGTCAGCAATGATAATGGCCGGATGTTCCAACAAGGCAGTAGTGGTAAAAAGACAGTTCTGCGCCAGAAAGTGGTGCTTTTTTTGCAACCTTAACGAAAATATCGTAAGGCAAACGCGAAAGTGGTGCGCTCGTGTATTTTTCTTAGTCTAACTTAACCTAAAGCAAGGAGCTGGCAACCTTGCTTTAGGCTTGCCTTATGTAGTTCCAGTGCATAAAGCAATGTTGGCAACCTACTGGGCTCTCGCCATAGCCTTTTACGATGGGGGTTCACCAACATCAAGAGTAGAGGGGACTGGCCGCTTCTACGCCCTTAAGTGGGGCTCAGTGTTGCCAACCCTCCTCAAGAAAATTTCACCATGTGATATTTTACAGGCGAAGCTAACCTACCAATAGAAGTTGGCAACACTGACTAGTTGCTTCTCAGCGTCTTGGAAAACGTCTTAAGACAAATATCTTAATCTTTAAGAAAGTGGACTTCCGGTTTGTCAATTCCGGCCTGTGAAGAAAATTTTCTTAAGACAAACATCTTAAGACGTTTTTCCAAGACATTGATTTTCTTGGCTCCTAATTGAGCTAGGATGATGATTTTAGGTTTGTTGGATAGGATTCGACGAGAACTATTCGACTGGCAAATTAAATCGATTCTACCCCCACCCCCTCTATATTTTCTAGCATACTGATCTTTTGCGTGCTAACCAAACCTCTTGGGAGGCAGGGCGCTCTTGTAACGCCACGTATGTATGTAATGTGATTTGTGAGGGGGAAGGGGGCCAATTTTACTCTTACAGCTAGAAATATTTTCTATAAAAAATAACAATGCCCATGAACCTGTTTGGCTTCAGGAAGCAAGCTATGGAGGTGCCCGTCCAGCCCACGTCGTCGTCGAGCTTCAACGAACTTCTGCCTTCCATGCTATCTAAACTTAACGGTCTGTTAATTATACACTTGAATAGCATTTTGACCCAGTACGACGAAGATGTGGGCAAAACTTTCTATGTATTCAACAACAACTTAAATTATTACCAGTTCCCCATCTCCGGCAAACTTAAGTTCGACATGAACCCCGAGAACAAAAGGGAGGCCAAGGTTTCCTCAGGCAAGAACATCTATCGCATCAAGCATGATAGGATGGATGCGAGTACAACGTACGATGTGTCTGCTGGCGATCGCCTGTACGAGGAGCTCTTGGACGACTACGATAAACTCATCCCTCTTTTCATAGAAATGAAAATCACCTACGCTATAATAAATAACCACAGTGGCAACAATGCCTAACGATATTTTTGGTCACACCAAGCGCGACGACCACGGCGACGAGCTTCTCATGCTCGACGTCAGGGTCAAGAAGTTGCGAAGCGAATTGCAGGCCCTGCAGTCCACGCTCAACTCCAGCCTCCAATCAGAGATAGCTAGCCTACAGTCTCAGTGCCTGGACCCCGTACTCAAAATTGACGCCCAGCTCAAATCGCTGCTGCAAAAGTACACCGACCTTGCTTCAATAGACAACTTCGACAACTTGGCGCTGAGCGTAGGCAAGCTGCAGAACGAACTTGTGAAGCTGCAGCAAGCGCATACCTCCGATGTGGAACACCTGAAGCGACACTTGCAGGACCAAACGAGCACCATCCAGACTGAACTGCAAAACATTATCCAGAGCATCAAGACTCAAGATGACTACGATCGCGTGAATGCCAGTATTGCCAAATTGCACGAACAGTTTCAATCGTTCTAAATTCCTACGTTGGAAAGCATCAAAGCTGAGCTTCAAACAGACGCTTTGCATGCAACCATCAACGAAGTCAAAACTAAACTACAAACGCTACAGGACTTCATCGTCAATCTACCTTCGTCCAGCGAGCTGAATGCCATTGCCGTAACGTAGCGTAACCAACATAAAACTCCAACTTGAGACCTACTAGGATTTCGGGAAGCTGCAAGGTACCATAGCCCATATTGAGGATGCTCTCGCCGTCATCAAAAATGATCTGGCAAACGTACACGAAGCACTGGAATCCAAACTGCCTGGCATCAGGGATACTCTGGCCAGCGTCCAACAGCAGATCACCAAGTTAGAAAATCTAAACACGGAATCAGAGTTGTCGCATTTTCATCACTTGATCGACGACATACAGGCTAAGTTGGAAACTTTGCAACAATCCACCCCCACCCAGGACGACATCACAATTACAAGAAGGCATACGCGCTGCTGTTGCTGCCTCAGAGTTGGACGCGATGAAAAAAGCTTTGGGGTCGCTCCAAAACACGGTGGCCACCCTACCCACCTCGCAGGAACTGAAAAGCGTGAAGATGGCTCTCAACCGAATACTCAAATCCGACGACATCAAAAACATCCAAACCGAAATTGAATTGCTTCGGGAGTCTGTTGCAACCTTGCGTACCAACCAGAACATCAGCGAGCTACATGGCTTGTTTGCGGAAATTAGAACCCAGGTCCACGACCTCGCAACCCAGAGCTCCAAGTTGACACTCGTGGAAAGTCTACAGCAGATTATTGCCAATGTGAAAGAGCAAATTGGGAACATCGAGGCGAGCCAGGAATCGGTCATAGCCAATTTCAGTACCCAACTACATGAGTTAAACGAAAAATTCAAGAGGCTTATTGTCGATGTGAAGATCAAGCCCGATTACGACAATGTTGTCCGTGCTATCGAGGAACACCTGGAATCGGTGAACGGTAGATTGGAGGATGTGGAGAGCGAGGTTCGAACCTATGTAAACACCCTGAATGCCAGCATCGACAATCTCAAGTCTACTGTTGTCATCGAACTGTACAGCATTCCAAACAGCGAATTTTCCTCGCTCTTCCATCCGGGTGCCAAACTCTACATGCTGACTCCTGCCAAAGCCTATCACCAGTTTTTCATCGCTGGCACACTTCAGTTCGTCAAGATTTCATACTGGTCTTTGCCTCACGCAACCCACTACCCAACCATGACCGTGACGAACATCAGTGACGAGCCTAAAATAAGAGGAGTGGAGTTGGTCGATTTCACACACCCCGAAACTCGCGAGACTGCCTATGCCGAAGATACCAATCAAATTATCGACATAGAAATAGGTGATAAGCTGTACATAGAAAACCCGGCATTGTCTGCAGCCAGAAATCCCATCCAAGCTATATTCTTATTTTCGCGCAATGTCTAGGCAGGCTATTGTGAACGAGCTGCACAAACCTGCACGGCGAAACTACAAACGACTGGCGGTAGTGACCAAAGGCATAGACGACTTGTGGGAAGCTGCCCTTGTGGAAATGAGCAGTGGCAATTTTAAAAATTTACATAAAAGCAACAAGGGGTACAAGTATCTTCTTACCGTTAGACATATTTTCAAAATTTGCGTGGGCTTTACCCCTCAAGGCAAAAACAGGAACCTGTGTAGTGGAAGCATTCAAAACTATTTTCGATGAAAGTGGCAGGCGACCTCGATTTCTTCACACAGATAACGGAAAAGAATTCTACAACTCTGTCTTTCTGCAATTTATTCAAAAACAAAATATTCAACATTACTCCACCTTTAGTCACATCAAAGCCAGCATAGTGGAACGTTTCAACCGAACTCTCAAGACACGGATGTGGAAACAGTTCACGCTTCAAGGGAATTACAAGTGGCTCGACATGCTTCCGGAACTCGTTAACAGCTATAATCACAGTTTGCATCGCACGATAAACATGAAACCAGCTCACGTCAACAAATCTGACGAGCGTCGTTTAATTTCTACGGTTTATTGTCCAAAGTACAAATTTACAAGTAAGAAACCGAAATACAAAATTGGAGATCAGGTGCGAATCAGTAAAGTTAAGCGTGCGTTCGAAAAAGGCTTCACAAAAAATTGGAGTACGGAACTTTTCACAGTAGTTCGAGTCTTACCCGTAAACCGTCACACGTATATAATAAAAGATAATCGCGACGAAAATCTGAAAGGAAGATTTTACGAAGAGGAACTTTCTAAAACAAAATACCCCGACACGTATCTTATTGAAAAAGTATTACGTAGAAAAGGTGACAAACTGTTGGTGAAATGGCTGCGACTCGAGGGAAAAAGTTGGATAGACGCAAACGAGGTGATTGTGTAACGGGTGCTTGGGACGTGGTACGGCGACTGCCAGATTTTCCATCGGAACGTCAGGATAGGAAAAATGGCAAGCTTCTACCCGACAACATTCGCTGTCTTATTGTAGGACCTTCTGGATGTGGAAAAACAACTTTGCTTTTGATAAATTTCTTCTTGCACCCAACTGGTTAAACTGGAAGAACAGGCACGTGTATGTTTTCTCCAAAAGTTTGGAGCAATCGAAGTATCGCCAGCTGTCGAAACTGTACGAGGGACTAGGCATAGCTATATTTGCTTCTGAAGTGATACCACTAGACTGCTGTCTCGAAAATTCGGTGGTGGTTTATGACGATGTGATTCTGGAGAACCAGAACGAAATTCGCATTTTTTACCAGGGTCGGCACAGGGGGCATGAACTGCTTCTACCTTGCACAGACCTTTTCCAAAATACCCAAGCAGCTACTCCGAGACAATGCTAATTTTATTTGTTTGTTTCGTCAAGACTACACCAATTTAAAACACGCTTGCGATGATTATGTAGGTGGGGACATAAACTACAATCAGTTTTCCAAATTTTGCTCTTCATGCTGGAACCAAGATGATTTCGGATTTGTCACAATAGACATGACGAGGAAACCCAATAACGGTAAATACAGAAACAAAATTAATAATTTTCTAAACGTTGCAACGTTACAAGATCTATTATAAATAACTACATACCAAAAAAATGAAACGCAAACTTGCAGACGACAACCTGAAGCTGCGTAGCTACCTGGCAAAACGGTTTAAGGGGTAGAAATCCGAGAATCGCGGAATTTACGAAGAGAAAAAGCGTCAGGACCAACCTATCATTGATGCCATCAGTGGACTTGGAAAAGAAATCAAAGATGTCACCGAGCAAAACAAAGAATTAATCAACGAGCTTGTGCCACTCACCGCTCAAAATTATACCATACCTACACCGATATCCAGCATTCACACTACTCCGTTTGAACTTACTACGGCTCCGAGACGTCAGGCCCTAGGCAGTACCTCTTCGGACAAGCTAGTCGAGCTGGGTCCGTTGGCGAGGGATTACCTAAGCACCGGGAAATTCGAAAAAGACGAGGTGTTCGGATTGTACCCGACCATGGAACCCAACAAGGGTGTGGTTTGGAAAATTGGAAAATCGAAAGTCACGTTCGAGGGTGACGACGTGAAAATCAATTTGGGCGAGAAGAACAGCTGGACTAGGTATCCCGGCAACGTGGGACTGTGGGAACTTATCACTAAGAAGCAACCTAAAGATTATACAGACGAGGATTACCAAAGTTACACAGAAATTTTGATCATGACGGACGCCCTGTACCAAAACAACGATGCGACACAGAATCGCGTGAAATCTAGCAGTGGAGAAAAGTACAGGAACCTCATCAAGCCAATATGGACCCAGCTCAAGACTGGCAGCGGTGTCAAACTCTACAATACCCTTCCTAAAGAGTTTGTTTGGGTAGACGACGTAAGGAAGCTTGTAGATCGATTGCTGGTTATCGCAGGCGAAGAAAATGCAGGCAATCGCAACTTCCACAACGAGAAGGTGGGCATCATGGACATGATTAGCACCAAGCTTAGCAACTTCATTGTCAACGACACCAAAGGCATAGGTTACCTTATCAAAATCATCAACACCCTGCCTCCCAAATTCTGGAATGTAGCCGAGGGTCGAGGTTTGGTGAACGATATTATCAACAAGCTACCCTTCGAGATGCACCTGCCAGGTTACCAGTACTGCGGTCCGGGTACGAAACTCGAACAGCGACTGGAAAGAGGAGACAAGGGAGTGAACCCACTGGACGCAGCATGCAAGGATCACGACATTGCCTACAATACTGACACAGATCTCGATGCACGTCACGATGCCGACAGGAAGTTGGAGCATGCAGCTTTCGGGAGACTCGTCAGCAGAAATGCCTCGCTAGGTGAACGGGTTGCTGCATTGGGTACGACCATCGCTATGAACACAAAACAAAAATTAGGGTGGGGATTGTAACTAAATAACTCTTGTGAAAAAAAGCAACTTGTATAACCAACCTATTAGGGGGCAAAGCCTTACCCTTTCACAAAATATAAATAACATACTATCACTATGAAGCCCAAAGGTGTCGTTTACCAAATACCCTACGCAAACCTCAAGTCGCTCGGAGCTCTTGATGGATTGCTTACCAAAAAGCAGCGCGAGAAGAAACATTCCTGCCTGGCAAAAAGTCATGGAATGAAATTGCTGCTTAGCATTCCTCAGTTGAGGAGGTTACAAGGTTCGCGAAAGCAGCAGAAAACTGGAGGTTTCATATTCAGCATCCCGGCTATCTTGGCAGCTTGGCAGGAGGCAGTGCCGCCATTGCCAAGACCGTTATTGATGCAAAAAAGAACAAGGCCGAGTTGGAAGAGCAGAAACGCCACAACCTGGCTATGGAGAAGAAGGGGAAAGGTGTGACCAAAAAGCGAAAAAACAACCTCGAAGCTTTGAAAAAGTTTAAAAGAAAGAAGAGCCCCTGTCCAACTTCGATATTGAATCTTTGATCGAATTGTTGGGGATCAAGCACTTCAGGGGCGTTTTCATGTCTGATTCTCTACCCTTTGCTGTGAAGAAAAAAGAGTGTGTGTGGTTAACCTGGACAGTTACGAAAATCCAGGTACACATTGGATATGCTACCTCAAAGCCAACAACAACAATGCATTTGTTTTCGATTCATTCGGAGGCACGCCACCTGCTGGGTTGGTAAAGTATCTCAGTGTTGTTAACCTCTACTACAATAACGAACGTATTAGGGTTTCAGCGATGTGAACTGTGGCCATCTCTGCGTTTCCATGCTTGTCTTCCTCTCGCAATTAAATAACCCAACAATCGAGGATTTCCAGAAAGCATTGTGGCACCTGAAGCACTATGGGAGTATTCCATCTCACAAGCGAGACTTCGCTTCTGAAACTCTCATTGCATGACGATATCATTTATCCTAAATCTATTGCTCTTCGTGCATTCTACAGCATGTACCTGATACCTAACGTGACGGTACACAACAATACCATCAAAATTGGCAGCGAAAAAATCAGCATCACCCCTGGCCAGTACAACCTGTCTACCTTGGAGGCTCAATTACCAAGAAGTGTACTGCTGTCGCAAAATTCTGTAACTCACAGGGTGGAACTGGTGTCTGCCACGGAAACCGTAGACCTAGGTACCATCGGAGAGCTTTTGGGATTCGAGAACAACACAAATCTCGAACCTGGCATCAAGCACATCGGTGTTAACATTCCTAAATTTCTAGCCATCGAGACTCTGAATATACATTGCAATGTGGCAGAAGGTATGATTACCAAATCCTCGGACGGCATCCCAGGGAGTCACAAGCAGACAGGTATTATCGCTACGTTCAACCAAACTCTTGAGTTCATGGAGCCAATTATCTACACACCCTCCCCACCGATATACTTTCCAGTATCTCGTAATCGCATAGACAACATAGAATTGGCAATTACCAACGAGAAGGGAGAGGTGGTTGATTTTGCAGGAGCCACGACCACTGCCGTCGTGGAGATTAACATATAATAAATAACCATCATGAAGCAAATCGAAAGTTACGAGTTGCAGTCCTTCCCACCCAATCGTCGCACGTTTGCCAACCTCAACGAAGCGAATCGAGATGTAGAATACGACGTGGACGTCGGGGATGGATTCATTCACCCTCACAGAGCTGATTTGTATATCAAGTTTGATGTTGTGAAGAGAGACAACGGCGAAGCATTCCTTGCCAATGCAAATTTAAGATTTTTAGATAATTTTGTGCCGTACCTGTTCTCGCAGGTGGAAGTTAGAAAGCATGGCACCGTCATCGATAGGGTTGACTACCCCGGGATTACCTCTACAGCTGTGGGAACACTGAAACTCTCCAAGATCGATGCAGCATACTACCAGGCAGGGGGATTCGAAGCAGGTACAAAAATCAAAACTCAAAGTCACACAGTACTGTTTCCCATGCGCCTGCTTCCTGGCTTCTTCTCCGACTACACAGAGATTATGTGGAAGGGTGGTTTGCGCGTGACTTTTCGCAGAAGCGCCAACGACAACAATGCGCTGATGCGTTACAGCACCTTGAGTGCAGACGGTTCAGCACTACCCAACACACTACCTGATCCTGCCAAGTGCATCATCCAGTCCATGGAGCTGCGCATGCCCGTAGTGGAATACGAAACTAACTACGCTCTCAAGTACAAAGCAAACATTTTGAAGAATCCCCAAGTACCCATCCAATTTTACGGTTACCAGTGCGTGCAGAAACCTACTTCCGGCAACCATTTTGAATTTGACGTGACCACACAATTTAACAGCATCCGGTACGATATGCCAGAGTTTGTGGTCGTGCTCTTCCAGACGGGGGAGGACAACAACCAAGAAAAAGATTCGAGCCAGTTCGACAATTGCTAGATCAAAAACATCTACCTCAAAAATGGCAGGAACGAGATATTCCCGCGTGAGAACTACAACCTGAACATTGCAAACAACGACTACCTGAAACTGTACGAGGCATACACAGCTTACAAGAGAGTGACCTCCGGCAATGTGGACGTGTACTACAACCCCAATGAGTTCATAGCTCGCAGACCCATGTTCGTCATTAACACATCGAAGAGAAAGCAGGTGGTTGTTAACGATCGCACCAACATCAAGATTGTCTGTTGAGTTCCACGATGCCTTGCCTGCCGATACTCTATGCAGCGTCATTCTTATTGCAAAGAAAACTTTTGTGTATGATGTCAAGAATGAAAGAGTGACCGAACAGTTTTAAATATGAAAAGGAAATAACAAGGGAACTTCCGCTTTGGCCCTGCACATGCCCCAAATTTTCGTCCAGTAGGACACGGCGAGAGTTAGTTCCGTTAAAAAAAAATATACATACTATATATTTGCAGACATTGTTAATTTTTTGTATTTTTTGTGTAGGTCAACAAAAAATTCTGTTGATTGAATATATCGTATGTATTACAAAAAACTGTGAAATTAATATTTTGAAAAAAATATCCCACCTCCGCCCCCTCGTTTTGCATTCGAGGGCAAAAACAATACTAGTAAATCAAATTTCTTTTTTTTATTTTGGGCACGCAGAGCAAGTTTTACCTGTTTTCAGGCGATAGTGACCCCACGGCAGGGTATGAATCCCACATTCGAGAACACATCTCTTGTCGTCTCGTGCATCCAGACCAATTTTCCTGACGGTGTTGGTTGTAAAAGTATATGTTTAACACTCTGGATGCGATACTCTTTTCGCAGAATCGGCTTTTTGGTTTCGAGGCACTCGACGTAGTCTTCAAACTTGAGTTTTCTCTGAACCACCTGCTTGCCTATGCCTTTAGCTTTTTTGGTCACAGAACTCTCAGCTTGAATTGCAAATGCTTTGGCACGAAGACCAGCAAACTCTAATATAATATCCCCATCTTTTTCGTCCTTTAGTTTACCAGGTACTTTTTTGTTTCGAGCCAGGATTCCATATCGATTTGGTCGGGGATAGCTCGATGTGGCGAACAAGTTAACGAGAGCTGGAATCGTGGCTATATTTTTATATGCGTTAGCAGTGTGGACGTGATATACCAGACTGTCCGTATCTGTGTAGAGAAGATTGATGTTGTTACCATAGTGCAAGCGTAGTATATCATAATATATCTCGAACATTTGCAGCTTGCTTAACTCTAACACTGTGGCACCAACATAGACTGGTTTGTTGAGCTTTACCTCACCACGATTCATGTGCAAGCTGTTCGTTGTAGATTGTTCGAGATGTAAACAGTGGGCTTGCAACAAGTTTGCGACAACGGTCGACGCTAGTAAGCAACCTTATGTCTTCACGATTTCGCGTGTTTTAAATTGTTTTGCCAAATATTATATTATTCATGTCCTTAAAAAATTTGCGATCAAGTTCCGAGGTAGCAGCAGTTCGATGTTTGGTATTGAGGTCGATGTATGGCTTCAACCAATTTGAATGGTTGAAAGTGAGGACTCGGTGAATTGCTGTAATCGTGACCCCTCGTTGCATCAACCACCGAAGATTTCGGTAGTGCAACCCGTAACGCTTTTTCGGTTCGAAATCCATGATGAGTTTTTTCTGCTTCGACGCAGGTGGACACTTGAATTCCGATGCTGGTGGGAGGTCGCAGAACACATCCTGCAGCTTCTCGGAAAACTCGAGGTCCACCTCGACAAAGAAGCCTCGTTCCGAGTCGTCGAAACCTTCTACGTCGAATTTGGAAGGATCAGCCCACTCAAATCCTCCAAATGGAAGTTTTTGCACCATGGAGTGCCCGTAAAGATTATTAGCATCCGTGTACATGATGTAGCTGGATGGTTGAGAAGGGTCGTACCCGGTCGACATGTGTTGGTTGTTGGCGCGAGCGTACCGTTGTGACACCTAGACCATGCCACCCCGAACAAGCTTCTCCACAAAAAGCATCATGTCCACATTGGAAATAAGCTCGAGCTTGACTTTTGTTAGAAGGAGCATGGCTGACCATGCCAGCCCGGGGAGACCGTAGAAGTATGCAGGGTCCAGCTTGTTGATTTGCATTGCATTTGCGCGAAACGCTTGAAAGACGTCTGCGAGGAGTGTTACATCAAGTTTTAAGTAGGCATCGTGGTATTCTCCAAAATTTCGACAACCCAGCTTGAGCCACATGGACTGAGCTTGCTGATATTCTTCATCGCTGATGCCCGAACCTCGCAGCCGGCTGTGAAACTTAGCCTGGGGAGGCAACGACTTCTCCTCGAACTTGGAAGGGTCGCTGACATACTCGTAGGGGTAGACCCCCTTACACCTGAAGAGACTAGCATGCAAGTTCGGGAAATTGGCTGAGGTAATAATTAGTTGATTGTTGTTGAGCATCCCAGCAAGAGCATCGAGGCCTGCCTGGAGAAACCTCAGAGAATAGAGAAACCGAAGTTCTATGCCTTGCACCCATTTAGAGATGGCAATGTAGTGCTCCTCATTTTGTGCTACAATATTAATGCGCGCATCGTCGTATCCAAGATGCCTGATAAGGTGGTGAAAATCGTACCCGGAGCCGTTATAGAAGAATACGGGGACGAAGCGCGGGTCCTTAGCCTTCAGGTTGCACCCGTTACACCAAGAATCAATATAGCTTCCGGTGAAGTGATCATGGTGTCGAACTTTATTTTTTTTCCTACTATCAATAAATTTTTCGTTACAAACTGGACAGTGTGTAGCCTCTTCGTGTTTACGCTTTTCTTCGGGAGTTAAGTCTCGCATAGCTATAGGATCTAACATTACTTCTCGTATCTCGTTCACTTCTACAATCATCCTCTCCAGAAAATGTTTGGCTGCATCGGGACCGAGATATACATATGGCTCAGGGGCAATTATTTGATTTCGTTGCACCACAACATAGGCAAAACTGGAGACCTTGT
Source organism: Lepisma saccharinum (assembly GCF_977018435.1). NCBI lineage: Eukaryota > Metazoa > Arthropoda > Insecta > Zygentoma > Lepismatidae > Lepisma > Lepisma saccharinum. The sequence goes on along the minus strand of NC_139234.1, from coordinate 61,349,317 downwards.
GAATTTGACAAGGCATGGTAGAAGAAACTTCTGGGTTGGGTTTACAGGAGGACAGCGGTTCAAGGAAGGCCTCTAAATCTGCAATAATAATAGCAGGGTGCTCTCCCATAGCACTATGTGCCCGAAATTGTTCCACAGTACCAGGTTCGGGTAAGACTGCAACCCCAGGCCTGTTGTCGTTACAATAACGCATGTGGTGTGCAAGCTTCTGGGCAGCAATGTCGGGATCTTGAATGTGTTGGTAATATTGTGGTTTTTTATTATCGACTGGAGTTGAGCGTGGACTGCAGGGCCTGCCGGTCGCTTCGCAACTTCTTGACCCTGACGTCGAGCATGAGAAGCTCGTCGCCGTGGTCGTCGCGTTTCGTGTGACCGAAAATATCGTTAGGCACTGTTACCACTGTGGTTATTTATTATAGGGTAGGTGATTTTCATTTCTATGAAAAGAGGGATGAGTTTATCGTAGTCGTCCAAGAGCTCCACGTACAGGCGATCGCCAGCAGAAACATCGTACGTTGTAGTCGCATCCATCCTATCATGCTTGATGCGATAGATGTTCTTGCCTGAGGAAACCTTGGCCTCCCCTGTGTTCTCGGGGTTCATGTCGAACTTAAGTTTGCCGGAGATGGGAAACTGGTAATAATTTAAGTTGTTGTTGAATACATAGAAAGTTTTGCCCACATCTTCGTCGTACTGGGTCAAAATGCTACTCAAGTGTATAATTAACAGACCGTTAAGTTTAGATAGCACGGAAGGCAGAAGTTTGTTGAAGCTCGACGACGACGTGGGCTGGACGAGCACCTCCATAGCTTGCTTCCTGAAGCCAAACAGGTTCATGGGCATTGTTATTTTCTATAGAAAATATTTCTAGCTGTAAGATTAAAATTGGCCCCCTTCCCCCTCACAAATCACATTACATACATACGTGGCGTTAGAAGAGCCCCCCTGCCTCCCAAGAGGTTTGGTTAGCACGCAATAGATCAGTATGCTAGAAAATATAGAGGGGGTGGGGGTAGAATCGATTTAATTTGCCAGTCGAATAGTTCTCGTCGAATCCTATCCAACAAACCTAAAATCATCATCCTAGCTCAATTAGGAGCCAAGAAAATCAATGTCTTGGAAAAACGTCTTAAGATGTTTGTCTTAAGAAAATTTTCTTCACAGGCCGGAATTGACAAACCGGAAGTCCACTTTCTTAAAGATTAAGATATTTGTCTTAAGACGTTTTCCAAGACGCTGAGAAGCAACTAGTCAGTGTTGCCAACTTCTATTGGTAGGTTAGCTTCGCCTGTAAAATATCACATGGTGAAATTTTCTTGGGGAGGGTTGGCAACACTGAGCCCCACTTAAGGGCGTAGAAGCGGCCAGTCCCCTCTACTCTTGATGTTGGTGAACCCCCATCGTAAAAGGCTATGGCGAGAGCCCAGTAGGTTGCCAACATTGCTTTATGCACTGGAACTACATAAGGCAAGCCTAAAGCAAGGTTGCCAGCTCCTTGCTTTAGGTTAAGTTAGACTAAGAAAATACACGAGCGCACCACTTTCGCGTTTGCCTTACGATATTTTCCGTTAAGGTTGCAAAAAAGCACCACTTTCTGGCGCACAACTGTCTTTTTACCACTACTCAAGGCCTTGTGCATTTTAAATTCTTCGAATTCATTTGCTTTGGGCATCAACATACGAGCCGGTCTGTTAACTCCACAGTAGACTTTATGTTCAGCAAGTTTTTGTTTGGCAATTTCTTGATTTTTGAAATATTGGTAATTACGTCGGTCACGATCGTCGAATACGGTTAAACACCTTGGACAAACTTCGATGTGTGCAGGATGCTTGGTTGTTTGGCTTCTGACCAAGCGGAAGAGTGAACGAATTAGCGTGTAATGATGAACATCATCGTCAGCAGTGAGAAGCAGATTGATTTCCATGGCTTCGTCATCAACAATATTAGTTATCCTAACAGGATGCACAAAATGCTTAACTGAAGCATACGAATATACATTTATAGCTAATCGTTTTCCTTCTCCATTTCGTGCCCTGTTTTCAAACTTTGTTATGTCAGAAATAGCAACAGGGTATTTGATGCCTGTCATAGCATATTCAATCTCGTCGATATATTTCTTATAGTGAGTAACCTGTTCCGGATGATTTGAACAATGAACCGGGTGTAGCGCTGCTAAAATAACACTTATTATATATAACACATAAAACACTTATTGTCAGTGTTATGAATATTCAGCACGGCTCTCTTATGCTGAATTTCTACTGGAAGTGGAACGTAGCTGGAAGCCGAAAAAGGTGTAAATTTGTTTACATAAGCGATTAATCTGTAAGGACTTCCGCATAAAGACCAACCCGAACCCTCACCCTCGAACTCGTCGTGTTTTCTAATCAATTCACTAGTAAGATTAGAATAGAAAACGTTCAAATTATCAATGTCTGCCAAATAAAGAACTTGGTTTTTCGTTTTGTGAAAAAAATATTTCTTGTACCATTGGTTTTCTCATATTTACAGATTAGATCGACATATACTTTTATGGAGTTGTTTTCCAGTTTATTTTTCAAAATATTTATGATAGATGTTTTAATTTCATTCAAGAAACTAGAAATATCACAGCCTGGTTTCGAAGTAAAAAGAAAATCCAGAAGTTGGTTGTTGAATGCAGATCTAATCGGCTTTTGGTCATTAGACATCTTAATTTGTTTGGAAGTAGAAGCTTCAGTTTCAGGATGATCAATTTTTCTTTTCAATGTTCCATGTCCGGTTGATGCCTTGCAAATTTTCAGGTGTTTACTTAAATGTGCAATGATAATTATTTTTTCGCATTGAGGACAAGGCTTAGTAGGTAACAAACGATTTATTTTCGAACCTGTTTCACTACATCTTGCCCTATGCTTGCTAATATTAGTTTTGGAGATTGATTTCCCACAAATAGCACATTCGATGAAATTGGTAGATGACATTTTTTTTAATATGCTTTTCTAGAGAAAACGCAAATCGAAAAAATTAAGTAAATAACAATAAGACGCACAATCGACTCAAAATTCAATGAGATAATTACAATAATTGATAGAATGTAACTTAAAAAAACAATAGTTATATTTTTAATAGAATTTTTCAGCTCAGGTATTTATATATAAATTTTCTCGGGAAAATACAAAAAAACGCACAATTAAGTCAAAATTCAATCTATGTGAAAAAACCCACTTAAATCACCTTCAAAATAAAATAAATATTTTTACTAAGTATAAAAAAGAATTAATAATTACGATAAAAATTTTAGCTACGTTATTTATATAGAATTTTTCCGAAGACAACAAATAACATCCAATCACATCAAAACTAAATCTGATCAAAATTACTATAAAAAAACACTTGAAACACCTTTAAACTTGAAATAATAAATAGTATGTAGTTTTAAAATAAGTTAAAAAACTTAGCTTTTATCAAAAAATAAGGAGCACTGCAACAACACCTCCGTACTCTTCAAACACTCTCACGATATTGACTAATCTGTAATGCGAGAACCCTTTAAATAGTCTAAGCGCAAAACCATGTTGAAAAACAGAAAACACCACGTCAGATACAAGTCATTATAATATTACGTAATAACCTGTTTGCATAAACATGATGCAACAAGTTACCTTCTGTACCATTGAAATGTTGCGTAACGTTATGTAATAGCCTGTTGCATAAGCATGATGCAATAGTTTACCCTTATAAAAATACAATAAAAGGAAGCTTAATATGAGAGCATCACAATATTATGTAATGTTACGTAATTTAACTCGTAAGAAATTATGACACTCGTATCAAGTACGAGATGAAAAAATCACAAAGTTGCAATAGTATAAAATCAACAAAAACATCGTCAAAATGCGTTTACCACTGTGGTTAAATTAATAAAAACAATAGACCTCGACACTCGTACCAAGTACGAGGTGAAAAATCACAGATTTGCAATAGTATAAAATCGACAAAAACATCATCAAAATAGGTTTACCATTGTGCTTAAATTAATAAAAATAATAGGCCTCGTACCAAGTATTATTTTGAAGAAACCCAATTATACTACTGGTTAAATTAATAAAAACAATAGGCCTCGTACCATGTATGAGGTAAAAATCACAAAGTTGCAATAGGTGTGCGTGGGTGGGTGTGGGTGTGTGTGTGTGGGTAGGTGTGGGTGTGCGTGGGTGGGTGTGAGTGTGCGTGGGTGGGTGTGGGTGTAGGTGTTACGTACTTTAACTCGTAAGAAATTATGACACTCGTACGAAGTGTGAGGTGAAAAATCACAGATCTGCAATAGTATAAAATCAACAAAAACATCGTCAAAATAGGTTTTCCACTGTGCTTAAATTAATAAAAATAATAGGCCTCGTATCAAGTGTTGGTTTGAAAAAACCCAATTATACTAACATATGAACATATGAATGTTAACATATTTTCTAGTTTAACTAATAATAATAATAGTTTTATGATTGCAGATTTTTCAGGACGGGATAAGCTGACTTCCTTGAGAAGTCCCGTTTTTGGGTCAAAATATTATGGTCACCCTATGTCAACGAAATCATGCCTAAATGCTATGGAAAGTTGTGAAAACTATTATCAGAATACTAAAGGAAGAGATATAAAGTGTCACAGCTTTCCCGTCGATAATTGTGTAAGTAAACGAATAGGCGACATTCACGTAAAAAATGCGGGATTGACCATTTTTGTGAAAAAGGCATTGTGCGAGATCTAAAAGCAGAACTTTTGTATATTGTATGTAAATGTAAGGGTATAATAAATGTGAATGCTTCCCGTAAAACATCACTGCACTCTCCGCGTTTCCCCTCTGTCTTTTCTTTAGCGCTGTCAATAGCTCCAACACTATTTTTTTTTTTTAAATATTTGTTACATATCTGTTTTAATTAGTATTTTGCATTGCCATCTGCTGTGTAATACATTCAGCGGCGGCGCCAGGATTAATCATCAAGGGGTGCTGAGGGGGTGCGGAAAGAAATTGCTGAAAATAAGGAAAACCAGAAACCCTCATGGAATCTTTCAAAACTGGGGAGCAAGGTGCCAAAACGGGGGAGGCTAGGCAAGGAGAGTTTAGCATAGTGCGGGGGTAACAATAGCAAAAAGCGGGGGCAACTGCACCCCTAATTGCCGCCATTGATTAACAAAAATTACTGATTGAAATGAAATTGTACAGTACTGTGCAAATTAATAATTGGGACAAGCAGTATTTCTCATGAAATGTGGACTTGCTTTGAGAAAGCAAAGCTACGAACACGTTCCCGTCAGTTGACATGTTTGATGGTTGATCTTCGACATTGTCACTTGCTGTAACAAGTGAGAAACAAAGGATAGCCTGGTGGTGACGCTTGGTGGTGATAAATATAAGCCTCAATTATGAACTAGCGCTTGCAGCCATACTACGTGTTGTGAAACACTGGAGCGTGATGTTGTTTTTTGATTTGTGTTACGGTAAGAGACATTGCGACAAAAGTTGGTGTTGGAAAATCCAGTATGATTCGAATTGTCAATGACTACAAACAATTTGGGTCATCCATTGTTAAGCGGACAGGAAAATGTGGTAGAAAACGGAAAACGTCACCTAGAATAGACACATGGCTACTGAGAAACAGAAACATTAATCATCAAAAGACAATCCAGGATCCACAGAGAGAGTTGATAGCTTTTGGAGTCCATATTGATTCATCAAATGCGTGCAGAAGGTTATTGGAAGCTGGGCGCAGACCACGGAGACCCATCAAAAGCCCACTGTTAACCCATGGAATGAAGAAAAAACGTGTTCAATGGGTGAATTAATACCAATATTGGAGTAGTGATGATTGGAAAATGGTTATGTTTTCCGATTAAACTCTTCTTCTAGTGCAAGGAATCGAAAGTGCTGTAGTGCGACGAAGCAATGATGAGCCACTGATGCCTCAGCATATTTAACAGTGTGTGAAACATGTACCCCAAAAAAATTTTTGGGGATATTTTACATTTACTGGGCCAGGAAGTCCTATACCTATTCACGGAATGATGAACTCACTAAAGTACATTGAAATACTGTCAAGAAAAATAGTACCAGTTCTTCAGACCTTTGCATTTGGGGATGGAATCTTCCAATAGAATCTCGCTCCCTGCCGTACTTCAAAATTGGTCAAGAAATGCATGCGGGATAATGGAATACGTGTCCTAGATTGGCCTGAAAATTTCGCTGATATAAATCCCGTAGAGAATGTATGGGGTATTTTACAGTGAAGAACAGATTGGGAAACACTGACTGCTCAACAATAGAACGTCTCATATCCACTGTTGTTAAGGTGTAGTTTTATGATGATGAAGTGAAGCAAATATGTTCAAAACTTATTGAATCCATGCCCAAGCGTGTTCAACAAGTCCTGAAGACCGAAGGTGGTCATATTTCATACTAAAAATAGCATATATATACTCTTAATCCGGTTCTTAAATTCTGAAAATGAGTTCGTTTTCATGCTTGTCCAAATTAATTTGCACAGTACTGTATGTGTGAAATATAATAACTTTAGATTGACATTCATTTTCCAGGCAGGCTGTACCTTTCCTTCCCCCTGGACTTACATGATGATATGTAATAAGTCTTATACTTCAAGAAAGTGGTCGTAGTAAACATTCAGATACACGTTGCAGTCTTATTGAACTATCTAGTGAAATAAAAAATGAAATTATCCTTGTCTCTAAAAAAAACACAATTTTTGAACCTTTTCAATTTAACCAATGGAGGTACCAAATACATAGTACATTGTACATTCCGTCTGCCACTTCAGGACAAAACCCGAAGTGCACAGCAAATTCGACTTCGTTAAAATCCCTTCTGCCGCACCATCCCCAACAATGAACTGTAAAATTTCTTCGTGAACATTGGGCCTGTTTCTAACGGGTTTTGAAAAAGCCTGAAATGGTACGTTTATTAGACATGTTACGTGGAACAAATACACAGAAAGTATTAACAAGAAAACTACCCTTCACGTTTTTTATTTTATTTATTTTTTAACATTTTAACTCGCGTTAATCAGTGACTTGATGATACCTTGAAAGCAGCTCAAATTCTTGCTCCAGTGTGAGGAAGAACCAAGGTACATAGAGATTAGGTAAAGCCATCCTAAGATTGCCGATCTTGCACAAACGCGTGACGTTACCGGAGAAGCAGTGAGCAGGGGGTGCTCGTTCGGCTGCGCAGTTGTCCGTGGATGCATGACGTCATCGTCGAAACACTCGGCACGGAAAAGGCTGGTTCCTTATGCAAATATTGAGATATTTGACAACGAATATCTTCTAAAATATAGTAGCAGGGGAAAAGTTACAACTTTTACTGTTAAGATTCATCCTTTCTAATCAATTTATCACAAAGTTGATTCAAATGTGTAAAATGGATTTCAAGAAATCGTGTTACGAAGGAACCCCTGTTTTGTTCTCTCCAGGCTTCCAATATAAGGGAGTTTTAACTTAAGCGCGTTGGATTTCTTTTTGCTCTATGTTTTGAAATGAGATTATTTTGTTCTTGTCATCTGAAATCATGCCTAAATGCTATGGAAAGATGTGAAAACTATTATCAGAAAACTAACGGAAGAAATCTAAAACATCACAGCTTGATTGATATAAAAAATGCGGGATTGCCCATTTTTGTGAGAAAGGCATTGTGCGAGATCTAAAAGCAGAACTTTTAAATATTGTACGTAAATGTAAGGGTGTAATAAACGTGACTGCTTCCCGTAAAATATCACTGCACTCTCTACGTTTCTCTTCTGTCTTTTCTTTGGCGCCGTCAATAGCTTCAACACGTTGTTTTTTTATATATATATAAGTATATTTGTCACATATTTGTTTAAATTAGTATTCTGCTCGTTCCGCCATCTGAATGCAGCAGCTAGAGCTCAAAGGGCAGTGCAGTTACACCGGAAGAAGGCTCGGAAATGACAGGTTTCAAAAGTTAACTCATCCAAATTAAATTAAACAGGTATGTGCTCTCTCTAAATTTAAATCATAGTTCACAAATAATTTGATTAAAAGTTTTAAACGTATCTGTTTTATTTAATAGCGTATTAATTGGTGCATTCTTCTCCAGCATAGCTATAGGCAGTGACCACGCTACGGGGGGGGGGGGGACAGTGACGCTCCCCATTCTCGTTCGACAATTTCTCTCTCTCTCTTATCTGCCCCCAGTAAAACGACAAAAATAAATAAATGAATGAATGCTCTCTTAGCCAAAATATGCATTTTTGTGTCGTATGTAACGGAATAATAAACATGATTGCCCCGGGAAAATATGATTTACCCCTCCATCTTTACTATTGCGCCGTCACTAGCTACAACATATTTTGATTTGATTTGTTGTTTTAAGTTCACTTTTTGCACAGTAAGGCTAATCGGGACTGGACCTACAGTTTAAAGTGGGATCCGAACCACTATGTGCCTCCACCGGGAATCGAACCCGGGACCCCTTGATTACAAGTCGACGATGCTACCACTGCGCCAACGGGGAGGCCGTACAACATATTTTGATTTCTATTGTTCCCACATATTTATTTTAATTTTAGTATTGTGAATAATATTCCACTGTGTTACCTCACGTATCCATCCCCCCTACACACACACGTACGATTTCAGTTGTAACTTTTAGACTAAGCTTGTCAAATGTCCACTTATATCTTTGTATTCTTGAGCCATTTTAAAAAAAATCATTTCGCCCCTTCTTCTGGACTATTTCATAGCAATGTTTTCCCACTGGAAGCCCCTTTGCAGATCGAGATCCGGGGCCACCGTCCCCTCCAAATACTCTCTTGGCCTCATGAAAGAAAAATATATGTGTTTCTTTTTTCGAACAGGAATAAGTTTTAAATTTTAATAGCTTATAAATTTACACTAGCAATTTTGAGTAAAGGTTTTGCGTAACCCTAAAAGTACATTTAGAGATTGCAAGGTCAACTCTCGATATTTCAGATATATTAATAATTTTCATCACAACGTCTTGTAATAATTATTTGTTACTTCAATAACTTCCTCGCAAATGTTTCTCGCATATTAAAACATAGATGCCATTTTCTGTTTATTTCCTTGTAATACTGACTTCCGTGGCGAAGTGGTTAGCATAACGCTTTACGATGCCAAGGGCCCCCAGGTTCGAATCCCCGCTCGGGCATGGGTCTACTTTCATTTCTTCAATTTCATCATATCATCACGCATCCTCATCTTTGCGATTAGCCATATGTGACAGATAAGCGAAGTAAAATAAACTAAGTCTATTAATCAATTATTTTTTAAACTCTTTAATTCTTCTCTAGCATGACACGTTTTTGTTAAATTTATATTACAATTTGTAAAATGACGAAATTCTAAAGGAGAACACGCAACTTTCTTTGTAGCGCATCGGTCAGAAAGTTTCAGGAAAACGGATTTTCAAAATAAATATGTTATGTTACTAATCATTAAAAGGATGCCTCAATACCATCTTGGAGGATGACAATTATTATTTTCCCCCTCCTAAAAGTAATAATATACTTTCGCTCTTTGAATCTCCCATGTAAATGCTAGGGGCCGTCTGCTTCAGCGGAGCTCACTGCTTCTCTGGTGACGTCACGCGTTCGTGCAAGATCGGCTATCTTCGGGATGGCTTTACCTAATCTCTATGTACCTTGGCAGTGAGCTCGGCTGAAGCAGACGGCCCCTAGCATTTATATGGGAGATTCAGAGAGCGAAATATTTGTACTTTGGAAAATAGATTGTTATTTATTGCCATGATTCCCGCCCAGGCGCGTGCCCAGGATTTTCGTAAAGGGGGGGGGGGGGTTATGAATCCAACACATTTTCCAGTTCACAGGTCAAATTTCTTGTAATAAATTAGATAATTAATATACTTGGTTTTTACCCCAATGAACGCAATCAATGTATTTGCTATGGATGCTTCATGTTTTTATTGCATCATATAAAAGCACCTGCTTGAATATTTCCAAATTATTAATATTTTATATTTAATTGCTCAAATATAATTTGTAAACAAAAAATATGTACACTCAACATTGTAACAACATTATAGAGATTAAGACTACTTGATGTCTTAAAGACAGTTATAAATAAGGTACCATAGTTCAACAATTTAAATTCTGAAATTTAGGCATCCAGGTTTCTGTGCGAGTTCTGACAATATGTCGTCATAAATAACTTTTATATCCCGGTGAATGTTCAGAGCAGCTAACCCATTTAATCTTTTTTCGCAAATGGTATTTCGAAGATAGGTCTTCAACCGCCTCAACGTTGAGAATGATTTCTCATTTGATGTTGTTGTTACCGGGATTGTACATAATATGCGCAAACGTGTGTTTACCCTGGGAAATATTACTTCACTGCACATATCAATTGCTTCAAGAGCATTTACTGGACGTGTTTGCATTGCTGCAAGATGACGATGCCACAGTTTCATTTCAGTGGTAGCGTCGTCTCCTCGTAATCAAGGTATCCCGAGTTCGATACCCGGTGGAGGCTCATAGTGGTTCGGATCTCACTTTAAACTTTATGTCCAGTCCCGATTAGCCTTACTGTGCATAAAGTGGATTTAAAACATCAATTCAATCAACATTGTACTTGTTGTGGAGATGATTTTGCTAAATATTGTGTACATTTTTTGGCATTGTATTATTATATTATTGGTGAAAACATTTGTTTGACAGTCGACAAACAAATACGAACCCCTTCAGTAATTAACATTTTCTACTACAGTGTCATTAATGTGTCATATTCATTTTCATATTAGGTCTATGGAGAGGAATTGTGTATAATGTTAACGTTATGGAACTGCGAAACCAACTGTTGAAGGGGCCACTCCCCCCTTCCCCTCCGAAGCCCAGTACCGCACCACAGGATCTGTCATTGAGCCCGATAAAATCTTGCCAGACAGTGCTCGAAATGGAAATTCCTAGCCGAAAAGAGAGGGGATATTTGATCGATTTTGGAGATACGAGGGGGTACATCCTTGTATGGATCAACATGGAGACAATACAGTAAGTGGAGGATGCTCAATATGCAAATTATTCTAATTAGGGGTATGCTTTGTGAAACTTTCTTAACTGGAGGCAGCATCCCCTACTTCGACCACTGATGCCAGAAAAGATGCTTTCAGAAAATGAATTTATTACTGCACACGTATATTACTTATTGTATTTGTTGCGTTTGTACAAGAGAAATATTCAGAAGATTTGTAAGGAATATTTACAGTTAATAGGATGCCTACCTAGTCTATCCCGTGTCGTAATACAAATTTTATCCCTTTCCTACAAAATAATAAAACTGTCCATGGCAACCGTGATTTTATAATGTGGTTGCATACATGTATAGTAGCACCAAGCTTTCTGGGACCTCGGAAAATACGTGAACCACAAGCTTCCCCCGTGGCTCTAACCAGCGACACTAGTGCCACTGCACCGACGCCAGGGTTTCAAATGCCTTGGTGGATCTATAGGATAGGTAATATCGTTTTCCGAGGGTTCGTGAACAAAACAAAAAATAAATTGTTTTAAAGTTCATTTTATATTCCGATACGTTAATCGGGACTGGACTTAAAGTTTAAATCGGGATACGTACGCACCTTCACAGGGGATCAAACCCAGGACCTCTTTGATTACACCACCATCGGTGAGGCCCATGAAATCATTGAGGAAACTTGTTCATCTTCATGTTCTCTCGCCCTGTGAAAGTTTATTGGTGATATAGGGTGACATCCTACACACGTCTTCCAGACATACACACGCGGGCACCCCCTCCCCTGCACACACACGTTTGTATGCTTACAGCACATGCTGTGCCCTCCCAGAAAAACAATTCTAAATCCGCCTATGGATATATGTGCTATCAAATAATGAACGTCACTTACCTCGAGAGTTCCTTGACATAATTTTGCAACAAGGTTTCCAATATCTTTTGTTATGCCTTCTTCTTGAATATCAGAGTCTGAAAGTTCGCACGTTTCACTCTTCCAATTCGGATGGAATTCCTCTGAACCTAAATCTACCTTTTCTGACGTTCTATTTGTGGAAGCTGAAGCTTCAACTTCCATTTTTTGTTTCTTTTGGAAATAATCTAATAATGTAATTTCTCCTCTTTTCTCTATCCGTCTTTAGTTCCATGTCAAAAATCTATTACACACGCAGAAATGTAACACACAACACGACCACTTCGACTTGCTACCTTGGAGGCCGCAACTCGCTACAACCCCAGTGAACACCAGGACTTGGGACAAAGATACTGGGCGAGTGTTAGTGGTTCCGGGAATTCGAATGTCTGAACCATACATCCAGCTTGGTCCAGCTCAAATTACGTCACCAGTGTTGACAGCAACCAGTAGTGTCAGTGTCAGTAGTGTTGGCAACTGCTAAATTATTTACGCAGAAATTCAAGTGAGATCTTTCACAAATGTTACAAGAAAATTCAATAAACTGAAGGCTGGAAATTGGTTGAGAAAAATATATCTAATTTGTAAAGAGCACAAGAGTAAATCAGTAGAGAGGCAGCACTTCGTTCCTACGCGTCAGCAAAAATTCGATGCGACTGGTGTTATGTTACATCCGGTGTAGCGGGGTACGAGCGATTTTATTGTTGAGTCAGCAGAACGTGTCTGATCACGTTGAAGGCATCGGAAGCGGTGGGGGAGGGGGGTCAATGGATTTGTCACGTTGTTTCTTGATGTATGCTAACCTAACACGTGCGTATGTTTGTGTGTGTGTGTGTGTGTGGAGGAAATGCGCGCGCAACCATTGCGTATGATGCAAACACATGAAGAAATGATTTAAAGATGGCGCCGAATTTTGCTGTACCCCGAAAGCTTAGCGGCTAAGGTTATTGCTCTGTAAAACAAGAGGCGTTGAGGGTTCGATTCCTGGTAGAGTCAATATTGATTGATTGATAGATTGAGTTAGTTTTTTTTTAAAGTCCATTTTATGCACGGTAAAACTAATCAGGATTGGACCTACAGTTGAAAAGTGGTGATTCGGACCACTATGTGCCTCCACCGAGTATCGAACCTGGGACCCTTTGATTACAAGGCGACGATGTCAATATTGAATGGTCTCGATTAGCCTGTATGTAAATAAAGCCAACAAAATGGTTGAGTTCGAAAATCGAGTTGGGTTAGTGGTTAATGTTGTCAGATGGCAATGAAGAGGTCGCGGGTTCGATTCTCTAGGTAGTTAAATTAGGCCAATTGTTTAGTCCCGCCATTATAGGTCCCCGATTAGTCCATCTGTGCATAAATAGTGTTTGAATAAAATCAATATGGCGGCCTTGGGTTAGTGGTTAATGTCACCTGGTAATGAAGAGGTCGCGGGTTCGATTTTCTAGGTAGTTAAATGAGGCCAATTGTTTTGTCCCGCCATTATAGGTCCCGATTAGTCCATCTGTGCATAAATAGTATTTGAATAAAATCAATATGGCGGCCGCGTTTTGTGTTCAGCGGCGGCGGCGGCGGCGGAGCGGGGGGTGTTTTTTATTCCGCGAGATGTTTTAACCAAGTGGTTGAGGGTTCGATTCCCAATGTTGGTGAAAATTGAATATACAATTGTATTTGTTTAAAAGTTCCGATTAGCTTTTTGTGCACAAAGAGAAAATGAACTAATTGGAAATAGGATGTTTATGCTGTAATGAAAAGGTCCCCGGGTTCGATTCACAATGTCAAATTGGCTGATAATGATGGGTTTTTTTTTTAAAAAAAAAAAAGTGTGTTGAGTCCCCATTAGTATTTATGCAGGAACAGATATTAAAAATCAAAACAAAATGCCTTTTGATTACAACGCAAAGACTTTACCGCTAATGTATAAACATAAATTAGAATCTGTTGTTTTGCCGTGTGGGGCCCCAGTACCGATTAGCTTAAATGCATAAGAGTAGGTAAAATAAGCAAGATGGCCGTCACTGAACACAAAACGCGGCCGCCATATTGATTTTATTCAAATACTATTTATGCACAGATGGACTAATCGGGACCTATAATGGCGGGACAAAACAATTGGCCTCATTTAACTACCTAGAAAATCGAACCCGCGACCTCTTCATTACCAGGCGACAACAATAACCACTAACCCAAGGCCGCCATATTGATTTTATTCAAACACTATTTATGCACAGATGGACTAATCGGGGACCTATAATGGCGGGACTAAACAATTGGCCTAATTTAACTACCTAGAGAATCGAACCCGCGACCTCTTCATTGCCATCTGACAACATTAACCACTAACCCAACTCGATTTTCGAACTCAACCATTTTGTTGGCTTTATTTACACACAGGCTAATCGAGACCATTCAATATTGACATCGTCGCCTTGTAATCAAGGGGTCCCAGGTTCGATACTCGGTGGAGGCACATAGTGGTCCGAATCACCACTTTTCAACTGTAGGTCCAATCCTGATTAGTTTTACCGTGCATAAAATGGACTTAAAAAAAACTAACTCAATCTATCAATCAATCAATATTGACTCTACCAGGAATCGAACCCTCGACGCCTCTTGTTTTACAGAGCAATAACCTTAGCCGCTAAGCTTTCGGGGTACAGCAAAATTCGGCGCCATCTTTAAATCATTTCTTCATGTGTTTGCATCATACGCAATGGTTGCGCGCGCATTTCCTCCACACACACACACACACAAACATACGCACGTGTTAGGTTAGCATACATCAAGAAACAACGTGACAAATCCATTGTCCCCCCTCCCCCACCGATTCCGATGCCTTCAACGTGATCAGACACGTTCTGCTGACTCAACAATAAAATCGCTCGTACCCCGCTACACCGGATGTAACATAACACCAGTCGCATCGAATTTTTGCTGACGTGTAGGAACGAAGTTCTGCCTCTCTACTAAATCGTATAATATTTTGGCATATTAATTGTTTTTATTTTGTTTATGAAACTGACTGGGCCAGTTGGGCTATATAACGCATCTCTCACCCGTCGCTTCCTCCCGGCATCCTATTGTACAAAACATCGCTTGCCTCCTTCGTAAAACCATGCTTCGCTACTGCTTGCAACAATTATTATTATTCCCGGGTTCGATCCCCGGCCGGTTCAAATCCGGGAACTTTTCTAACGGTAGAAGCGGCCCCGGCACCTACCCAGCGTCGAATAACATGGGTACCTGGGGGAAACCCTGGGGGGTAAAGGTGGTGAGGGGCGTGATGCTGATCACATCACCCCCACTCACGACCGGATCAAGAAAGTGTGGGGCGTTATCCTCACACCCCCTATACACCTTCATGGCGTGGTGCTATGCACAGGGGAACACTTTACCTTTACTTTGATATTTTGAAATAAATATACATCCAGGTGCGATGTAAGATTTTGACTTACTTTGCCTACTAATTGTAGTGATTCAAATCTCACAGAACTTTGCTCTGCTGGCATAAATGGTATAACAAGTGGAAAAAAAGAAAAGGAAAGTTAGCAGCACTGTCCTAACAGGAAAGGGAGGGTCATCGTGGGTGAAAGAAAGGGGAGGGGGGATTCCTTCAGTTCGCATTCCAAGGGTTAGGGCTCTTTTCTTGACCATACTGAGAAGGAAATTCTCCTTCGTTTTCAGTGACTAAGGAATAAATGAATGCCTGTGCATTGCTGTAACTCAACTCCAATATTATCAAAAGTAATTGAAGAAGCAAATACATTTCTCATTGCCAAATGTAAACATTTTACAATATTGGCGATTTGGTACTCAAACACATTTATGAAATAAAATTTATTTTTGCTTTGAATTTTTTTAAAATTACGAAACCAATGGGGGGGTTTAACCCCCACCAACCCCCCCCCCTGGGCACGCCACTGTTCCCGCCATTCGATAATTTTGACAACAGTGTTACTTCAGATACTTATTTTTACTATAGTGTTTAACGTACCTATGTAATTGGCAAATCAATTCAAATTTGATAGATGAGTATTGCAGTTAGTATGATACCCAAATTAATGATTACAACTACACACAAATAAAATTTTGTAGGATTATTTATGTTTATATATCAACATATTTTTCTTGAGAATAAATATTTCATTTTTTAATAGACATATGTTTTACCATCTGTGCAGATTTTAATAATGAAATAATTAAAGAAGGAGCAATAATTGGAGGGTAAACTATGCTTTGTAATGATAATTTTCTTAATTAAATATTCATGCTCCCAACATCGAAGATTAATGAAACTAGGTCTTACACTTGTGCGTGTTCTCATTAAGTCATATAAAAATATTTTTGTCAACGAGTCCTTTTTAAAAAATAATTTTGAATTTATCATAATGTATCGAAATTACAATGTGTTGTGCAAAAGAAAAATAACATTCAAATGTGATATTTATCAATTTTATCTTCATAGCTCTTAGGAACGGAGATGCTTTACGGAAGTTTTCCTGTTTGGGATGCTTCCTTGAAGACACAGTAAAAATTTTGTCACCTTGTAATCAAAGTGCCCCAGGTTCATTACCTGGCAGAGGCACATAGTAGTTCGGATTCTGTCTCGATTAATTTATCTGTGCATAAAGCGGACTCAAAACAAAAACTATGAAAATCGCCTAGTTGGGAGGATCTGCTCCTCCATTCCCAAACTGCTCATCATTCTTCCTCATTCTCACAATTGGCCAAAAGTGGTAGAAAGCGACTCAAAAGAGAATTGCTAAAATAAACCATTCAGTCTCATTGTCATGATTAGCAAAGTTACAGAAAAGCAACATAAAAGTAGGATAAGTACATAAATTTGGAAACTGTGTATTAACTATACAAAATTGTAGTTTCTGCAGGAAAGTCAACAACTCGTACGTACTTTTTACAATATCAAAATATATTGAGGAAACTATGTACTAAACGTATGTAATTTTAAAATTTGTGAACCAATATTATGATGAAAATAATTGTAATTTCAGAAAGTGTATGTCCAGTGGCGACAATTGGGTTCCAAAACTATGGGGGCAAGGTGCTAAAACTTGGGGCGCAAGGACACTTTATTTTCCCTTGGTAGATAATGTTTAGCATAGTGCAGGGCAACAGTGGCAAAAAGTGAGGGGGGACTGGCCCCCTCCCTAATCACAGCCACTGTGTATGTATAATTCTTGTAACAATAATTTCTTGCTGGTGAGATTCTATGTACTGACAATGATCAATGTTGTTAACATACTGAGCCATTGATTGCTAGCACTATTGTTTTGTCATTGTAGTGGGAAATGGATCACTCGTTTTTGCACTGCAAGTTCTCTTTTACACAGGAATTAATGATATGTTGCTGTCTCTTACACCATGGATATCTACAGGATTTATTCCAGGGGTGGTGCAAAATGAGGCATGTTTCTCCCCAAAATAGTGATGCAGCTACAAAAAAAAGTAGCAGTTAGCTGGAATATATTCATATATGTCTGTTAGTTATCGGGGTATTAGAATTATTCAGATACTAATGCAATAAATTACGTGGGTATTTATAATGTGATATCAAAATATTTATAATCTAGAGTATTTGTATTTCAATGTATTTACGAACACCCCTCCAAAAGTAAGAATCATTTTTTTTTTTTTTTTGACACTGTTGCCACATTCAAAATTTACTTCAAAATACTGAGAAGAAATGTAGCTGTAATTTCGCTACAACTACAGAAATTTTGTAGCTTCGCTACAGCTACGATTTTCAAAATGTAGCACCACTACATCTACAGTTACAAATTTGGAGCTAGCTAGACATGGCCGTAGCCAGGCATGGGCTAGGGGGGCCATCAGTTCCCCCTGGCACTGCCTTCAGCACCCTTGACATTAGGCAAAACTATTTTCTGTAATTTGTTTGCAGTGAAGAGTGAAAATGTAGACAGCAGATATTATTTTGCTCACAACTTTGAAGGATAAATTCACCGAACATGAACAACAGCTAACACATTTCTTTATCTTATTTGTAAGAACAAGGAAATATATGTAGCAGCAAGTATTTAGAAGATTCTCTTCTCTAGACTCTAGAAGGTTCTTTCACAGGGCAGCTTCTTTATCTGTGCCTTCACTGGCCCTGTTGCGGCCTCCCTTAGACAGAAATCTGCGACTTGGATGACATCATGCAAATTCCCTCCGCACAGTGGCGCAGGAACATTTTTCATTTGGGGGGTACAAAATTCAGCCTCCCATATATACGTACACACACGTACGTGTACGTGTGTGTGTCTGTGTCTGTGTCTGTCTGTCTGTCTGTCTGTCTGTCTGTCTCTCTCTCTCTCTCTCTCTCTCTCTCTCTCTCTCGAAATCTCTCTCTCTCTCTCTCTCTCTCTCTCTCTCCAATCAAGTGTCGCAATAATAATAATAATTAGGATAATTATATTTAATTTAATTAATATATTAATTACAGTAGAGCGTCGATTATCCGAAGTAATTGGGGGACATGGGTGTTCGGAAAACTGGTTTGTTCGGATAATCGAACTGTACATGTTTATTTGCCAAAAAGAAGTACTGTACAGTAAATTTATTCATAAAAACAGGCATCTCTTTAAGTATGTATTACAAAGTAACGTACAAAGGCAACTTTAGTAGGAATATATAGTATGTGGTACAGTTTATTAAACAAAAATATGTACATATTACATACGCATTTTGCATGAACAATACACACAGTACACAAAATTAACGTTTAAAAAAATCCTTTATTTCGGTCTGTCTAAGCAAGCCTACACGCTTACGAGCAGCTAAGTCACGTACTTTTTTCATTACAGATATCTGAAAGTGAGCGAGTACACAGTTCGGTTAAGCGGTCGTTCGGTTGACCGACGTTCGGATAATCGACGCTCTACTGTAATTAAATATGTACATTAATTAATATTGTATTGCTATTATTACATGAATAGGTAAAAGATAGTAAAAGAATAGAAATATAACAGCAAGTATTCATTATCTAGCGCAGTGGTTTCCAACTTCAAAAGGTCCGAGGGCCAAAATTATATCCAGCAGTTGATTGGCGGGCCACATTTTTTTTGGGGGGGGAGGGGGAATTAAAAATTACAAAGATTGTAAGTACTGAACAGAAAATTGAGGCCGATCTGCTTCTTTTATTAAAGTTGGAATGTCCACTTCAATTTCTGTATTTGAAAGTCTCAGAAGGTGAAGCAGTGAAGAATCTGCCAGTTGGCTTCTGTAGCGGTTCTTGATCAACTTCATTGAAAAAAAAAATAAACACTTTCACACGTGTATGTACTGCCGAACTCGATGTCATTACTTGCCCAAAACTACGAAGGTTTGGAAAGCGTTTCTTTGAAAGGTATTCGAAAAACTCGGGCCCCTTTTCTTGCCTAGTTTGAAGGAAATCGTCTTGCAAATCACACAATTCAAGTAGGAGAGAAAAGCTTCTTGTTCTTCGATATTAACGCCAAGAGGATTACTAAATAGCTGGATGCTGCTTTTAAGTTCTTCAAAATCTTTAAATCTGGAGTCAAACTCGCCCATTATTTCTTTAATATTTGCACTGATTTCAGAAAAGTCCAGTGTTTCTTCATCTTCTGGTAGCCGCCAACAGCTTGGAAAATGGACCAGGTTATTCCTCTCCAAAGTAACGTTGAAAATCATCAGTTTATTACGATTCCCTGCAATTCCGCATAGCGAAGAGGTGGGAAGCGGGCAAGTTCATTCCGCATAGCGAAGGGGTTGAATGCATGGTGTGAAGAGAACGTTACGTCACTTTAGATTCTTCTGATGACCATTATTGACTGCAAAATCAATTCTACCTGTGATATTGTCTTTCTTCACAGAGCTTCCGTTCATTTAACAGCAAAAATAGAACGTATTTTAATAAAATTACATGAAATTAACGTATTTTGCAAACAGGCTTCGCGGGCCGCCAGTTGGAAACCCCTGATCTAGCGTACGTGTAGTTAAGATCGCCAAGATTTGCACAAAAACAACTGCCCTGGCAAGGAATTTAATGTCAGATAGAAAAAGAATTGAATATTTATTGAATAACAAAAAAAAAAGAGTTAGATCCAATTAACGAAAAGTAAAGTTCCTGATTAATATTTTATGGATATTATCATTAGTAGTGTGCATAAATCTTTGGAATCCTTCAAAGCCGTATGAGCCAAATTCCTTGCCTTCCATTAAGTTCAGCGGAGAAAACCATCGAGTATACAGGGTGCAGCAGAAACAACTCCTGGATTTCATTCGTGAATAACAAGCAACGATATATGTTATGCAAAATTTTATTTCACAGTTGGAAAGAACAAGGATTACCATTTTGTTTCCCATATGTACCGAGACAACTCCTTTTTTGAGGAAGACGGCACGCAGTTAATGTAACGTCTGACCGTTATGTATGGATGTTACGCAACTTCCTGCAGCCGCAATCGAACGAACGTGGAAAATTGGCTGTGTGGTTCCAACAGGATGGTGCCACAGCTCGCGTATCGATGAACGTGCTACGTGAAATGTTTCCAGGGCGTCTGATCTCACCTTCCATGGCCAACTCGTTCCCCCGAGTTCGCACCCTGCGACTTCTTTCTGTGGGAGTACCTGAAGGCTAAAGTTTACCAAGGAAGGCCAAGGATAGCCAATGATCTGAAAGATGGTATCCGACAGGAAAGAGCAGTAATACCGACCAGACATGACTAGGAGGGTAATGCAGAACTTCAGGGCGAGAATTCAGAAATGCGTACACTGTGCAGATCGGCATTTGGACGATATCATTTTAAAACAAAGTCAACTATGTCACACGAAATGGTGACTTGTGGCAATTTTGACAAAAAATAATTGGAACATTTTGTTCTTTGCAAATGTGCATTAAAATGGTAAACCTTGTTCTTTCCAACTGTGCAATAAAGTTTTGCATAACATCTATCGTTGCTTTGTTATTCACAAATGAAATCCTAGAGATATTTCTGCAGCACCCTAACTTTTAATTGTTACGCTGTTCAAGCATGGTATTGGCATTGATGGAAATTGATTATAACAAATGCTAAACAATTATATTTTGATAAATTAATTTTACTACTTGGTAAGTCTTTCGGGGGGAGGGGGTCCGGACCCCCTGGACCCCCACAAAAACGTCCTTTATACCTAGGTATAATGTGAAGCCATGAGAAATATTCTCTTTTAGAACACCACACACGAATGTCCTGTTATTTAATGCAAAATATGCATAAATATTTTTCATTGTTTTTGTTAGAATTTAAGTTTTCAAAAAACAAGAACAAAAAAAAAAACAAATTTTAAAGTCAGATAACAATTCTGAAACATATAAGGCTAAGCTCTGGACCTCATTCTGGGCTTATTTGGATTTCACGGAACGGAAAATCAGGAGTGAGGGGGAT
The DNA here is from genome assembly GCF_977018435.1 of Lepisma saccharinum. NCBI lineage: Eukaryota > Metazoa > Arthropoda > Insecta > Zygentoma > Lepismatidae > Lepisma > Lepisma saccharinum. The sequence goes on along the minus strand of NC_139234.1, from coordinate 61,327,999 downwards.
CTTGAGCCACTCCCACCCACTGGATATAGAAACTACATTATATAGAGTTCCACTTCAGTTCCGTTCATTCTAATTTTAAAAGTCCCATAGCTATGCATAAAAATATCTTTAAACAATTTATGGCAGATGTGTACCACATCCAATGCCTTTTAGAAGCCATGTATTTGGTATTTTCTCAGACATCTATAGGGTGTTGTATTAAAAAAGAAAAAAATGAGTTCAGATGGTTCCCAATCAACTCGTAAGAAGTCTAACTTTGAAATATTTGTGAAAAAAATTGACAAATCATTTATTTGTAATATAATTAGCTGTACCTAATGATGTTCTTCAAGTACTGAAAGTAATACCATTCGGTACATTTACAAAACCGAAATCCTTCAGCTCTCAGAAGTAGCAAGGAAAGCCATACGCTCAAAAGTTTATTCTTTCTTTTCAATTTTTGGTGGACAATGTGAAGAGCCGGCCAAGGTTTATTTTCATATGTAGTGGTATTAAATGCAGATACATGCGTGTGTTTTAGGATGACATGTCAATTTCTCGTTTATGTGAAAAGGTAAACTTTAATGTAAGCAGAAGCATGTGCACGTCACAGTTAAAGATTTTCGCATCTACAAAGAAAACCCAAAACACATTGCCACCTCACCGGACTCCGTGGCGGAGCGGTTAGCATAGCGCGCTATGACGCCTGAGGTCCCAGGTTCGAATCCTGGCCTGCCCATGGGCGTTATTTTTGAGTGTCCATCAATTTCATCATATCATCATCACTCATCCTCATCTTCGCGATTAGCCAAAAGTGGCAGAAATGCGAAGTAAAATAAACCAAACCAATCAAATATTCCCATCTTACTCCCAGAGACCTTGTAAATCCAATCCAAAATCTACCAATAGAACCTGCAGTGAGTCTCATTTATCTCGTGCATTCATCTGACTAATGTAATTTTCTTACAATTTGACTTTAGTGTTTAACATAAAATGCCGTTGTGTTTGTGTTGCATTCGATATCACAATTAGATTTTAAGCAATTAATGTCCAATTATAAGTATACCTAATACATAGGTAAAAAATAGTTCCCCCTCTGATAAAATCGCAATTTGCACCTTGTTTAAATGTCTAGGAAAGACTTTATTTCACCTAGGAATGATATCGTCATGCGATGAGTCGAGAATTGTCACAGCCTCATCTCGTCTCCTGTGTAGTGAGGTCCTTCTCGTTCTTGTTTGTGCTTATTTTCCTTTCGGTTGCTTTAGAAATGTGTACCCCCCCCCCCCTTACGCAAAGCAGCAATCGTCTGCACCGTAATTGTCTGAGGGTCAATCTGATTCCATCGTTCCACACACATTTTAAACAATTTTCATCTCCTTAAAGAGGTTTCCAAGAACTTAGGTCTATGAACTAACTAGTAGCAAGCGCAATATAGTATAATAAGTTTACAATTAAATGTTTGGAATTTCTGTGGTAAGGACTATAATGCTTAAAATTTATAAACAATAAAACATTTTTTTATTGGGCGAATTGATAATAGGTAATTTTAACAGTAGCACCTTCCGTCTGCTGTCAAATTACCAAAGGGGGGTACAGGGGGTACAACTCGATTTACGGATTTAGGGGGGTAGAGTACCCCCCTTCAAAAATTTGCGGGGGTACAATGTACCCCTGTACCCCCCTCCGCACCAATGCCTCCGCATCTGTGTCAAAGGCTCCCCATGTTTTCAGAACGAAGGGGAGTTTCAATGCTTCCGCCGGAGGTGGAATATTGTGCATTTTTTCTTGTGTGATATAAATATCTGTATCATCAAAAGTAGTATGGAGTGTGCAGTAACGAATGATTTCAGTAGCAATCAACACTTATAAGTAGAGGCATGCATATTTAGTTTTTGACAAAAAAACGAAATGTGAAATAACACATTGTAATGTTAATTTTTCATGTTTCTGAAAGGTGAGAGGTCCATTTTCCTACCCAGTTTTGTCACAAAATAATGCGAAAACACTTTTAAACACGAATTTTAGAGTTTATCTACTGCCACGACACTTTCTGAAGTCAGAATTATCCTGCGAGTTATGCAATTTACGGAAAATTGATTAATTCTGCTGTAAATATTTGAGAAGGAAGAATGGACACCTTTATACAGGAATAAACTAAATATTCTGGTAATGACATAAATGTGTTATTAGAAGGGATTTGTTTATTTTGTGTAGTAAGAGGTTTTTAAATTAAATTTAGGATTATATTCACAATTTTAAAACCAAAATGTCATTTTATATACTGCTTTTTCACCGCAATAACAGCGAAATTTCATTTCATTTACCGCTTTTGAACCCGAAATTGACTGTTTTTGTACAGAAATTTTGCTTTTCTATTTACCAAAAATATGTGCCACTACTTATAAGATAACGATGTTTTAAAAGATATAGAAAAAATGTTGTATTTGTATGATATTTCTAAATTTCATATAACTTAATGACCCCCCCCCCCAAATTATACTTACTTCATTTAATACTGTTAAACTTTTCAAAAATTGGACTTGGTTTACAAAGCCCCCTGATAACCAGTGAGCTCTAAATCCTCTTACTTTAGTTCTGCAGACCAACTTCTTTGTCTGTTCCCATGTTATGTTTTAATGACAAACAAGTTGTTTTTTTTTGCTTTTCTTATTTTCTGATTAACAACTGCAATTTGTTAGCCTAAGTGCATGTAACATGTGCCTATGATGCATACATCAACTTCAGATACCAGACACTAATGCACTGCCTCAAAAGGATAATGATAAACTAATAAAAATTAAAACTTTTTTTTTTATTTTTTTAGATTTTTGCCTCTTACAAAGGTCAAGTACATATACATTTTCGAAAGTACATGATGGATTGATATACAATCCTAAAACATCAAAATCTGGTTGTATCAATTTCAATAAGTTGTAATGTGATACCTTTCTTCGGAATTTAAAATTTATGTAGGGACATTTTAGGATTTTCTGAGGGCAAAAAGAAAAGGGTCCATAGAAACAAGAACAAGGAAAACTCAACATGATGTAAACCTCTCGTGCAATTATGCCAAGACACACTCTCATCCACACAGACCAAAAATCCTTTCATTTTCAAATGTGAAATTCACAAAAAACCTTTGGATGTTAGCAAGATAACTGATATGTGCACACATATATTAATTCCTAGTACATTTTGTCAAGTTATGTGCATGAGGTAAAAATTTTGGAACATGATGAAAATTTGGAACGAATAAATTTTAGCTTTTTCTATCCTTCACGCTCACCAACACATCATAATTCCCATAGTGTATATAAAATCTGTAAAAGCCAATATCATATATAATATATATATATATATTTATATATAGAATTCATTAATATTACACATTTATACTCTCACTAAATGTCTATCCATATGTATATATGTACACATACACACATGTACTTATGTATATATTTAGAAATCACAGCATTACCACCTATCAATGGGCAGCAACTCCTGCTTTCGAAATCCCGCTGCCCTAAAAACCAATTCATTTATCACACAAAAGAGAAAAACCCCTGCGAGTACCAATGCTTTCACCACAGTGCAATAGAAATGATGGAACAATGCTTGATCTCTGCATGCGAGAGAAAAACTTTTTTTCAGCATTTTAATTACACGGTATGTGAAATTTCCAAATGTTCATAAGCTCTTGATAAGTTAACTGGAAATTTTGCGATTACTGCAAATGAAATGAATGCTGTAACTATGTTTGAATACAAATCTAGCAAATATATAATATTACTCTTTCACTAGATCATTCATAAACTTGCTGTATCAGAATATGCAGCAGCTTACACAAAATTATATCACTGCAATAAAATTTGAAAGTGCATTCTTTCAAAAATCAAAATTTGCCACAATCTTGATAATCTACAAGTTATTTTCCTAGTTAGCTTGTGCATCGGAAGCATAGAAACAGGTGATAAAATCTGTGGCTAGTTGCACCGAACCTCAACATAACATAGTGGTAATCTTCACTACATAGAAAAAGATTACCAGACCAACCTTTGGCAACGGATGTACCAGTCTATACACAAGTTACAATGCATATATATATATATATTTAAAAAAAAAAAGAAGAGTATAATGTACAACTCACAGGAGTCTTTTAAACATTGATAATACTGAGATCATACTACTGGCTGAAGTTAGAGAGCATTACACTGCACAGACTTATTTGCAAAAAACAGAAAACCGTTAAAATTTCAGTACCAGGAAGTATTTCTTTGCAGTTGGTAGCACTGGTAATGCCTCCTTTATCATCATTTTCTGATTGTAAAAAAAAAAAGAAGAAACCTACATAAAGGCAAAACTTGCACTCGGGGATGCAGACAACAGATACAGAACACAGGCAAAGAGAAGGAACAAAATTGAGTTGGCTTCAAGGTTTCACATTTTTTCAACTATACATTTATCACATGTACATGTGCACACACAGCCACACGCGCACACACATTATATAGTAGACAAATTACGCACATCTGCAAACATATACAAACAAGATTATTACTTTTTCTTAAAAAAAAAAGAAGTTGCATATAATTAACCAACGAATGAAAAAGATAAGTCACTCATTTACATGCAAATACTGACTTCTCACTCTCTTATCTCTGCACCAACTAAGAATAGGTACAAAAAGAAAATGTTAAAACTGCAAGGTGGGAGATATATTTCTTTTTAGTAAGATTCATATCATTGAAACAAATGACTAAAGTTTTGCCTTTTTATTCACATGAAGCTTCACTGAAGCAATATATATATATATATTTATATATTTAAGGTTATCATACAAGCTTAGAATGTAGTAACAAATTTCAATAAATAGGCCAAGTAAAAACACCTGCAAGATGACTTGAGAAAACAAGTCTTAACCCAAGTTTCGTGGTGATTGCACAAATTTTCCTCCCCTAACAGAAAGGTGCACGTACAGTTGAAGCCATGTCAGAAATTTTTAATTATAATTTTGAGCTCAAAAGTTCCCAATAATAAAAAGAACAAATAAATTGTCATGGCAATTAATGCACAACAGGCTACCACAACAGTACTCCACTAATACTACCACTATATTAACACACCTTAAACAGAAGATCCAAGACTGTGACGATACATAATGGCTATACATGCAAACCATGAAACTTGGGTACTACAACTTATTACCAACAGATCACAGTCATTAATATTTTTTCCTCCTTTTTTTTGTGCCGTCCAATTCCCGTTTCCCCCTACATAAAGAACTATGCAGTAGTTTTGGCTTCCTCGTGGACTGACAGCCTGCTTTCATTGATAGATTTTTTTTTCTTTGTTAAGATCACAGACTAGCATTCCTGCAATCCAGGGCATGGTGGATGCAAACTGCAACACCACACTCTCCGCAGCAGTGTGGCAAATCCTTTTGAGAGTGGTTCTGGTACCTCCCGGGACACTGACGTTTTGCACAGCCCATGGTAAACTCGCACGCATGCACACATCTACGTATTTACATATACAGTGGGATCCTCTCAGGTGGGGAGGGGGGATGGGTGAATATAGGCAACATCTACATCCTACGTCATGTAGCGCATCACTGCTCTTAAAGCATACAGCAACTCCGCCTGCATTCTTGCCTCTAGCACCATCAAATTCACATGCACCTGTGAAGAAAAAGCAGTGAGTTAGTTTATCTTGTAATTGAATGTGAAGGAGTTAAAATTTTTGGGTGGATCCGCATGTATGACCATCCTGCTACAATGAAAAATCATCTACAAGCCTAACCTTAAAGTTTAAAAACCCCTGGATAAAAGTTAAAAAGTGCAAGGTGCACATCAAAAAGGTAAGACCTCGCTAAAAAAAATCTTCACAGACAGTGGAAGAGACCTGCTCTTCTCAAAAGGCTAAACACATTTTCTAAAACATTATCATCATCTCCCTACATGGATTATAAATTGTTAGGTTAAGTCTGAGGGAAAATCAGCACATTCGACGGTCCAGCCACTGCAGCAAATGGGTAAGATGGTTGTGTCCAATTATAAGACTGGTTGTGGTAGTGGAAAGGATAAGGAGAAATGAAGGCTTTGTTGGATCAGGGTCATTTTTCCACAACGATCTTCACAATGAGTGTCAAGGTGTGTGTAATGGAAAATGGGCTTACAAGGACAACTATTGCAAATGTCTACAAAATTTTAAAAAATCTAAATTTTCATAGTACTTATAAAGATATAAATACATTAGATAGTATCAGAAATTCAAAACTTACGTGAGTGAGTATAATTATATTTAAACGATGTTTCAGAGGTCAATACTTCCTCCTTCTTTAGGTCCACACAAATGTCTAGACACCAAACATGGCGTCACGTAAAAAAGTGTTATATAGGAATATAGGTTGAAGGCAAGGATAAAAAAACACTTATAAAAGTTCCCAGATTAAACAAAGGAAAAGTTCCTGTGTTCTTAAAAAGTCCATATTAAAAACTAAAAGGTTAAAAACAGGTCTCCTGCAGTTGCCTAAGAAACCCTATCAGACATTGATGCAAAGAGTGTGGGTCTTCACACGCAGAGTTGAAGGTTACCTCCCCTCCATGGGACTGATTCTCCTCAACTCTTATGTCACCTATCCATGAAAATTCACATTCTTCCCCTACAGCTCTACAAACTTCGGCGGTGACATGAAAAGCCAACTCTGTATAATCCTTATCGGCTTTATCCCATTTTTTCAGGAAATGAGGGTTAAGCTGAATAAAATGTTAATTAGGATTGGGTTTCTCACAATGCAGAAAAATGGGGGTATTGCCGAATTTCCTAAAGTGGGGGTAACAACCCTTTAGTGCCAATGGAAGGGAACAGAAAAGGGAGCTCCAATTTAAGATGCTAGGAAAATGCATTAGTGAAGCGTATGGGCAAACCAAACATCTTAACCATGAATGTTAAGGATAACATCTAGAAATTGGAATGAAACTGGACGCGGTGACATGGGGACGCATTGAAGAATGACATTTTAGGGCCATAGATAAAGCGAGAGATAGGAATTTTGATAGCATTGGCAAGAAATTGGCTAAAAATTAGTAAAGGGATTATGGGAAAGAAGGAAAAACACGAAATTGGAGGGAAGGTAAGAGAGAACGTTTCGAATTTGACTGAACATGAACCCCCAAAGGCCTTAATGGAGGTTATGAGTAAGGGGCATAAATTTGCCAATAAAGGGGAAAACTTTGAGAAAGGAGAAAATTGTAGGAAAGTTGGATGAAAATGAGGATCGAAATAAGGTCAGGCAAATGATGCATGATATTTTGGATGAGCAAATGTACCTTAACATTAGGAGTGATCATCAAACCCAGAAAGAGGGTAAAAAATGGGGAAAGGAAGAGAAATTGATGAAAAATTTACAGAAGGCACAAAAATGGGTCAAGAGGAACAATGTATTTTTGATCAGGTCTGACCAAGAGAATAAAATGGTCATCATGGCGAGGGAGGAATACTGGGATAAGCTGGAGGATAGTTTTAGAAATGATGGTTGTTGGAGAATGGAGTAGAAATATTGGTGGCATGGGAATACATTAGATGGTTTTTATTCATAACTGGTTTCAATTACTTTTACGTTAATGAAAAGATCTTTAAACAGAAAGAGGGATTGACTATGGGCAACTTGATCTCAGGCCTCATGGCTAATATCTTCATGCATAACATCGAAAAAGCTGCCTTAGACAAAGTTGGGGGAATGTTAAAGTTCTATGATAGGTATGTCGATAATATCCTCATAATTGGGAAAGAACTGACCTAGACCTTGTTTTCACCAAATTGGGAAAACAGGAGGAAAGGATTAAATTCTACAAGGGAAGATCTAGTCGACAAGAGGATTAATTTTTTGGATTTAAGCATAACAGAAACTGATTTCGGAATAAAGACGGGTGTATTTCATAAGCCACTGTCGGGTGATTTATATACCAACAGGAGATCTGAACATTCATGTAGAGTCAAATCTCACGTATATATCAATTTCCTCATTAGAGCCGAAAGATTGTGTAACGATAAAAATGAGGAGAAAGAAATAGCATGTATAAAGGTAGTGGGCTTGAAGAATGGGTATTCGATCTTGGAGATGGATAGAATTGGTAGGAAATCTGAGAGAGTTGTTCGTAATGAACTAACAATGCCAAAGGGAAATTGAAAAAGAAGCACAGGACAATGGAATTTGCTTTGTCGGTATTCCCTATCGTAAAGGAATTTCGGAAAAAATTAAGGGTAAGGTGTTAAATGCGTGGCGAAAGCCCCCCCCCCCTTAATATTGAAAAGCACTTTACGGGATATAAGAAGAGGGGGGGGGGCAAAGACCTTGAAGGACAAAAAGGGGTTTACAGAATTGTGTGCGAATGCGGGATAGAATATGTTGGACAAACTGGAAGGAGCATGCGAATCCGATGGGGGGAACATGATAAAGATATTAGGGAAGGGGTTCCTAAAACTGGTCTCGCACAAACATAGAATCTTAAATAAAAAGAGAAGTTATTAGGAAAAGTAATAATAAATTGGACAGGAATGTATATGAAGCTGCCCATATATGCACCGGAAATGATAATAAACTCAATAGAGATGACTGCAATTTGGAAGAGGGGTGGATCCATTTCCTGAAAAAATGGGATAAAGCCGATAAGGATTATACAGAGTTGGGTTTTCATGTCACCGCCGAAGTTTCTAGAGCTGCAGGGGAAGAATGTGAATTTTCATTGGATTGGTGACATAAGAGTTGAGGGGAATCAGTCCCATGTAGGAGAGGTAATCTTTAGCTCTGCGTATGAAGACCGTTACCCACATGCTTTGCCTCAATGCTTGATAGGGGTTCTTAGCTGCTGCAGGGGACCCTGTTTTTAACCTTTTAGTTTTTAATATGGACTTTTTAAGAACACAGGAAGTTTTACTTTGTTTAATCTGGAAACTTTTATAAGTGTTTTTTTTATCCTTGCCTTCAACCTATATTCCTATATAACACTTTTTACGTGACACCATGTTTGGTGTCTAGACATTTGTATGGACCTAAAGAAGGAGGAAGTATTGACCTCCGAAACATCATTTGGATATAATTATACTCACTCACGTAAGTTTTGAATTTCTGATACTATCTAACGTATTTATATCTTTATATTTGATAGTGAGTAATACGCACTTCCTCATTATGTTCATAGTACTTAGAAATAAAAAAAATTCTGACATTAATAACCAATGCTGGCAGACACTATGTTGAGTCCAGGTATAGGAAATGTGCAGAATTGATCTTCAAGAACTTTAACGGAACCTTGGGCGATGCTACGGTGGCTATTTTTGAATTTTCCTCACCTTTCGAAAAATCACCAAGATATTCCAAAATATGAAAAATTACATTTGCTTAGAATTTCTTCTAGAGCATTCACGTCAATCTTTAGGTGTATTATTACTTTCACTGTTGTGTACATATTCTTAATAGTTTTGCGACTATGGAAGCCAATTACACTATTGATATCTAGCAAAAGCACACCACATGAGGATTGACGTGAATGCTCTAGAAGAAATTCTAAGCAAATGTAATTTTTCAGATTTTGGAATATCTTGGTAGTTTTTTGACAGCAGGAAAAAATTCAAAAACAGCCACTCCGGCATCTGCCAAAGGTCCAGCCGACCCTTAGGTTCCTTAATGAAAAAATATGACACAAAGTAGGAATATGACAAAGTAGGAATTTGGAACATCAGAATCTAAAATTAAATATTTTACTTTCAAAATTTAGATTGAGCAGAACATTTTGATACAGTCTATATTCTCTTAAACCTTTCGGGAAAACAGCACAATAATTATGGTTTTGAAGTTTCTTCTTGCAATGATTTCAAATCTCAACTTTGTTGTCAAATATGTGAAAACATTTCTACAGAATTGCTACAGGCCATTGCTGAATATCAGAAAATGTTAATCTTGGCACCACAATCTTTCTAAAATCTTTTCGGTGATTGCATCAGTATCTCCTCAGAATGAGAAAGCATAGGAAAAAAGTAGCCATATTACTTAGCCACTGACTGCCATTTATTTCCAAATTGTCTATGAAAGCAATGGACAGATCACCTTCTTAAGGTCAGTATGTACTTGAAAACTGAAATACATATTCAGGTGAATTACTACAAGGAACATATAATGTATATAACATACTGGTAATGTGCGAATTACTCACAATTAAATACAAACTTTAGGCTAAAAGATTAAAAATCGGCAACTTACGTGTGTGAGTATGAGATTTTTCGTACTACGTTTCGGAGGTTGCACTACCTCCTTCTTCAGGTTGAACGATGTTATTCAGACACCTGACATGGTGCCTCGTCGTGAAAGTGAAGGTTAAGGATTTAGGTTAAAAAGTTGCTTGAAGGACACTTTCTAAAAAAATATAAATTACATATCTAAAACCGCGCAATACTATAAAAACAAAAGAACATCCAAGGCTGAAGTGGGCGAACTGCTGACCAATGCTCAGGGTAGGCGAATGCACGGTGTCAGCCCGTACCTGGGGAAAGAGAACTTCCCCTCCTCAATCCTTCCAAACTGGGGCTCGGGAGTCACCAATCCAAGGAGAAGTCGACCTCCACCTCGGCGGCTTTCCTGACCTCAGGAGTAACATGGAAGCCCATCTCGTCCCTAAACACTGCGGCTTTATCCCATTTTTTAAAGAAATTAACCCAGCCGTCTTCTAAATTCCCATCGTCCCTATTAAGTTTATTCCAATTTTTCGCGCATATATAGGCAGCTTCATATACGTTTCTGTCCAATTTATTGTTAACCTCCCTAATCACTTCCCTTTTAGCAATCTTATGTCGGTTAACCAATATGTGTTCAGATAATCCAGTTTTGGGTATGCCCTCCTTTACGTCTTTATCATGCTCTCCCCACCTAACTTGCATACTTCTCCCGGTTTGTCCCACATATTCCTTTCCGCATTCACACACTATCCTGTATACTCCCTTCCGCTCTTCAGGGTTATTGCGCTTATCCCCCCTCCCTTTCTTATAGGATGTAAAGTGCTTTTCAATACTTCGGGGCGCTCTTACCCCACATTTTATTCCGTAACCCCTCACGGACTTTTCAATTTTCTCTGAGACCCCCTTAAAATATGGGATCCCGACAAAATATGTGTTTTTTTCCCCGTTTCCTATCTCAGTTATTTTATCCACTTTGTCATTTTGCGATGTTTCTTGCCTAACAATCCTTTTGGCTTTCCTAGCTACTTTTTCCAGGTCGCGGATAGTGTACCCATTCTTTACCCCCACCTTCCATATCCATTCCCCTTCCTTCCCTTTCTCTTTCTCGTCATTGCACAGTCTTTCGGCGCGAATGAAAAAGTTAAGAAAAACATTTAATTTAGTCCTATTCGAATGTTGGGATCTCTTATGGAGGTACATCTCTCCAGCTAACGGTTTATGGAAGACCCCGGTTACGATCCGTTGTCCGGTTTTAGTAAGGCACAAGTCAAGAAAGTGGATCTTTCCGTTGGCCATATCTTCCCTAGTAAACCCAATCCTGGGGTCCTGCTTCCCCAATTGGTCGAAAATGCTGTCAAGTTTGGTTTCATTCCCTATGATGAGGATGTCATCTACATATCTCCCATAATATTTTACCACCCCCCTCCCCCCTGCATGCTCCATAGCGGCTTTTTCGACGTAGTGCATGAAGATGTTGGCCACATGACCAGAAATGGGATTGCCCATGGCCAACCCTTCTTTTTGTCGGAAGATTTTATCGTTAACGTAGAAGTAATTGTACCCCGTAATGAGAAAAAACCATCGGACGTACTCCCAGGCGACCAAGATTTCAACGTTTTGGTCGATCAACCATCTATACAAACAATCCCCAGCTTTGTCCCGGGGGACACATCGTTCAACCTGAAGAAGGAGGTAGTGCAACCTCCGAAACGTAGTACGAAAAATCTCATACTCACACACGTAAGTTGCCGATTTTTAATCTTTTAGCCTAAAGTTTGTATAATGTATATGTATCCTAGTAATATCAAAACAACTCACCTTCTCACTGTGCTTGAATTCTCTCATTACGATATCGTAATCCTTCTTTGTCACTCGTTCCGGATAGCAACAAGCAGACTTGATGAAAGCTTTCAAAGATCTCTCCAGCAATTGGTTAACCTCTCCGTAGTCATAGTCGTCATGCCTGAAAGGAGAACAAACGGAAAACCATGTACTCTTCTGAATATCTAACCCTCAGAAAGAAAAAGGATGAACGGGGGATAAGAATAAAGCCAGAATCAGTTTTTTGAAATCATAAGTACGAACAGATACGCACACATGAATACTTAATGCTTTTCCGAAATGTCAAAAACAGTCCATTTCACCAAGGGAACAGAATGAGAATTAAAAACAAATGGCACAAAGAATAATTTAAGCATGTACAAATTAAAAAATAACCAGCATGATTACTATGAACTTGAAAATAATAATTTTTCACAGGCATGTTGTACAAATTATAATGTTGCCACACAGAACAAATCTGAATTTCTCTCAATGATAATGATCTTCAAATTAGCTGCCTAAAACCTGGAAGGAAAATATACATTAACAACATCACTCATGCATGACTGTTCTATAGGTCCTTACCTTATACCAAACATACACTGGATGTAATTCCAAATGGCACGTCGGAATCTAGAGGTATCTACATCTTTCCGCCCTCCCATGGTGTAATATGTAAGATTATACGCAGTCTTAAATTTCTCATCCAACAAATTTCCTACGTCATTATACAATCTATTGACTAGTGAGTATCCGTGATCATCCCATGAGTAGTCCTACGAGGAAGAAAAAAATTACCTATTAGTCGCAGGAGTATTTTCTTGTGGCTGAAGTGGATAAGTTCCAGCCTACAAGAGAATTCCATAGCAATAAAAGACACACCTTAGTCTTGTTGAAGATTCCCTCTTTCAAGCATGAAGTGTTGCAAACAGTCAGCAAAATACACTGACACTGTCCAAATTGAAGGAATCCACTATCCATAACAGGCAAACTTCAAATAAAACACAGAAAATTCACAATAAAAAGTAGCGTTTGCAAGAAAACTTCAGAGAACTGTCAACACCACCAATGTGAAAAATAAAAATGAGTCAAAAGTCTACAAACTACTTACTTCCATAAACATAACAAAAATGCACAAACATTACTAAACTTTCTCAAGTACGATGATTATCCCTATTTAATGCTACAAATCAGTACAACATGGATCATTACTTTGTAACAGTGTGAAAGGAAAAGAAAAATAGTGAAGCAGACCAATGTTGCAAAAGCCCTGCACCAAGAGAGCTACATAGCAAGGAACCTTCTTCAAGAAACAAGATGTTTCTTTTATTTGGGAAAATTCACAAGAAAAATCAGAGTGAGCGAGAAGGAACGTACCTGCACTCGGAAGGTAGGAATGTCAGTGACTTCACCACGCCTTGCGAAGTCCTGATACAGGAAGGTTGGGTCTTCCACAAAATGGCCAATGTCAGCTTTCAGCTGTGTTAATGGCTCTAAACCTGCTGACAGTTCTGCACTTTGGCTCTCCACATGCTCAAACCTGAAAAACAATGTTGACTGTTGAAGTTTCATATGTAAATAATGACAATGCTACTATGCAAATTTCAGTTTGCGAAATAAAATCTGCTGTAATTACAGATTACAAAAATGTGTGGAAAATATGGATAATCTGGTTAAATAGTCACTGTACTGTGGCTCCAATACAATTTTCATGTTACGTTCAGGTAAAAATTTATTCTCTGTACATCATGGACTGTTGACATTGTTGATTCAGTTACATTTAATTTTTTTTTATAGTTTAAAAATATTGTTTAATTCAGTTGAATTTTGGAAAGTATGCAACAAGAATGTATTCTCTATCATTTTATTATATTACCATATTTCTTCAAATCCAAGGTGCACCTCGTATTTCTGGTTTTGGATATTGAAAATTTAGTTACACCTTGGATCTGAGCATACTGTATGTATGCATAAATATACCACAGCATTAGGGAATACAGAATGGAGTATTTGAGAATTTCAATAATCAAGTGTTTCCTTCCTTGGATGTTTTTCCAAAATACCTGTACTGACAAAAATCACCCGTTAATGAAATTTGCTTCCCATTTGTTGTGTTATAACAATTAACATTTCTCAACAAGAAGTCAGTCTATTTTTAGCAGTGAACTAAGAATGGGATTTATTCCTCTGCTCCTTGCAGTAAAGAGGTGGTGAGCGAGTTAGCTTTTGTAAAGTGCACATTAAACTGACATTAAAAATGGAGAAACAGAAGCATCAATTATTTGATGGGAGCATTGAAACAGTTATTTTTGTGCACCTTGCATTTGATGACTGACATGTTTGATTCAAAGAAATACAGTATTATTGACTCAACATTAAATATTTGTGAAAACTTAATAGTCTCTAGTTTGACCATGTTATCCAAAAATTATCTGCATCTGTCGTGGTTAATATATGTTCTCTCAATTAAGATAACATGTTATCCAAAAATCATCTGCAAACAAAATGGAACATGAAGTTTTGCATGCAATACAAATATGTTATTTACAATTTAGTAAACAACATAGTTTCAATTGTGATGATTCATATGAACTAGAGTAGCACTCAAAGGAATTTGCAATATTACACAGCATTAAGGAGGAAACTACTTAATGGAGCATACAACAAAACATACCTCTTCATCTTCTCTTCTTGTGAAAACTCTTCAGATTTCTCTGACAAGCTCTTCATCCTCTGCATCAGGGTGTCCACTCCAACTTCCTGCTCTGCAGAACTTGAAAGGGGTGTCCATAAAACTGAAACAAATAGGAATTATTAGGAAATCTCACGAATTGCACACAAAATTTACACAGTTTCACAAAATAGTTCAATAAGCATTTGTCTTGAGAGGGCTTTTTTAAAAATTTTGTATGTGTATTGGAAAACACCTTCTTCTGATTACAAATAAAAGCCACAAGAGTATTGAAATACAAATTAGGACAAAGTTCATATGCTTAGGAATTGTAGTCTTCTTGGCAAACTGGTTCAAACAAGTGTCTTCTAAGGTTACCTGCCAGTTAATAATGATTGCATTATTACACATAAAGATTCATTTCCTTTACATTGAAAGCTTCATATTATTATTAAATTATGTACAAAACATGGTTTCATGATGGAACTTTTTCAATCAAATAGACCCATGATATTGTGAAATTTCTATGTAACGTCTAATAGAAAATATATCAGATTACTGAAATGAATTAAGTAGTCTTTTTTAACCATTGCGAGGCCTGTATCACATATATTCTATATATTTATGTATATTTTTAAAAGAAATTACAGCAGGCTTACCTTCCCTATCCAACCGTGTTGGTGACTTTGGTGACGTACTCAAAACAGGATCACAGTTTGGTTCTCCATACATGTGTCCATTTTCATCATCCAATTCCTCATTCACTCCACAGCCAAATACGAAACTGGACAAGGAATGGAAATGAGCGAGAATGACAATCGCATGGACTACTTCAGCCAATGACCAGCTATCTTTCCCTTTGGTGAGTTTCTGTCAAGGAAAGGAAATATGCAAATGTGAAAATGCACGGTAAAACTTCGCATATGGCGATAAAAACACAATAAAAATTTCATATACACACTGAAAAAGCTTCATTTAAAAAAAAAAAAAATAGATCTATTTTTTCTTTTAATATCACCACAAATTTAATCAAAATTCACTTCTCAGATGTAAACACATGTTGGCAAAAGTTTACTGGACTGGCTATTCTTTAGAAGGGAATTGCAAATTATGTTATTACACAAGGAGAAATTTAATAACTAATAGAATTATTGCATTTTTTTCATAAAAAAATACAGTCCTTGTTAAAACAAAATTATTGCGATCGCAACCTTTTAACTCCAGATTTTGTCATTTTCAAAAAAAGTTACAATAGGTTCAAAATAATTTTCACACAAAACAACAAGGTTGTAAGACAACATTACGAAATCTGCCTTTCCTCATTTACATTTTCGGCATGAGGAAATATTTCAACATATTCCCTAATAAAACATACTCTATGCACCATTCTCAATATTCAATAGACAAAATGTAAATGTCTAAGCATGAAGAAGTATTATCTAAAGCATACAAATGAAAACTATCCCATTCTCAAAAGTAGTATCTAAAATTCTACACAAATGTATCACTGTCCTACTCATAATTTACTCCCAACATTTTAGACACGCTATGAAATTAAAGGAAGAAAAACCTTAACATGCTTACAGTAACAAAACTGTTCCAAGTAAGGTATGGGTAACACCAAATACGATCAACATAATGAAAAAATGTAACATACCTCTATGTGAGATTTGTTCAGAAGCCACGGTCGGTGGGCAAGAATTTTGTTTATTTCGTATAAATCCCTTAGCTTCTGTGGAATTTGAGATAACCCCTTCAACCAGGTCTGGTTCCCACCTTGAAGAAGGAATTCTTGTTTCTGCAGATTAATCAAGTAACTGCACTGATGCCTCCCTGCAGCCTACAATAGAAAGCAAGTATCTTGTTAATCAAGGCAGCTTCATGAATTCCTGAATATACTTTACTAAAGGTGCAAAGTTCTGGGGGGAGGGGATTTCCCTGATTAATAATTTTGTCCAGATAATCTCTCCCAACTCCAAAAAAATGTTCAGGGGGAGAGTTTTTATCATAACAACAAAGATAAACAACTAGTTTTAGCTTGAAATATACTTTCTCCAGGGATAATAGAGGCATTCCACGAACAGTGGGCTTACTCCATGTTAATGTTAATAACAAAATGAATTAATATGGAAATTATTATTGTTTTTAAGTGCATTAAGGTGTAGATGTTTGTGAATGCATATAATTTGCACATTTCACCAATAACAAGTTATCATCATTTGCAGCCTATATGCTTCGTAGACAAATGAAGTCAAAATTTGTTACATTTTTAAAGCGTCACACACATAACACACTTTTGTTAATACTTTTCACGCATTCAGCCCACACCATCATACTCAAGTTTTTTTCACTTGTTAGCAGACACCACAAAAAACTTCATAATTCAATGAAATCAGTTCTTTATGAATATTTTAATTCAACCTCATGTCTAGAACCTTCAATTACGTGTGCAAAATGTCACACATGCAAAGCTGGAATGCCTCAATATCAAAACCAGCACAAAAGAACAAAGAATAATATCTGTGTCTCTGCACGTGGGGATCCATGTTCAATGAAGTGTTGCACTCACTCACACTCTCTCTCTCCCTCTATTTTTTTTTTTATAAGAGTATAGGCGTATGGTAGTAATTAATTTTACTTCCTTAGGAGGATTAATCATCTTGGATAATAAGTTGTAAAATACTGAGAAATTAATCTTCAGGGCCACTTTTTCGCCTATAGACAGCAGCTGCTGATAAGGGATGAGCCCCTCTCCCGAAATAAAATTCTGGCTAATTGCCTGTGTACAATAAAAGATAATATAAGTATGAAAACTTATTGGTTAAATCAATAGAAAGCAAAAACTAAAATAAATATATAACAAAACCATTTCTAATTTATGGACATTTTAACCAGCTGGTAAAGAAGTTAGTTTGCCAAGTTTACAAAATGTGAGATGTGAAAAATCCAACCATATTGTTAAGAGATGGAAAGTGATTTACAAAAATCAATTATACGGTGAAAGTGTAAATACTATATTCAAAGAATCACACGATATCATCCAGTTAATATTTCGTATCTAGTGTGCAACAGAGCACATGTCCAGATCAAACATTTTATTCAATGAAAATCACTGTGCCAAAAATTTAAAGTAAAACAACTTTAAAATATTACCAAATTTTGTACACAACTCTGTAACAGGCACCTAGCTAAGTTTGTTATCACATTCCTTAAGAGTTTTGTCAGACTTCTCAGCATATTTTTAACAATATACATTTACATATACTGCCGGAGGCTAGTATGAAATAACAAAAACTCACCATTATGGCTATGAAATGCCTATAGTCATACGGCAAAGGGCCATCTCCTCTCAAGATGAAGTTCTGGGTTCTAAGGAACGTATCCAAGTAGGTTGGATGGTACCCCATCACCTGAGTAACGTGGTCTAACCTATTGTTTTGCAGGAACGCATCGATGAAGAGCATATGATTCTGAAAAGAAAAAAGAAAGAACTCTGGTAAATTGAAGTCAGTTTTATTGATTACACTATACACATGACAAATTTATATTTGTATCTACCAAATATATTTGGAAAAATCGCATTGGAGTACAACAGAGTAATCCAAGACATGCATTTTCTTTATTTTTTACTTAAGTTTGGCAAATTTCTGCCTTTGCTCCGCTTATGCCCATCAGGTGTACAAATTGTGAAGAACAAACTCAATGGTTTTCTCTTTTAACATTTCGAAATTAGGAAACGCTGAAATAAGACGGAAGCAAGAACAACCTAACCGCTCACACTATTATTACCCAGGCAAAATATTCCAGAATGTATTGAGTGAGATACCATCAAGGCCAAACCCTCACATATCCCCCCCCTCTCTAATTCCCATTAAAACAAGGGCCATATACATGGACAGACGCAGGATTTTTTTTTTTCTGGGAGGGGGCAAAATAGGAATATGTTTCCCCATAACAGTGTTGCCCTCTCAAAAACCCTCCTTCAGTTTAAAGTTATGTTTCTGCTGTGACAATTACTTTTGTCACCAGTCTTTTTGTAGTTTATGTGAGTGTATTTTAGAATTTCGTAAATACTCTTAACAACTTTCTGTAGCCAGTTGTGCTTTTTGGGCTTTTCTTGGATTTTCGGTTCTAGACGGCGAGGGTAGGAAAACAATAGCGACTTGTGGAATTTTTGACACTAAGGGTGACTTTTACTTGTCCAGCAATGGAAAGAACGTCCTAGTTGCTGACCGAGGGGGAGTTCTGTCGCAACACGTGTGAGGACTGCTCTGTTTTTTTTCTTCACCCCCAAACCTCCCAAGTGGACAACGAGCCTGGAAGAAAGACCGCCGTCCAGCATTTTTTCTAAGCTAACGAACTGCGAGGCGGTTGATTTTTGAAGTTTCAAGATTTCCTTAAATACCCCTGGACTCCAGAGGACCGACACAGTTTAGCGCCATATTCAGACCGAGCACCATCTCCGCGTCACTTTGCGCGAGATACGGAACTTTGCTTTGTTTTAACTTTTCGACCGCGTCGTGTTAATTGTCGTGAGTGTGTGATCGCAGTGACAGTGCCAGGAATTGAGGCCGTGTTGAATACGTGTCTCACGTGCTCCAGATGTGTTTTTCCCTTTTTGTAAGGAGGGACATTGAATAAATATGGGCGGCTGAGAAAGCTACGAGAAGGACGGGACCTTCGGGTTTCCGATTACTGCTGCCATGAAGCCAAGAGAAGAAGCCACGACGCCTGCTTAAGTATACGACGCCTTAAGTCAAGAGAACAGCACCACGACGCTTGCATAACGGCGTCTGAGATGAAAGCCACGCCGCAGCGACAACTCGCATTGCCAACCCAGGTGGGAGACGACAGTACAACAGTGAGACGAATGCTACACCGAGAAAAGGAGAAGAGATAGAGAAAAGAGAGAGAGATGAGACGACGTCCGCCCTTAGACGACCCGACGCCCTGCGTATCCCCGAACGGCCATTGAAGCCACGATCGGATGCAACGCCCCGAGCAGACAGATGGAAGCGAGGTGCTTTTTCCGCCCATCTTCGTCGCCGCGATGGAAAATAGGAAGAAAAATGAATGTTACGTCTAAGTCGAAGAGACAGTTTTTGCCCGCCAGGAGGACAGACTGTCATAGCCACGAGTATCGTCGGGAAGCCGCAACGAGGACAGTTGACATCAACGAGGACCACGCCGCCATTGAGTCGGTATAGTATCCTCCAGTTATTTCTTTATGTGTGAGAGTGAACATTTGTCCACCTACGTCGCTACTGGTTCGTCATAACACAAAGCGAGATGAAATCGAACAATGTTGCCTGCAATTACTAATTATTTTGGCCAGTTAAATCAAAAGTACTATAAATCTTCAAAAATTAAGAACCTATTTCGCTCACCCTTCGAAATTCTATAAATGTAAAAGACCTACTATTTGTTATTGTTTTCCTATTCTCGCGCCGAGTATTTATATGAGTAATTATATGTTTGTGTTTTTATCTTTTCGACCGTGCTCTTTGATAGATATAGGTATCAGAAAAACTAGGTACTCAATAGTATAGCTGAGTTAATCATTTTGAATATATCCTAGTTTATATTACAGTCGTTTGTATTATCAGCACTCGTGTACTTGTAATCAACTTAATTTCCTCTTGTCATTCATTTAGTGTATGCTTATTTGCATTGTAGTGCCTCAACAATGTGTAATGTCAATTATTATTTACTTTTGTAACTATGACGCCTAGCTAATCGCGTCTCATTCGTGACAGAGTGCTGGCCGCGCTTATTTACATTGAAAGCAAGCCTAAGGGGCTAATAGAAATCTCAAATTCGAAGGTACACGGAAAATAAACCAAAGAGGCGGTTAGATATTTTATCATGTAATGGTATATTGTGTTCACCCCTGCAGCGTGTGTGTGTGAGTGCATGATAGAATGAGAGTGAGGGGATATGTAATGGTTACATTATCATTGTTGTGTTTATTTTTGCCGAATACACGTATATATTCGTTATCCTACAGGTGTCTTTGATTCATTTATATGTATGTATAGATGTATATCCTCGTATGGTCGATATTTTTGGTTTTAGTCCTGAGTTTGAAGCTGCATAGCTTGTCTCCATTGACCAGAAGATTTATAGTTTTCTATTATTACAACAGTTGTTATTATTATTATTGCTATAAATGAATAACAGCACCACTTTATGCACGACGTGGCTTACCGCCGGAGGTGTAAATAACCGACCCGGTGACATGAACCTGGAATTAAACCGTTAGTTGGTAGTAGGAATCGTGTTTCCTTAACCGGAGACGCGAACCAAGGACCGACGACCGTCCAATCGGGCGGCCGCGGAACCCTGAACCTACGGACTAGCGGTAGAGTTGTTTGGCACCTCGAACTGGGGTCTTCAATCTTCAGGACGAATGGTCGAACCCGTTACAATTTGGCATCCCGAACAGGCACCGGTCTTCTTTTTCGCCTTCATCGGGTGTGTCAGGGTAGTAGTTTTACAAGTGCATAATATTTTTTTGAGTAAGCGTTGAAATGTTTTATACATATTTTGCTATGTTTATTGATATCCATATTTAGTATTCGGTGTTTATGTTATCTCGGCGCGAATTTGATTAACGTAAAGGGCAATTATGTAGGCAAACATCGGCAAGGGCGATATTTCAAGGAAGTATGTTATACAGATTTAGTGGCAATTTTTTGTGTGTGCGCGTCGTTTTTATTTTCATTAGGCTTCTACAAGGTAGCAGGAAAGGACCCGTCGTGCCCTCCTCTCTGCATTTTTGATAGGTATTTGTTTGTATTGTTTTTCTGTAGTGCGTTATATATTTTTGAAGTGCAGATTTATTTTCTGACGACCTCAGGTCATAGTGAGTGTTTTAAATATCTAATGAAATTGAGAAGTGAAAAAATTATTTCTGGAAAGATGAGCGTAGCACGGAATTGTGTAGTTTGCGGGATTGAAATCCCATTAGGTGAAATGGACCTGTCGAACGAAGCGCAGCCGCGCTGTAGTACTTGTGCTATTTCGTCAGGAACTCCAGGACACGGGGGCTTAGTGGTAAATACTGAATCCACGCCACCTATTGAAGACCTGAATCAGCTGACCCCTTCCCCCCCGGAAGAAGTCGCTCCGGTGGAAAAAACAGATGATGCATTGAATAATGGCGCCGGCACCAACGACAGGATGTTCGAGATGATAAGACAGCTGATCCGAGCGGAGCATGCGGAGACACAAAAGCGGATAGAACAGCTTGAGACCCGATTCCAGGAAGTGGTGCGTGTTTCGGCGGAACAAATGACTGAACGTTTTTCCACGCGTTTACAAGTTACTGAGCAGAAACTCACCGCGGAAATCGCTCGCTTGGATTCCCGTGTTGATGACCAGGACCAGCAGTTGGCAACACTGTCGCGACGGACAGACCACACGGAAGAGAAACTGGCACTTATGAGAAAATCCTCGGCCCAGCTTGAGGCGAGCTGTCACCAAAACTCTGAAGGTCTGAGAGAGCGGGTGACGAAAACAATAGGCGAGGTTGAGGACCATTCGCAAAGGATACAGGCCTTGGAAAAAAGAATGGACAGTTTGCACCTTTCTCACCCTCAGCGACGAGAAACGCCCGCGGCTACGAGGACAAACCCAGGTACTTCGGCCACCAGCAATAATGAGGAGCCTGTCAATGAGCCAGCAATAAATGAGAGTTTCCCCGGTTTACCCACTCGACCAGCGACCACCAGCTGCGAAGGTCATTATTCGCCACCCACAATTGCGAGGCGAGCTATTTTCCCTCTTGAATATAAAGCCCATTTCAAAAGATTCAACGGGGCTGATCGGGTTTTACCGTCTGCATTTTTGGAAGGATTTGAAACTACCTCAGAGGAGCTGTCCTTAGGGAATGATGAAAAGATCCTTGTACTGCGGGGATTAATGGAAGATCGGGCGAAAAATTGGTTTCAAACGAATGAAAGGCATTTCACATCTTATGAAGCTTTCCGGGAGATGTTCCTGAGACACTTTCAGCGGCCGATCCAAGTAGAACGCATGTTAATGTTACTGCGCAATGAACGTTACAGCCGAAACGCGGGAGTTACGTACGCGCAATATTTCTGGAAAAAATATAATGAATTCAAGGCACTGCAGCCTCAAATGACGGCTCCAGAAATAATCGCGGCGCTGATATATCATTTTCCGCAAGATGTCCGGCGTCACCTTAATGGCAGTTGTGTCTTCGACCCCGATTCGATGTCGCTGACGCTGGAGAACCTGTACCAGTGCTCAGAAGAAGAAGAACGCGACAGGGCAGAGCGCTGGAATAAGCGTCCCAGAGGAGAAGATGATCGTCACGGCCGGAACCGACCCCAGCGAGTTCAGATGGTTCAGCGAGGACAGCACCACGATCCGCGCGCCAATGATCAGAACTTTCATCCCTTACCACCTCCGCCACAGAGAGAACAGCGGCAGTACCAGAGAGGCAGACGTGGAGGAGGAAATATGCGTCGACCGCCGCACGGCACAGTGCAGGGCAACCGCGACGATAAGTTTCAACTAGGTCAGATACGTGATGGGTATTACCGACCCCACGGTCGATCAAGGAGCCCGCAGTCGGACCGAGGAACTGAGGATGGAAAACAGGTGCAAACAAGAGGTGACTCTCCAACACCTGGCGTCTCCGGACTTCAGCGTTCGGGAGACCGCTCTTAGAGATTTCAGGTTTATGTTAATGGACTAGTTATATTTTTATATTTTTCTCTTGTGTCATTATTGATTTTTTATATGAGTATATTCCAATGAATTATCTTTTTACGTCCTTTAAGGATTGTTTTATTGTGTATTTACTCATAAAAGCATTTTTCAAGTATAGATTCGATTCATATACAGGGTGTTTTCAAAAAAGTGTTCATATACAGGATGTTTTAAAAAAATATGTAACCTTAAAAAATCTCCCCAGCCGAGAGCGATTTTTAAAGCCTACAATTTTTTTTGAAGTTAGGGGGGGCGAGATGTGACAATTACTTTTGTCACCAGTCTTTTTGTAGTTTATGTGAGTGTATTTTAGAATTTCGTAAATACTCTTAACAACTTTCTGTAGCCAGTTGTGCTTTTTGGGCTTTTCTTGGATTTTCGGTTCTAGACGGCGAGGGTAGGAAAACAATAGCGACTTGTGGAATTTTTGACACTAAGGGTGACTTTTACTTGTCCAGCAATGGAAAGAACGTCCTAGTTGCTGACCGAGGGGGAGTTCTGTCGCAACACGTGTGAGGACTGCTCTGTTTTTTTTCTTCACCCCCAAACCTCCCAAGTGGACAACGAGCCTGGAAGAAAGACCGCCGTCCAGCATTTTTTCTAAGCTAACGAACTGCGAGGCGGTTGATTTTTGAAGTTTCAAGATTTCCTTAAATACCCCTGGACTCCAGAGGACCGACACAGTTTAGCGCCATATTCAGACCGAGCACCATCTCCGCGTCACTTTGCGCGAGATACGGAACTTTGCTTTGTTTTAACTTTTCGACCGCGTCGTGTTAATTGTCGTGAGTGTGTGATCGCAGTGACAGTGCCAGGAATTGAGGCCGTGTTGAATACGTGTCTCACGTGCTCCAGATGTGTTTTTCCCTTTTTGTAAGGAGGGACATTGAATAAATATGGGCGGCTGAGAAAGCTACGAGAAGGACGGGACCTTCGGGTTTCCGATTACTGCTGCCATGAAGCCAAGAGAAGAAGCCACGACGCCTGCTTAAGTATACGACGCCTTAAGTCAAGAGAACAGCACCACGACGCTTGCATAACGGCGTCTGAGATGAAAGCCACGCCGCAGCGACAACTCGCATTGCCAACCCAGGTGGGAGACGACAGTACAACAGTGAGACGAATGCTACACCGAGAAAAGGAGAAGAGATAGAGAAAAGAGAGAGAGATGAGACGACGTCCGCCCTTAGACGACCCGACGCCCTGCGTATCCCCGAACGGCCATTGAAGCCACGATCGGATGCAACGCCCCGAGCAGACAGATGGAAGCGAGGTGCTTTTTCCGCCCATCTTCGTCGCCGCGATGGAAAATAGGAAGAAAAATGAATGTTACGTCTAAGTCGAAGAGACAGTTTTTGCCCGCCAGGAGGACAGACTGTCATAGCCACGAGTATCGTCGGGAAGCCGCAACGAGGACAGTTGACATCAACGAGGACCACGCCGCCATTGAGTCGGTATAGTATCCTCCAGTTATTTCTTTATGTGTGAGAGTGAACATTTGTCCACCTACGTCGCTACTGGTTCGTCATAACACAAAGCGAGATGAAATCGAACAATGTTGCCTGCAATTACTAATTATTTTGGCCAGTTAAATCAAAAGTACTATAAATCTTCAAAAATTAAGAACCTATTTCGCTCACCCTTCGAAATTCTATAAATGTAAAAGACCTACTATTTGTTATTGTTTTCCTATTCTCGCGCCGAGTATTTATATGAGTAATTATATGTTTGTGTTTTTATCTTTTCGACCGTGCTCTTTGATAGATATAGGTATCAGAAAAACTAGGTACTCAATAGTATAGCTGAGTTAATCATTTTGAATATATCCTAGTTTATATTACAGTCGTTTGTATTATCAGCACTCGTGTACTTGTAATCAACTTAATTTCCTCTTGTCATTCATTTAGTGTATGCTTATTTGCATTGTAGTGCCTCAACAATGTGTAATGTCAATTATTATTTACTTTTGTAACTATGACGCCTAGCTAATCGCGTCTCATTCGTGACAGAGTGCTGGCCGCGCTTATTTACATTGAAAGCAAGCCTAAGGGGCTAATAGAAATCTCAAATTCGAAGGTACACGGAAAATAAACCAAAGAGGCGGTTAGATATTTTATCATGTAATGGTATATTGTGTTCACCCCTGCAGCGTGTGTGTGTGAGTGCATGATAGAATGAGAGTGAGGGGATATGTAATGGTTACATTATCATTGTTGTGTTTATTTTTGCCGAATACACGTATATATTCGTTATCCTACAGGTGTCTTTGATTCATTTATATGTATGTATAGATGTATATCCTCGTATGGTCGATATTTTTGGTTTTAGTCCTGAGTTTGAAGCTGCATAGCTTGTCTCCATTGACCAGAAGATTTATAGTTTTCTATTATTACAACAGTTGTTATTATTATTATTGCTATAAATGAATAACAGCACCACTTTATGCACGACGTGGCTTACCGCCGGAGGTGTAAATAACCGACCCGGTGACATGAACCTGGAATTAAACCGTTAGTTGGTAGTAGGAATCGTGTTTCCTTAACCGGAGACGCGAACCAAGGACCGACGACCGTCCAATCGGGCGGCCGCGGAACCCTGAACCTACGGACTAGCGGTAGAGTTGTTTGGCACCTCGAACTGGGGTCTTCGGTCTCCAGGACGAATGGTCAAACCCGCTACACTGCAACATCATTCCAATAATTACATAAAATACAGTGACAAATGAAATTATATGTGTATGTATATTTTTTGGTGACATTCATTTTCCCCCCTTTCCGCCATCCATGGCCATATGCGTCACAGAACAATACCAACACACTGGTAACCTAAACACAAAAATGATTAAATTAGTTTGTTTAAAGTTAACTTTGTCGAATAAAATAACCAGGCCCTGATTCCCAGTGTACACAACTCCCCCAAATTTCCTCAACGCCCCCTTAAAATTTCAGAGGCCCAATTTCTGGTCATATTGGCTCTAAATATACCCTACACCCCCAAGTGAAAAATTCTGGATAAACGCCTGAGTGTAGAGTTGGGTAAGTAGTTTTTGCCTCATAAGTAATCGAATCGGGAAACCTTAATTACGTTTTTCTGAAAATCGTATTTCTGTCAAAGTGCAACCAAATCATATAAAACAGTGGGTGACTTAGTGATTTGTTCATACACACCACCATCTTTCACAAAGCACGAACTCAACAACTTTACAACAAATTAAGAACGATCTTGCTGTTATCAATTCGGGAAAGGACTGGGATTTGAATTCCTCAATACACCACGAATATATCACTCATTGCGGGCTGATTACACAAAAAGGTAGTATGTTCTGAAGACTCCTTCGCGAAAGAGACGGAAATTTCCGACATGGAAGTGCAGGATCTCTGTGATCGACAATGGTGCGCCTTCTTTGTCAATGAGTCACTTTCAGGAAGGAAGCGAAACAAGTCATGCGACCGCACGAACCGTGACCATCGCGTGCTCTAGTTGGCCTTGAAATGCCCTCAAGACTACAGCGACCAGAATGCAGGCTAAAAAATCATCCATAACCTGGCTTTGTTCCCTTCCCGGCAGGTAACCAACGACAAGGAAGTTGCAGGTAGCAGCAAAATAAGATAAGGAAGACACACAGGGTGTTCCAAAATTATCTTCTAACTTTTTACCCAAGGCTTGCTGCCATGCTAGTAAAGCTCCACATCTGAACCTCTGGTGTACGAATAACGCCGAGACGGCATTCGACATTCTGCAATTTTCTCTGGAACTATTATGTTGGCAACTGCAATCCAGTACTTGAGCTAATACAAATATATGAAATCTTAGCGGTACACAATATCCTTAATATCCCAACCCGCTTCCAAGAAGAAATAGAAGGAAAGTCCACTGAACCTGGAGGCCAAGGATTTGGACCATCATTGCCAGTGGCGTGCCCAAGAGGGGGTTTCTTCAACCTTTCGAATTTCCTGGGCACGCCACAGATCATTCCAATCCATCTATTAGAAAATAATGCATCAAGGACCTCACGACCACAAAGTGTGGGGGTGCACTGCCCTTTTGAGTGCAAATAAAATTTTACGAGATTGTGTTACATGTACAAAAAACAGAACTTTGCTAACTTGTTTCGTTAAGGTTTTTTGCAGGGTTCGAATTGTAAATATAATTTTGGAACACCCTGTATGTGTATGAGTCAAGATGCTTCAACAACGTAAGGTGGTTGGAGACAAAATCATCCAAAATGTCCTAGCAATGACAACTGTTCTGAGGTAATTAGGACAGAGCGCCTATTGGAATGTTCCATGAGTCCAGGTTATTTTCTAAAGGATGGTATAGGTAGCAAAAAATACAGAATCGCAACCTCCCCCCCCCCCCATCATCTGACACACACTTTCAGACTGTCAGTTATGATTCACTACACAAGCCGTCAGTTGACAAATAAAATTTCCGAGGCGAACTTTGGAATCAACAGTAACTTTCCATACATAAAAACAAATGTGCATATCTGCTCCTTCCAAGCACATTCGAACGAGATAAAACTTAATCTCGCTATGATGTCACACGACTTTTCGCTTCCTGCTACTTGTATTATGCGTGCACATGGGAAATCAATTTTTAATTAGGATGCAATAAACAGTAATATATATATATATATATATACTGTATATTTCTACAAGTACACAATCTGCAACAATGATACTGGCGATTTCAAAGCTTGAGGGGAAAAGTCAAATTAATAAATAGTAATTAAAAACACAGAAAAGTCGTCCGCCCACTAAAGAGTCGTGATTCCGTCACTATCGTACTGTTCCCTGCTATATTTGGTGATGGGGCACACTTATTATGAATTGGAAAATTGGATAAAATTTCTTAGTTTTCAAATGAGTAATATCCTACAAAAAAACTCATTAAAATCGGCGCCTGAAATGGAAAAATATTAAATAAATAAATATTAGCTGGGGAGATACCGGATTAAATTTCACACTAACAATTAAATACTAGTTTCATATAATTAATTAATACAATAAAAGTTTTTTTAAAAAAACATTTCTAAAATGTATATTTCAAAGCTTTTTGTTGCGAAAAAATGTGACTTTATTTATTCAACTGCTGAACGAACAGTTGATTCGCAAGTGCATTTTCAAGGGTTTATTACAGAACATTAAACATTTGAGGAGTTGAACCCTTCCCGTTGTGGTCACCGGATGGTAACTGACAAAGCTGGTTCGTTCGCTCTCCGCTGTGAATCATTCACAACCAACCAACCACCTTTCTCTCTTGAAGGTGACATTCCTTCAATTGTGCATCTCATGTGCTCACGCAACACAATGGTCATTAACTCACATTATATTTAACATTCACGGTCAAGTTCAAAGTACCACTGCACGACACCAGGACGCCACCAAGGACAGAAAGAATGAATTGATTCCCAGGCGAACTTCAACCAGCACACACCGCATTCCTTGCTGATAATGGCATGCAAAGAGGTGAAAAAACACAGATCGCGCTAACGTATTTTCCTTTGACAAAAGCATCACCTGGACCACACGCTGTCGTATATCCTGTGAAAAAAACGGACCCCCTCCCTCTTCCACCCAAAACCAACCATTATCGATTTCCTTTGTCAGCCTCTAATGTACACCCTCAGCTGTCCCAACACTAACAATTTCCCACCTCAAAACAAACGCGATATCCAGATCGGTACCAATCTGGTAGAGCACAACAAAATATCCGTATTAGACGTAGATGCACTCGTTCCATATTGTATGCGTTTTTAATTCCTTGCCACACATTAGAAAATGACAATCAAAATGTAAAGAAACGCATAAATTCAGTAAAAAAAATGAAAATAGTTTCATGCCATACATAATATTAAGCGCATATTCAAAATAACCACCAAAAAGGGACACAAAACAAAAAAAGGCAAAATGTAGTTTTTACACAAAGGTTGCAACACTTATCACCGTACGTACATGCTCACTCCACACACACCTTTGGTTCCCGTAGGTCCGGGTTCCTCTCCTCGGACCCTGTAACAGCTGCAGGGCCATCTGGCTAGTACAGGAAGTAACCATCATTGTAAGACAAGACAAAACCCCTCAGCCAGCATAGCAATGGGTGTACCAGGAAGTAACAGGAGACCTCAATGTACAACCCCTTTTTTTCGTTTTTAACTTCTATTATTTAAGCTTTGAATGGAAGTAAAAAAGAAAGAAAACACATGCCAAACTGCAGAATGCCTTACGTCCGCCTGGCACTTGGAAAAACACATGAATACGAAAATTTTAACATATCTCTTTTTGTATGAACTTATGCAATCCGCAAAGAAAGCTAAAAATATCACTTGCGACTTACTTCTCGCTTCAATGGCTCCCCATTGCTGGTGTACACTAGCGCCACATTCTCTCTGCTAACGCCTGACCAATTCTCCTGCATTCGTGTGCCTACAAAATCGGTGGCGAAATTCTGTGGGACAGGGAGGTGCCGCCAATAGGAGTTTTGTTATAAACACAAACATAACAAAGGATAATGCCTGCCTCTCTCTGTGTGTGTGTGTAAAAGAGTAGCATGCTCTCCTTGAGGAGACCGAGTGGGAATTTGCAACAAATATTATGACTTTTGGTATCATATTCGAGCCACTTTACATATTTTACAACACTTACACACACAAGAAAATCTCCGGCCTCGAGTTGCAACTGGGGCAAAATTTGAAGTAAGAAATTTGGGAACAGACCTGATCTATGAACGCAGTCGGCTGTTACTCGCCCAAGGCGGAGACTTAAAATTTGCATGGGCGCAAATTAAAAAATTGAGTTCCAATTTGATGTTTCCGACCGCTCATTTCGAACGCTGATTGACTCTTACACTTACTCCTATCTCATATAAGAGGTAGATAATTACATCTACAATACAGCAAATCATTTTAAGGGTGATCAGACGAAAAACTTGTGTCCAGCCTTGCACAGAGAAGATAATTTAAACAGGGGCCCAAAATTTAGTGCATGGGCACGAATTATGATTATCTCGAAACTCCAAGGGTCCACACACACCCTCCAACATGATACATAAAATTCTAAATCTGGCATACGGTTAACGTTTTCTTCATGAACACTAAGTTAGAAAATTATTATATTAGTTTGATTTATAATGACTAAAACTGAGATTAAGATCAACTGTGTTTCCTGTGCGTAATAACTTCATCACATACGCAGTTCCGGCCAAGGGAGGTTGGTGGGGAGTCATAACACCATTTGGCCTAGTAGCCCCCCCCCAAAAAAAAACGCAGGGAAAGGTTGCAAAATGAGGGTGGACTTAAAAAAAAGTATACGCAAATACCCCTACGAAAATCCTAGTCACCCCACTCTCCGTGGGGTAACTAAGAAAACAGAACCACGGATTATGGAGATGCTACGTGGGAGAGGCAGCAGAGCAAACAATTCCATGTCGCCACTAAAATCTCTCATCAAAAAAATTCACACTTGCAGGACCTTCCATCCAAGGCCATCAAGTCTTTATTCCTCCAACCAATAAAACAACTAAAACTCGCCGAGGCGCAACTATTTGTGCGCACAAAACCATGACGGTTGTCCCACTTACATGGGTTTTTCTCTCCACAGGTCCATCTCGCTCAACTATAACATTTTCCGGCCAAGCCGACCGCTGAAGACAGCTACCAAGCAACCATGCACCGAGAACAACGTGCAACCTAGAGCCATGGCCTGAAGCGACCAGTGGCACGTTTGAAGTGACGTAAACGCTTCGTGACAGAAATAATCCAGGCTTTCAACAGGCCCGCAGCTGCAAAATCATCACCGAGTGTTCGCTAGGAATTTGCAGGCACCAGAGAGCCTGCGTGCAACGTACGCACACGAACGGCGACAAACGAACTCAACCCCACCACCTCTCGCAAGCAAAAGTCAGATTTTCTCACGCAGGACAACATATCTCAGATAGATGTTTCTTTTTGCTAACGAAGCCGTCAAGAATACAGCTGGAAAACCCGAAACTTCCACGATCGCATAAAATATGCACAATGGCAACTTCTCAGCAGACGCTCGTCGTGGGTCAAGGTGCATTGGGATGCACAAGCATTGAGCATATTTGATTCTAAGACGATTACGACTTAGGGCATCATTTAAATTCTTGTGGAAATGAAAATCAGAGTGCGAAATTAGCGGCTATGCTATGCTATGCAGTTTTGATATCTATGAACATGATGGAAACCGTTGTCCTCTCTCAATGCTCATTAACATACCACGGATAATGGATTCCTTCCGTCAATCAAATACACGATGGGATCATAAATAAAGAACTAACCAATCAAACTGTGTTATTTAAACTGTAGAAACACATAGACTGAACGTATCGGCTGATTTTTCAGCCAATACGGTAATCGAAAGATTTCTTCTTACCAGATACGTTGCAAAGCGAAAATCGAAGGAATTTTTCCAGCTACTTGGCGACTGCATTACTCGGGAAACAGCGCCTAAATATAGACGCCTCGTGTGAAAAACCATTATTACTCAAGGGGCGACCTTCCACGCAGTACACCCAATTGTCAACCTCACTTCACTTCCCTGGACTGCAGTTTGCAGACGAACGAGGTTCTGGTGACTGGCAGTATGGCCAGTATAATTTAGTATGTGTTGTCCTGTTTTTTTGTCCTTGTGTGTGCTGAGTGTCCCTTTACAGACTCAGACTCTAATGGAAGTCAGAATGTTTTAGTAACACAACATTGCAATTATGCTACTTTTGTTATGGTAAAAGGCTGGACCCCGTATAATGTGACGGTTTCAAAATAGCCTAAGTGCTGACGCACCGAACATTTTCAATTCAATTCAAGAGCCTCCCCTATGGCGCAGTGGTAGCGTCGTCGCCTTGTAATCAAGGGGTCCCGGGTTCGATACCCGGTGGAGGCACATAGTGGTTCGGATCCCACTTTAAACTGTAGGTCCAGTCCCAATCAGCCTTACTGTGCACAAAGTGGACTTAAAACACCACCTCAATCAATCAACAATTCAAATCAAACCATTTTTACTGAAATCGAAGAATTACGAACTCCATTCAAATTTCGCTTCTACGGCAACAGTGCGGAATTTATCGCCTTCAAGTAAACCCCAAAACCTTGGAAAATCCACTGCATCACTTTTAAATGCAAACTGAACATTATTTTAACATTCCCACAAATCAAAAATTACCCCATTCTCGATTCCTATAAAAATGCACAGTTTGCTTCTTGTAGACACTAAATTGTATTGCTGCAGAAATAGAGAACCTCGCAAACCTTAGCCATCACCAAGCTCGACATTCGAAAGGAAAGGGACCAGACAGCCTATCATGGAA
Organism: Lepisma saccharinum; assembly: GCF_977018435.1. Taxonomy (NCBI): domain Eukaryota; kingdom Metazoa; phylum Arthropoda; class Insecta; order Zygentoma; family Lepismatidae; genus Lepisma; species Lepisma saccharinum. Next base: position 61,295,229 of record NC_139234.1, on the reverse strand, counting down.
GAATGACTAATCATTTGACTGTTGGAAGTATGAGGAAAGAAAGACCCACGTCGGGGAAACACCTTCACCTTGTCTACATACCCGCACCGCGATCACGTGATGGTAGATCTTCCCACGCGAGCTATGACAACTGTCGGTCGCTGGAAGGAAGCGTCATCGTCTGTCTGCCAGTACCTCACTTCCGGCTGTGCTCGCACCGGGGGGCATAATTCTGCGGTTGAACCTATTCAACAAAGGTCCCTTGCAAACCCCCTATCACTAAGAGCTTTAGATTTTAATCACAAGAGGAAGCTTATCCACAAACAGGGGCTCCGGCGCACTCGACTCCGGTGTGAACGGTCCCGGGTTCGACCACCAGTGGGAGATGCAAAATTGTAGGTGTTGGCCCACCATCATGAGGACAATTAAGAGGTCTACGTAATTGAAAGCAAGAGTAGCGGACTTGGGTCTCAACATCGGCCATAACATTCGATGCCTAAGGGTACGAAAAATGAACATGCCTCCAATAATGTTCAAAACGGTGCCTCTTGTAATTCCGATTATTCAACTAACCTTCTCAGCAGTCAGAATAATTGCATAGCATGTGAAAATTCATATAATATCCACCGCAATGGGGAGGATAATACTTCAAATGAGGTGCGATTTTATAATTTATTAGAACTGCTCAAATCCCTGATACAGCAAGCGAGCGATGCCCATTTCTATTAGTTATGATACAGAAAGCTTAAATTTTAAATCATTTTCCCCCAACTTTTGAACATGCGAAGCATATCTAAATCGCAATGTATACTACGTTAGTGTTCACCTTTTAGCCTTACTGTGGCAAAAAGTGACTGAGGAGTCCGGACAAAAGACTACTCACATGACAGTCCTCAATATTTCTTCCACTGGCAAAAAGCAGATCATTGCAGAACCATTCATATCCACAGCTGAATTCGACCCAAGTGGCATCAAGTTCTACCCTTTGTTCGTCCAATACACAATATATCTACAGGGATTAAATTTCACGTAACAGAAAAAAAAAATAAGCCAACCACGTATTAGACTAGGCTCCACAACTCCCACCTACCGTCAACAACCTGAACTGAGCATCCCTCACTCCTTATCAAGTGATAATTGGAAAACAGGAAGAGGAAACAGGACGAGGATGAGATACAAAACGGAACCCTGCAACGGCGCTCTTGCACTCTCAATGCTTCATTCCGAATACGAGCATAATCGGTCTCAAGCGACGGAAGGTATTATCTTTACCATTAACAATAATTGGACCGATGAGATGTTTCTTTCTGATGGTTCTCTTGTGATAAAACAGTCATGTCCAAAGTCTGGTCTGGCAAAATGATAAACTTTAAGACTTTCGAAATCGCATTCTTTCGCTGACACGAGTTTGTACTGCACACAAGCAAGTATTCACACCATACAAACAATTCACTCCCATGCATATTTTGCGAAATAAAGTAAAATGGAAAGAAATGTTTTTCAACGGCCAGAATCTTTCACAGGTCAAAAGCTACTGAGTTCCCTGGAACACCAATCAAGTATCGCAAGTCACTTTCCAAGGAAAATGTTGAAATGCCTTTTTTGGAGAAAAGAAACTAAAAAAGAAAATAAAAAAAAAACACTGTCCGGCATTCGCTGAAGGATATTAGGCCTTGTAACAGTCTGTATACTGGCATCAAAAATTTCAGATAAACATTAATGTTTACCTCACACGAGTAATGGTTAGCTGAGGTTAGAACATCGGCTCTCTATGCACAAATGAAGTCTTAACAGCATATTGCAGAACATGACTTACCAGAACCTACTCAACAGTGAGAATGTGAAAAGCAACATTAATAGTATGGCGACCGGGAGGGTGGAAGCCCCACCCCCTACAGACATTGGTACAATAAAAATGCTGCCCCTCCACTGTTCTTTACTCATGCTACCGGCGGTCCTCAGATCTCCCGAAAGAGATGGCAAGAAATAAAATAAATAAATATGCCTTCTCTCCTGTAATATGAAGTGAGAAACTTGCACCAAGACGAATTCGATTGAGCTTACTCAGTTTTGCATTGACAGTGTGCACGAAAATTAATGCATAAAATATTTTAGAATCAGATGCAAATCTTACCTTATAAATCTGGCATTTTTGCATTTCTTTTTCCACATTACCTCCTATCGTGGAATAGTACTTTTACATCTCGAATAATATGCCTTCACTGCTTGTAACAAAATGTATAAATATCACTGTTATATGGCACACATTTGGTCAGGGTGCAAGGACCCCTCCCACATACATTCCCAGAGACGTGTATATTTAGGATTAGGACCTAACCTGTCAAGTGCCCGTGAAAACAATGGAGAAAAAACAGAACGGAATATCCAAACCTTGTTCCTCTATTGAACCTAGAATTACCCGGCCTCACCCAGCTTGCACCAATCAGATAACAAACGAAAAGTACAAAGCACACAAATCAATTTTAAAAAACACCACACAAGTTTCACCTTTTGAATAAACAGTCTCGAACTGTGACTAAATTCCTCTCCCAAACTGCCGACCTAATATCTGAAAGGTACAAAGGAGTTGATTTCAGGATTCCAAACCAGTACATTCGAACAACTAGTGTATGGATAGGATTATAGTATAACTATAATGACGCCCTAACAAGGTGCGAAATCCTGGGGGGAACCCCCACCAGCAATCTTGTCCTGAAATTCCCCCAACCAAACTTCTGGGGGGGAGAGTTTTTGTTATAACAACAAACAAACAATTAGTTTGGGATTCGAATATACTTGATGGAATAATATCGAAAACATACAAAAAGAAAAAAACTGACAACAAAGAGTCTCATCTCTTAAGACACTGCACGCAGCAATCTCCAGAACACAGAAATTAGACCGACTTGTTATTTCTTCTCCATTTCTCATCGCCTTTCCTTAGCAACCACGAAGTATATAAATATACTAATAAAACACGTAATAGCATTTATATGTGAATTTTATACAGGAAACTATTAACTATTATCTTCTTAATTTTTGCCCCTCCTCCCTTACGCCAAACATTGTTCATAGCATCAGTAGTAAGAGATTAAAATCTTCAATTTGCAATTACATTTTTAATGAAAGACAGTATCAATAAAAATATAAATGAAATATATATTATTAAGTACTTAGTTATTATAAACGAGCTTTTGCTAAGAGTTTAAAATACGATAACGGTGCTACGATCGGACAAGAAACACATTTTTGCTCTCGACCGTACGACAGCCGGCATACCCGATAGCGAATGAACTAACTAAAGAAAAACTGTTCCTTTGTAACAAAACACCCATCACTCCACCGGGAACTGGTGATTTCCAATTTTTTTAAAGTTAGCCGATATTCAATAGTCATGATTACACCCCACGTACGTCCGAAGAATATTTTCCATGGGAGACACAATAGTCATATTTGCCGCCCCTCCCATAATAAAGAGTTGCATCCTCAAAGAAAAAAAAATATATATATATATGCAGTTTGAAGCTATCATTATCCTACAATGCCTTTAATAATTAATCTAATTTACCGTGACAAATGAAATTACATGTGTGAAATATATACTTTTACATTTAAGTATACATCCAGTTTCGAAGGGGAGTCGTGGGCACCCTTCCGGACGCCCAAAATTCACCCCTTCCAATTTTAACATGGCTGATGCAAGAACATAAAGGTAGACGATATGCCGGTACCATGTGGAAAACACGTGATTTCACAGCTATCAAGAGTCTAGAACCCGACAATCCTTGGAAATTCATCCATGTGCAACTTTTGCTTTTTTCTATAAATTACCTACTTGGACTACTAGACATATTTTACATGGATATTTCAAGCCAAAAGCTTTTTTTATATACATACATATATCTGTGTGTGTGTGTGTGTGTGTGCGTGTATGTATGTATGTATAAAAACACCGGGTCCTCGCCGTACCTTTGCATAAAAACAAAACTATTGAAAAGAATGGAACAAACAGTTCTTTCGTACCACGAACCGAAGACTCGAGAATCTGTGCCAGTTTCACCTTTCTACGTAACCGGCTTTCCTCACACGAATGGAAAACTACTGGCGTGCTAATAAAGCATTGCTCTTTCTAATTACCATGTTCTGGTGAAAGTATTAACAAATTGAACCGCATGCCTTCTCCAAATAATGCATTCTAAATTTAGTTATACAAATGTTGTCACGCAAAAAACAACAAAAAAAAAAAAACATTGTGTGCTTCAGAGTTAACACCGCTCGGGTTGCAATCCCGGCGTAGGGTTTCAAGAACGCCGGCCGGCAAGTTTGAACACGCCCGGTGACCCGGGACGCCACGGGAAGAAAACACGTCTTCGATTGCAATTGCTCCTTTGTGGAACTTTCCGTGCGATTCTGGCGGTAGAAATGTTGACGTGTGCTTGTTCTTTCGGGATTTAAACTAAATCACGAATCTACATACTTCAAAATTACAGCACAATTCATACTGAAAAAATTCAATGTACCCGAACGTACGTTAACGTGCTTACAAGATCGGATACAGGTCTTGCATACACAGGCATACACATGTTAGACCGGCTGTAATTACAAGTTTCACCAGAAATATGTAAACTACAAAACACTTACATCATGTACAATTTGGCCCATGTCTTCTGGCGTCTTTGCTGCTGCCTCCGCAGCGCCGCTTTCGTCGGTTTTGTTTGCGACTGGAATTTTGATGCCTTGTGGAGCTGTCCTGACTTACAATAGCCGTCTTTTCAGATGTCGAGCTGTATTTCATATCACGTTAAACTTTTGTATCCTGGTTGCACAAAAACTAAACACTTACATAAAAAAAACAGCGAACTAAAAAGCTACGATGCAGCAATGTTCTAATCCGTCACTGTTATCATTGTATTTACACGTTAGAAGTTCTCACTACGAAGAAATATTCATACACATACACAAAAACAACTAGCCTGCTTTCCTAATGGCACAACATCTACTCCTTTGCACAGTCTGAAACCGACTGACTTCCGAGACAAAGCAATCATATGTTTAGCGTTGAAGTCAGCTGTCAGAGCTCGTTCTCGTTCCCTATTGGTCACTGAGGCAACCATTGAGAGAGTTGCGTCAGCTGATGGGGAGAGGGGAAGCTCGCAAACAGCCGAAGCTTCACCTAGCAACCAAGTTCCACGCAGTGTATCCAAATGTATGAACCGATGCACACAAAGGATCAAGTCTAACTCTGAGCTTCGGGCTGATGCAACTTGAGCTGTTATACCGGTATGTTACATATCAATTAACAGACATGCTAATTCTTTGCTCTCCACAAAGCTAATGGTTTCGGGTTCGAAATACGGGCAATATAACGTTTATTTGTGTTTTATATTTTATTTTATCAACAATTTGTCATTCTCATTGTCCTGATTATGTGGAAAAAATGAAGTAAAAATTAAAAACTCTTCAGAACTTAAGCCAGTTTATCGAAAAAACATATTCCAAGGCTTCTTTCCATCCTGCTAATCTAGTCGTGATAAATATTTAGGTAATTATAATAATCAAGATGGCCATTAAAGGACATTTTCTTTAAAATATGCAATTAAAGAAACACTTAAATTTGGTTATCCGACCCCCAATTTAAGGGGTGACAATCTATTGCAAGCACATGAAGGAGAAAATTCCCCAGTATTCACATTTTAGAAAATAGTTTTCTTGTGGCTTCCGTAATGCAATGATTACTTTTTAATATTATCATGCATCGATGGCATCCTTTGTCTATTTCTCTTCCAACAACAGACCACTATCGTACACACGCTAAGTTCATTTTAATTGAGTGAAGTCTGTGCTCGAAGTAAGGGGGATCGGGACGACGGTATCCCCCAGCTAGCAAAATTTTCAAAAAACATTCCCCAGCTGCCTCACTGTCGCCAGGGTGCGAAATCCCGAGGGGACAGGGGGTAATTCCACCCCACCAACGATCTTGTCCTGAAATTTCCCCCCACCAAACTTTTCCGGCGGGGATAGTTTTTGTTCTCACAACAAACAAACAATTAGTTTGGGAGTCGATTATACTTCACTGGAATAATTTCGAAAACATATACAAAGAACGGACAACAAAGAGCCTCATCTCTAAGGACACAACCCAGCAATCCTCAGAACTCAGAAATTCGTCCTTGTTATTTCGTCTCCATTTCTCATCGCCTTTCGTCAGCTGTCCCAAAGTATATTAATAAAACACGTAATAGCATTTAGATGTGAATTTTGTGTACGAAACTATTATCTTCTTACTGTCTCTTAATTTTTGCCCCTCCCTCCTTAGCCACGCAAATCATTGATCATGTTAATAGTAGTAATTTCAAATCTTCAATTTAGAATTGAATTTTAAATGGACAATCGATATAGCCTATTGTATATTTTATAATATAATTTTCGATACCCAGTGGAGGCACATGGTAGTGGTTCGGATCCCACTTTAAACTGTAGGTCCAGTCGCGATTAGCCTTACTGTGCACAAAGTGGACTTAAACTCAATAAATCAATTATAATATAATTTGATTATTTAATAATTGATTTAATTATTTAATAATAAAATTGTGTGTGTGTGTCTGCTTCTCCCCCCCCCCCCACCACCAATCTGCAGTGATTTCGCAATTTTGGTCGCCATGTTAAAATAATAGGGACACCCCCCTAACTAGCCCCAAGGCTCGACCAAACATACCCTCAGTCAGCAATATCCACTTCAGGCGCTGGATGAATTTATCAATCATATATCGCCTTGTTATTAACAGGCCCCACGTTCCACTCCTTGTTGAAACAGCCATTTTCCATGTTTCGGATCCCATGTAAAACTGTAGTTTCAAAATCGATTAGACTTCCCATCTGCTTGGCTCATAACCTCGATACCAAAGGCTCTGAATTCGAGTCCTGAGATATTTCTATCAATTTCATTATAGTAATAATCAGTTATCTTCATTGTCACAATTATCTTTCAAGAGTTTTAAAAAGCGTCGTACAATAAGGGAATTACAAACTTTTCCCAATATCAACGAGGACAACGGAAAGTTTGAGGTTCGAATATAGGTCTTGACCTGGACGTTCGTAATATGTTTGTTTCATCTAATCATTCGATTTCATCGTCGCGATTAGACAAAAGTGGCAGAAAAGCAACCCTACACAAGAAAAAGACAAGTACATATTGCCAAAGATGCATTCCTTCGTGGCGGAGCGGTTAGCATAGCGCGCTACGATGCCAGGGGTCCCGAGTTCGAATCCCGACTTGGGCATTCTTTGTGAGCGTCCCTTCATCACTCATCATCGTCTTCGCGATTAGCCAAAAGTGGCGGAAAAGCGAAGTAAAATAACGTAAATCAATCAATCTCACGTCCTCTTTACATACCAAGTAGAGCCGGTCGGTTCAAGGTTACTGAACGAGAAGGCACAATTGCCCAACCGCGGTGACAACGCCAGTCACGAGTTGGCAACCGCTTTCTCCTGTGGAGAAAGAATGAGGGGGAACTTTCCTGGGAGAGTCACGGAACGTTGAGAGAGGTGAAATCGAGCGAGATGTGAAGCCGAGCCGGCCGAGAATGACAAACAGTGTCAAACACCGCCTGATAAAGAACGTTACCGTCATTACGGCTGATTAGAAAAGAAGAAAACGGAGTAAACATAGCAAATCACAGCTTATTTGCTTATCAAGCTATTTCACCACAACCCATCGCTCCACTTCAACAGGAGGCCTTCTGACCCACCACTCTTCTTCTCTCTTCTGACTGGTGAGGGGGGATAAAAGCATTTGACGTGCTTGTCCCCTGCCAAGTGTCAAAAGCTATCGAAACTGCACATGCGATTTTGTAGGGTGTCATAATATTTCAAATGGAAACGGGAATCTTTCAATTTCATGCGTCGATTGTAAGAATCATCTCTGAGCGCTATTCCTGAATTCGACATTGAAAGGACAATCAATCGTAAACAGACAAGGACGGGACGCAACGTAAAAAGCTCAGCAAAGAAGTGTGCTGATTGTGAGTCGAAACGCCAGAGCCTCGTAAGTCTACAAAATGCAGCCCAGGGTGTACTACGCTGATCTTTGGGGTGCCTTTAGAAAGAGTCACCGCTTAACATTCCTCCCTGAATCCCACCTTTGTTTAGGAAAATGATTTTGAAGATATTATTCCTCATTCAAATATTCGTATATTTTTAAGTTGTTGCCGAGAGAGACGCTGTCGAACACGGCTGAATATATACACACAGGGTGTCGCAGTGCATCAGCGACACATTTTCACAGCGTGCAGAGAACATCAAGAACAACGTTTCTCAGAAACGTCTTGCTCGTTAAAGCGTTAAAGTCTTGTTTCGACGCTATGATCCCACGAAAAACAGCATGTTCTGTCCTGCGTGTGTTCAGTCAGCATCGTGTCACAGATTCTCGCTAACGTGGAAGCACGAATCCACCGACCCTCAAAATTGTCGGTAATGAGCAAGAAGCTGTTGTGCAAAAACGTATCAAAAGCACAAGATTCAATGAGTTGAAGGGGAGTGTAGTGCAATTAAAAAAGAGTAAGGTTGATTTAGTCGCAGTGGCGTGCCCAAGGGGGGGTTGGTGGGGGTTATAACCCCCTCCCCCTTTGACCTAGTATTCCTAAAAAAAAAGAACGTCAAAGGTAGGAAAATATGACAAAATGAGGCTTGACTACCAAGAAAAAGTATATGTAACCAGAGGCACAACCACGAATTTTTGTCTGGGGGGGGGGGGGGCAAGTACCAGCATAAACGTACCAATATTAATAATAATAATTTTAATAATAATAATGTTAATAATAATCATGATATTATTATAACATTATTATTATTATTGTTATTGATTTGCTTTATTTTACTTCTTGTGCCACCTTTGGCTAATTTGCGAAGATGGAGATGAGTGATGATATGATGAAATTGATAAATGGACACTCACAACCATCCATGCTCAAGTCGGGATTCGAACTCGGGACCAATATTATTATTATTATTATTATTATTATTATTATTATTATTTGTAGTAGTAGTAGTAGTATCAAAGACGTTATTACCCTCGTAAATTATGCAAATAGGGGGTAGAAGTTGGTGCTAAAGCATTTGTGTTCGAACAAACGATTTGAATTATTTTTCCAACACGTTCAATTTGACATTAATGATGGAAAACAAGCACACAAACTATTTTTGAAAGACAGAAAATGCTTGATAAATGCATTCAAAATATAATTCTTTTTTACATTAACATGTATAACTTTCATGCACGTTATATGATTCACATATATGCAACATGGAGCGACGTCGACACTAACGTATTCAAAGTTTATTTAATACATATTATATACAACATATATTATTTAAATACATTACACATCGAATTCATCCATCTCACAATAAACCAACAGCGAAAATTACATAAATTGTCTCTGAAATGTGCACGCTCCCTTTCCTCAAAACAATTATTCATGCATTTAAAAGAAAATCAATGAAGACAAGTCTTATTTCTCTGTCTGGCAATTTACAATGTATTACAGAGAACAGTGCGGCAGTGCGAGCGAAGCGATCAAGAACATTTTGGGGTCTAATTCTTTTGCAGGCTGAAATCAATGTTGATTTAATAGGGCGCAAATAATTTCACGGGACGCCAAAGCATTCTCTCTTTTACAACTTTTGTGCCTCCCGATGATCTAGTGGTAACATCGTCGCTTTGTGATCAAGGGGTCCCGGGTTCGATATCCGGTGGAGGCACATGGCACAGTGGTACGGATCCCACTTTAAACTGTAGGTCCAGTCCCGAATAGGCTTTCTGTGCCTAAAGTGGACTTAAAACCAAAAATTAATCAATCAATCTTACAACTTATTTTCATTTAGATCGTTCGGTGCCCGCCGCCGCCCCCTAGCTACGGTTCTGAACTTGATAAGACTAAGGAAAGCAGGCATTGCGAACGAAGCGAGCAAGAAAATTTTACGGAAAGTATTTTTATTTGCATACAATTTGAAGTTGTGGGCGGTAATTGCCCCCTGCAGGTACACTTGGTCGTCAATGTTTGCCCCCCTAGAACTCATTTCAGTCCAAAGTTGGCGGGAGGGGGCAATGCCCCCCTGTCCCCTCCTCCCTTTTGAAAATCCTGGGCACGACACTGTTTAGTCGTCTACGATATTACAGCTTGTACTTTATGTAACAGGATACAGGAGGCCGTTTTCTTCCTTTATCAAAGATTGTTGGCGATAGGTATAACCTCGACACACATCTTTCTCACAACTCCACCTCGAAACACAAACGATAGGAAATGTGTTCACTGCTGGGTGTAAGATTATTATCTGCATCTAAATCCAGGGGAAATGCAAACACGCGATTGTAGGTTATCTCTCTCTTTCTTTATGCTTGATTTCCTCCGACAAAGCGACAGTCATATTCGGCACCCACATTCTCTGATAATGACTCAGTGTACAAAGGAGAAAATTAGATCAGACAAGGTCATATTGAGAAGTGGTACATAAGGGAAGGGATAAGTAGAAATACAGTAATAAATACAGGAAATGTCAATCAACAGTAACCCTATTTATTAAGTTTGTTTTACATTAAACAGGGAGAACGGGTGCCGCTTATTTAGTTCAATAAAAACTGTTATACTTTCAATTGAAGTCATTTGTCTGTCAGTATTGGATAATGCCCCAGGGCTTCGAACCCAGGACGGCACGCTTAGCTCAAATAAACATTAAATGCAATTTCTACCACCTCATAATTATTTTTCCTGGTGATTTAAGGATTTCAACTTGTACAGTCACGGATATTAACAATCGCGTTGAAATCTAATGATATAGTTGCAACCCAGACGTGTCGTTTATTTGCCCCGTGGGAAGTAAATGAAGACTCAGGCACGTATCTTACACTATATTTCGGTAGGTGCCCGAAAGAAGTGTCACAACAAATAAAGTTTATAATTAATAGGTAAATAAGGTCACCTAATACATTGAATTTATGCATATTTATAAATGCCCTGAGGTAAGTTGTTTTATTTATTATTTTTTCACGATTTAGCTTTAATTTTTATCGAGGAAGGAAAAGAAAGCTGTCATTTTTCGTAGATCAGCATGTCCCGTAACATTTGTGACTTCTTGTTGTCTATTATTATTTCAGGAACAGGTAAAATATGATATAAGAATAGAGATACAACATCATGTATTCATAGATCAATTTGTATAAAACACAGCCGTCCCATATTTAAAATAATAACGTCAAAAATTATGTAAATGGATCATCTTTTTTTTTAATCACAATCTAATCCTTACCTTCATGCAAGTTCTGCGGAAATAAACCAACTTCATATTATACAACAGTAAATAAGTAATTTGCATATTTAAATTTGGACTTGGCAAGTCCTGCGGGTGGGGTGGGGGGGTTTGGTTTGCCCTGGGCCGCCTTTAAAAATGCCACTACGAAGACGCCACCCCCACATTTACAGAATTAGTTGTACATTTTATATGCTCAGATAATGCATGAAAATTTGAATACATTCGAATTTGAATTTGATTTTAAAATTGTGGGAGCGTCAGCACTTAGGCTATTTTGCTCCCGTCACATTATACGGGGGCCAGCCCCTTATCATTACAAAGAACAACTCGAACGTTGCATAATTAAAAAATCTTAAAATGTTATGACTTCTGTTAAAAGCTGAGGCTGTAAATGGGCACTCAGCACACATAAGGACAACAGGACAATACAAACAAAATTATACTGGCCATGGGGCCAGTCGCCAGAGCCTCGTTAGTCTTCAGTCCAGGGTGTACTAACGTGGAAGTGAGGTTGACATTTGGGTGTACTACGTGGAAAGTCACCCCTTACACCCCTGAATACATTCGAGTTACACCAAAACAGCAACTTGTGTTACTTATTTCTTTTTCATTTGAATAGTTATTTGACTGTTATATCAACTTCCGGATTCCGGAACTGAAACATATACTAGCATGATTTTATGAACTACAGTGATCGTTACGTAATCGTAAAAACATGTATTTTTGACAGACAAGTCAGGTGATAGATAGATGGTAAAAGTACACGATGCAGAGTTGCTTTTCAGGATAGGGTGTAAAAGTTGTATGAATTTCAGTGTTTTTCATAAACTCCCTATTCCCTAACAACGACGACTGACTGCACCGCAAAATTAAAACATTTCATTTACAAACTCCGTATGTAAAAAAAAACACCAGTTCATTGCCTTTTCAAATAAAAGTGTTCAAATCCCAACCTGTTACGATACTTACTATCACCTCTCTGCTATCACTGGCAGTTTTAGCCCAACGTCATGGCCGTGACTAATGCCTGAGTACATCTGGACTGTTGCAAAGACATGCAGCAACAACTTATATTCATGTCGAAACATGTTTCCTCAGATTCAGAGCACAACGTACGACCGCTGTTCTCGGAAACAAAGACACACGAAATTTCCACAAAATAATACTGACGTTAATTAATAAATTTCTTGCCAGCTTTTCACCTGGAGTGTGTTCCTAGAAAATAAAATAAATTAGACAATCACGCAGACTCAATTAGATTCATTAGCGTGGTATTTTCAAGCTGGATTAGTATTTTGTATTTTTTCATATTTCTTATGAAATTGATTAATGTATAGTCAGAAAGAAACCACCGAACCACTATGTGCCTCCCCTCCGCCGGGTATCGAACCTGGGACCCCTTGATTATAAGGCACCACTTACCCTATAAGGTGTTCCAAAAGTCAGTTGACAGAAATTGCCCTCCTCCCCCCCCCCCCCCCCCCGAGTTTAGGAACCCAATCACCGCCACCACACACGCACACAGACAAACAGACAGGATTCTTCGAAAAGGATGGTGCAAAAGGCAAGGCCTGTAACTAGATACCCATACAGCACAACATGGTTTCAGATATGTTAGCAACACATAAGTCGTGAAACATTGTAACATTGCGGCAATGTTGCAGAACATTACAGAAATGTTTCGGGTAAGTTTCAGTAATGTGGAAATGTCCGCGAACATAACACAACATTGATAATGTTACAGAAACATGTAAATGTAACATTACCGACATTACAGAGACATTTCCATTAGGTTGCATAATATTTCAGTTACATTACTGCAATGGTATTTTACAGTGTGGTTATATTGCATGTATTCATGGATGGCATATTTGAGGGGGGTTATTGGGGTTAAGCCCCTTCAAAAATTATTACAATATTAGCATGTAAATCATTTCCTGAAAATAGAATTCACAGGATTCTACTTAGAAAACTAGGTTTAGGCAAGATATCTAAATGTATTTATTTTACCTCTCATGAATTGACCACATATCTTAATTGTCGCAATTAATAAAAGGGGAGAAAAACGGCATAAAAGTACTGGATATTAATTCATTAATATCAGATAACAGGTAGAGCTAAAAACAAAAAGAAACTCAAGTGAAAATGAAATATTGACAACTAAATCACTAAATTCTAAAATAACATCAAATTTGTATAAAATAGTGTTTTACATGCTATAATAAAGCTCTCCCTGGTTTGTAACACCATGTCATGAAGAAGATTGGACTTGAGTGATGTTATCAGCATCATGCTCCAGTCGTTATCCATCCCCTTTACCAATTGATGAGAGGCTGGCAGGATGTAAAACATTTTGCAGAATCATGGTCATCTGAAAATTCGATTCTGTCTGCATTTCTCATTTCATGGTTTTTCAAGCTACACAGTGGTCAAACTATCAGTATTACACAGCAATATTCCAAATTAGATTTCAAATGTTACAAATTGAATATGTGGTTTTAAAGTATATAACTTCCATATACTAAAAATTACCATGTTTAAATTCTGGTATAATCTGGTGTAACATACTGTTCTGTTTTGTAATATTCCTGTTAATTACAAAAGAATCAAGACGTGACTTCAGCCTTTCATCTCAAATAAAATAATTAAATAGCACACTTGCATGTTTGTAGTTTATCAAAACCTTGTACGTACCTACTTGAAATTCTTGACAAGTCTGCATTCTAATAATATTAATTGTGAAGTATTATGTATTCTTCTGTAAACTTGAAATACCTCTGGAGATCATGCAAAAGGTCCTAAAGTAACCTGAATTGGAAATCAATGTCTCTTATACTTACATAACTGGAGAATGTAGACACACATTGACCATGAAAAGAGATTCAGTTAATGAACCAGTAAAAAAATTTTAAAAAAACTGGGAAAAACTACCAGTTCACAAGAGACAAATGCAAAATGGATAAAAGCTAAACTTCAGGAATTTTTGTGCACTAACATTACAAAAATAAGAACACGCCAGACAATTGTTATGATGTTTGGCCAGTTTGAGCCTACACTGTAAGAAATATAAATGAGAGCCTTGTAATCAAGGGGTGTCTAGTTCGATACACAGTGGAGGTACATATCTGTGTATAGTGTGTTTAAAACAAAATAACCACCAAACAAATATAAATAAACATACTTTGACACAGTTATGATGCCAGTGAGTGCTCAGGCACAATTCATGTCCAACGTCATTGCTTTGTAATCAAGGATCCCAAGTTTCATATCTGGTGGAGGCACATAGTGGTTCACATCCCACTTTAAACTGTAGATCAAGTCCCGATTAGACTTACTGTGCATAAAGTGAACTTAAAACACCAAATCAACCAACCAACCAAGCAATTCATGTCAGCATTGAAGTTCAAAAATTACACATGGTTATTATGAAGAAAAAAAAAACATTTTTTCATAAAATATATCCTTTATTTTTATTTTTGTTGTTTCAATACACTTTTTTCTGTAGTTCAGAAGAATTCCATTGCAGGTTCTGCAATATACCCTCATGTTGGAGTGGAATAACATTCAGTTCCTTCCTGTAACGGAAATACGGTCATGTGTAACATCAATTCTGAATTAACATTCTAGTCAGAACTTTCATTTAAAGAAAAATATTTTGCATCAGTAAAATAACAACAACCCAGATTTTTTTAACTTCTAGTTCCCATATACCAAATATTCTTAACTTCAATTTTATTTCTAAAATATATTGTGTGTGATAATATCTGCAAAAGAATACCTATGCCACACTAGGGCTTCTAAACAATGATGACTTTCATCAACAAAAAAGACCAACTTCATCACAGAAAGAATACTCCAGCTGCCTCCATGGTGGAGTGGAGTAGTTATCACAACATACTATGATGCGAAGGGTCCCGGACCGAAGCCTGGCATAGGTATTTGTGAGTGTCCATTCATCAATTTCAGGATCCCTATCTTTGCGATTAGTCAAAAGTGGCAGAAATACAAAGTAAAATAAGCCAATTCAATCAATCAACAATCAGGAATATTGCACAAATTTGTAAGACATTTAATTTGAAAATAAAAATGTTGCAACAATGTGAAAAGTGATCAATAAGTTATCGGGAAATTGTGATTTGACCAATGTTTGAAGATGAAATTTTGGTATTCTGGGCTATGCAACAACCTACTGCATAACATGCCAAGTTTTCTTGTGAGATTATAGAGTTGCAAAAAATCTAGCTTTTTGAATGAACTGTTTCTTTTTTCGATAAAAAAGTAGGCTTTTTTTTAAAAAAAAACAACAGAAATTTTGGCTTATTACCAATTGCAGCTAACCTATTTCACTTGAAGTTATTGTTATGAGTTTACAAGTTTGTAGTCACATATTTTACAACTAGCTACAAAAATTTACATGATGCAGCAGCCAAGAGACATATATTGGCCAATCTCAGTTGGCACATATTGCATAGTGGTTCACCTACAATTTTAATCCTAGCTTACCGAGGAAGAGGGGGAGGGGGGCTTGCAGTCCAACCACCTCTTATTTTTTAGATTTTTCAACTGTTTGAAAATAAATTACATGGTTCCCTGGAATGTTCCCAATATTTCTGTATTACTTCTGCTCGTAAAAACATAAATGTAATGTAATTAGGAGGCAAAATGCACTTGGGGGACATATCATGCGTCATCTTTGAATGTGTCTTATTCGAGATACTCATGCCAGTGACAGTGTACAATTAGTTGGTAATGATGGTAATTATTGTAATAATTATATTTAATAAACAACTGCACTTCTACAAACAAAAAATCATTAATAAAAATGTCATGGGTTTTGCGAGTTTTAGTGAATGATAAAATATATGTGACACACTCATGTAATAATTGGTTATTATTTTTTATTCATGATAGTAATTTCTGTAATTATTATAATTAATAAATAACTAGCCATATATAATCAGCAAAGGAAGCAGTGATTCAATAATAAAATGGTTTCAATGTGACACCCCCACTACCATGCATTGCTTCGGTCTGAATGTTCTTTCTCTATACTTAACAAGATTATTAGCTACTTCATCCGAGATTAAGATTTAGTTTAGCCTGCAAATCAGAGAACAATTTGCAAGTACAGTAGAGAGTCGATTATCCGAAGTAATTGGGGGACATGGATGTTCGGAAAACTGGTTTGTTCGGATAATCGAACTGTACATGTTTATTTGCCAAAAAGAAGTACTGTACAGTAAATTTATTCATAAAAACAGGCATCTCTTTAAGTATGTATCACAAAGTAACGTACAAAGGCAACTTTAGTAGGAATATATAGTATGTGGTACAGTTTATTAAACAAAAATATGTACATATTACATACGCATTTTGCATGAACAATACACACAGTACACAAAATTAACGTTTAAAAAAATCCTTTATTTTGGTCTGTCTAAGCAAGCCTACACGCTTACGAGCAGCTAAGTCACGTACTTTTTTCATTACAGATATCTGAAAGTGAGCGAGTACACAGTTCGGTTAAGCGGTCGTTCGGTTGACCGACGTTCGGATAATCGACGCTCTACTGTACTGTTGTTGGAAAAAGGCCAGATTTTTATATAAGGTACCTTTCATAAAAATAAATGGACCTCTGGAGTGGAATAAATTAAATGCTCTTGCCTTGTAATAAGAAGGTGTCTGAGGTTCAATCCTCAATGGAGGCAGAGTGCTTTGGATCTAATTTCAAACTGTAGGTCCAGTTCTGATCTCTTAAATATTTTTTTGCCATTTGCAGTCAGTATTATTTTCTTCTGCTTCAGTTTTAATGCCAGTGCATTTCAACAAAAGGTCCCTTGCACCCAGGGGTTGACAACTAATTTAAATCTAATTTCACATTTGAAAGCAAGCCTATACATAATAGAACTATGCATTACTCTTTATGATTATGCCATAGTTTATATATTAATATTGAATATTCATTGAGAGTGCATGTTAATTTACACAAACTTTAAAGATCAGAAATGTATTTATGATTGAAATTCTTGGGATCAGGGCATCGACTTATAAGAAATAAATTTAGTGGGCTGTGATCTTAAAGGTTAGAACCACTGCAACAAGTAGCAAAAATACATCACTAGTTGCTCCGTGTCCAGGTTTAGCCGCCATTTAACCAAATTATACATTATGTACTGGAAAGCCAGAATACAAATGTATTTTACCGAACACAAACTTTAATGTAAAGAGATTTCATACTAGATTCTCAAAAGATAGAGGAGTATATTATTTTTTGCTTCATGTAAATGATCCTATAACAAATTCAAGCATTGAAAATCATATCATATATACTATTAGGTTATATTAAAAACACACACAAAACTACTCTAGTTATGTGAATATTTTTATACTACATAGATATATTTAATAAGCCTACCGAAATATGAAGGTTACACTCTGAAAGAGCAGCCTTTTTTGAAAACACTGTTTATATCTAGCTACAAATTTCATATTGTAAATTGTATTTTATATTTAGAAATGAGTGCCTATTTTACAGTAGGGAGATATACGAAAACCATGCAACAGGAAAAGTACTGCCAACTCGTGTATTTTCATTGATTTGAGACACTTTTGTGAAAAAGCTCAACCAAAAAAAGTTACGGAGATAAAAACTTGTTTTTTCCCCAAAAAAGACAGTTTTTCCAACCACTTCCAACTCTATGAGATTATAAAACAAACATGGAATGACAGTTATTCTATACATTTATATCCAAACTTTTACAGCAATTCCTTCAATCAAACATCTCAAACTCACTGTGCCACATCTAAGGGAAGGGATAGATTTGCCAAAATGAGACTTCTTTTTCTAATGTCTGTGCTTTAAGAATACAATAGGCACAATTTTGGAAAGGGAGAAAATAAATTAATTATGAGCTCTGTATGTTTGTACAATTTCTCAAACAACCAAAACCATTCTTGGAAAAAATTCTGCATCTCACATAAAAAAAAATGATAACACAAACACTTTATTGATTCCCTACTGGCATAGTGGTAATGTCGTTGCCTTGTAATTAAGGGGTCCCAGGTTCAATTTCCGGTGGAGGCACCTAGCAGTTCGGTCCCCACTTTAAACTGTAGGTCTAGACCCGATTAGCTTATCTGTGCATAAAGTGAACCTAAACAGAAAAACACTTCAAACCGCAACGAACACTTTCTTATGCTGTGTGAAAGTCACACAAAAGGACAAACAGGAATAATCATAGGTGAATATATGTCTGCTATGTAATTTAACCAACATTTGCAAGACTGATTTGGAAAAGAAATTTGCATTTCATTGTCTCTGGATTCTGAGTTTGAAGTGGAAAATGTTAGCTGAGGGATGTTTGATAGAGCCTTGGGGTTAGTTTGGGGATGCTCATGTAGTTTAACATGGTGACAGTGAGGCAACTAGGGCGGAGGGGTGCTTGCGAAAAAATTTTTAAATTTTTTTAATGGATTTTTATGCTTGCCATATGGTGGAAAAAAGTTTCACCAAGTTTTCTTGCTATATATGCCTTTAGCAAGCTGTCTGGTGGGAGGAACAATGGCTGATGGGAGCAATGGCAGATATCTATAGATCCACCAACTTATTTGAAACCCTGGCCAGAAACAAGTGGCGCTAGTGTCGAATGTTTAGGAGGGGAGCTCAGGAACTCTGGGGCAAGGGAAGGGATGGCAGAAACACGTGTTTTGCCCCTGTGTTGCCAAATCTAGAAGTGGGCGTGTGCCGTGAAAGGTTTGCAAGTAAACAAATATGCAGGCCGAATATTAAGTTTCGTTTCTAGATATGGTAATTCAAATAACATAGCATAAGAGAGAGGAGGGAGGGGGACACTAAAGTTAAAAACGCCAGCTGTCTCGCAGAAGGATATCAACAATTTAAACACATAACATTAATATTCTAAATTATGTAAGCGGGTTCAAGTCGCAGTGATATGGTGGAAGTCGAAGGTCGTGGTGGCCGTGGGTTTTCAAAATTGTATCAGCTCGATATACAGGATCAGGAAGATTATTTTTTACTTTCAGCAACAATTCTGACTTTGTTTGTTCGATATCGAAAGTGATGTTATTTTTTAATAGCCATTCTTGAATCTCTAGTTTCTTACTTTTTGTGATCGGGGCTTTATTGGTTTGAATTGAGTGGTAGGAGGCATTATCCATAACAATGACAGATCTAGGTGGGAGATTCGGAATAAGTTTCTGTTCCAACCAGTTCTCGAAGTTCTCGGAATTCATTTTGTTATAGTAATCGCCAGAAGTTGTTTTGGCCTGAAATATATTAAGTGCGTTTGGAACAAACCCCATGGAACCCCCGGCGTGACTGATGATAAGTCTCTGCCCCGGACTGTCGTTTGTGAAGACACCTGACACATCTTCACTCTGCCAACATTTTTTTTACTTTGTAATTAGGATGAATCCAAGTTTCATCAATGTAAACAACAGGCCTCCCTTCGTTGCGGAATCTGTTGATCGCACGAAAATATCTTGCTCTCCAAACCATAATGTTGCTTCGCTCAACCAGGGCTAAGCGAGAGTTTCTACATTTTTTAAATTTAAAGCCTATTTGTTTCATAATTTTCCGTAATGTTTCTCGCCCCCCCCCCCCCCCCCCCGATAATTAATTTCTTCCTTAGCAATCGCTAAAAGTTTCAATATTGTAGGAACTTCTCTTTTCACTACGTACATTTCATGGATTTTCCTTCGCAGTATACACTTATCCATGTCGTCAATGACAATCTTATTCTGTCGAGCACGTCTCCGTTTACCAGGAGTTGACAATTTCTGGTCAGGGATTTGTAAATCTTTTTTCTCTCTTTTCAGTTTTTTAAGCAATGACTCCGACCGTCCCGTTAGATATACTGCTCTCTTTAGGGGTTGATCGCGAGGATAATTCCACCCGTCTCTTTTCTCTTCTTCACACTTCTCGATGATTCGTAGTAGCAAACAACACTGCTGTGCACAACTTTCGACATTGTACAGTTACTCAAAAACACGTCTATGCACATCAACAACACTCCTCGAATTCTTGAAGAGAGTAAAATTAGCAACACTGTGTCAGCAGAAGTGGGAAGGTCCTTGCTCGACCAGCGCCAGAGCAAACACCGGGGGTGAAAGAAGGGGGTGGGGGAGGCCGGTTAGTTCGCATATTTTCCGAGGTTTCAGAAAGCTTGGTGGATCTATATATCTTGCTGATGCCAATGTTCTCACTGTAAATCAAGGAGAATGTGATCGTAGATTTGTTGTAAATATGTTAATCTGAATCAGTGTATTGCTTTTCATGACTTTTGAGAGTAAAAAAAAAACAAATTATCCCAGTTTCCATTACATCATTATAACTTACTTGTTTTGTTTGTTGTTTCTGAGTTTGACCCGCACATGCCACTTCTGCCATATTAGACACCTCTTGCTCTAGCATTTGGCCAATGTTGGTGAACAGTCCTTAAAAGAAGAAATTTTATGAATTAAATCAGTAGTAATTTATTTCTATTTAAATTGGATTCCTGATGTGGATGAGTAGTCAAATAAATTACTTATGAATTAACATGTGAAATGCTCGGTAGTGCATAGAAGACAAATTGCAGAAACAATAATGCAACCTTGGACATTGGGTATATTCTACCCCAGCCCGAACACAACCATTACATGCAACAGTCAACGGTCAGTAATGAACTGACAGGATTATTTTAATGGGTGACTGATAGTGGAATTAATGTAGAGTATAAAAAGGGTAGTGGTGGAACCTACCCCACATGCAAGGTTGGAGTTAATATTTCATTTCCCCCATAGCATTGCAATTGAACATTCATCCCCCCCCCCCAACGTGGGACCATTATTACCATTACAGCAAATTACTTTTCCCCCACAATTTAATAATGGAAAATTATCCATCCTTGTAGCATTTTAAAATAATAGGAATATATTGTCTGGAATGGCACAGCAGCATTTATCAATCGTAGCACACTTTTGATGGACTTTCAATTCATCAGCACTAAAATTGTTGCTTGAGAATAAGAACTATATTAGGTGTATTTTTTTAATTATTTCTTTATAAGAGGCATGTTTCTGGCTATGATGTTTATATAACTACATATTAACCATTCAGTACCACGAAGGTCCACCTAACTGGCAGACTCACATTTTCATTTGGTTGACAACCCCCAACCCCTCTCATACAAAAATTCCTGGGTGCACCTATGCTTGCACATATGTTTAAAACAAATAAAACTGATTGAATTTTTTGATATTCTCCTCTCCTCGATTGCTGACCTTCCTTGGAACAATTTGGTTTGATTTTAACCACATGCCTATGTATGCAGGGCATCTCAAGCCTCACCAGAAAATAAGTCATACCTCCATCCTCAAAAGACTGGAGAAAAAAAATGAGTAGAGAACATACTTTTTTAAAAGTTATGGCTTGGCTCTCAAAATGTATATCACAAAATTTAAAAACAGGTACTGCTGTCACGGTATCTCGTGACATGTATAACGCAGTTCGATATAAATTATTTATGTTTATTGATTCATTTTATGTTCAAACTTAAAAGTGTGAGGTATTTTATTTTGTGGATAAACTTGTATCCGAGGCAGACGTCGGGAGCTGGGAACGGGTTTTTCTTGAGTGACAGCGGAACTGTCTTTTCGGCTTAGGACATGACATATTTGCACCAACGCGGAGATAAGGAAAGATTGTTTTCGCCGCTACCGAGCTTGAGTCGCGGCAGGCGTTCGAACCCATGTTCACGGATGACCAGAGATACCAGCTGGAGCTCAAGCTTGCAAGGATCGACGACGCGCACTTGACCGCGTTTCAAGACAATGGAGAGAGGTCATTTCCATCCCTCTGAAACAGAAGCCAAGCCACTAGGGCGTCCTTTTCAACGGAAGAATTCGAATCTCTTATATATAGGCAGTTTTTACCCGGATTTCATAGAGAGAGCATCTCCGCGCTACACTCTCGCGTGATTATTGTTTTGTGTCCGTGAACTTTGTTTCCTTACGTACCGTGAGCGAATCGCAGATAGAGCGTTACCAGTGTGCGCCTTATTTTGGTGAAGATTACGCGGTGATTTGTTTTTGCCAAGCGTGGACTACATAATGATGGAGGGCTAGAGAAGATAGAGAAGGGAGCCGTCGCTCCCCCTGACGCCTGCAACGACGCCGAAGCCAGTCAGCCAACGCCAAAGACGACACCAAAACCAAACACTGCCCAAAGCCCGAAGGACGCTTTCAGATCGACGTCCCAACCAAAGGCCGAAGGACGTTTCCAGATCGACGTTCCAACCGAAGCTCGTTACCAGAGAGAGAGAGGGAAGGACGATTCGAGAACGACGCCCAAACGAAGCCCGGCACCAGAGAGAGATGATTGCAGGTCGACGTCCAATTGATGCCCGACACTGGAGAGATTCCTGACCGGCGCGTGACCACGTACATCCGACGCTAGTGACAAGAGGAAAGCCCGAAGTACTAAGGAGGTGCTAGTACAACAGATCGTCGCAATTATTCTTCGTCGCGATCGACCTCGGAGGACAATTTCGCCACAAAGGAACCGTGTGCAAGCCCCGCGTCCAGGAGAGATGAATGACCACGCCATGTAGCAGAGTCTGGTACAGTATACTTCAGAGGGTCTCATGTACATGTAAACGTGCGTCGTTAGTATCAACACCGTACAGTTAACGCCGAAGTCTCACTTATTCGCAAAGTTACTCAGGAAAAACCTAAGCCTAATTTCCGTGTTTGATAATTTTTGGTATTGTTATAAAAAAAGAGTTATTTCATGTTCAGATGTGCTAAATTAATTGTCTGCATTCAGCGTTAGAAGCTCCATTTCATTTCTTTAATATTTAGTGTAAATTGTCAAAGTGTGCTCCACTTTTTGTGTAACCGACCGCCCCGTCGCGCCATTTATTTGTCAATACTTGACTGATGAGTCCTTTTTCATTGTGGAAAGCGTAGTTGTTTTTATCGCAAGGTCGTGTGCGTGAAATAGTATTATTTGTTGCATAGTGGTTTTTAAGGTAATTTTTGCTCGCGCCGACGATTGATTAGTGTATTCCGGCAGCTGGAGCCAATTAAGTTTTTGCATCACTACGTAATTGAGTAGTTGTTCTCATTGGACGAGAGAGGCTGATGTGTAATACCCCCGTCCGGGAAACTAGTAATAAGTTGTGCTTACGACTAGATGCATTCGTTCATTAGGACGAAAGATTTAACCACGCCGACCCAATTGTCTTAGTTAACCGCTTTCCGAGGGCTGGCACTTAAGTTAATTTAAAAGAGCACAGGAGCTGGCAGACAAATGCCCTAAATTCACATAAAGGTTTAAAAATTAAAAGGAATGATATGTTAATGAGATCCATGATTTGTATCCATACTTCACATGTAAAAATACCTCATGTGTGTGAAAGAGAGATAGCGTGAATGTTGTGAGAGTGAGGAGGTTTTGTAAACAGTTGTTGATTGCAATATTTTATTTGTTGTTACAATATATATTCACTTTTTTACCGTTCGTCAGTGTTGTTATTTGACGTTTTTCAGGTACCGGATATTATGCTATTAGTGTTTTATGATTGTTCGAATCTACATCTCAAAGGTAAACAAAACAGTGTAACATTTCAAGGTATTAATCTCCGCCTCGCAATACTATGACAATAAACGACCGTCTCAGTACCGAACTTGAAAACCTGGACCGAGAGTCACGACCGGTCTCCCGTACACATAACGACGTTTGGCCCCGTGCCGGGGTATGATTGACACGTCATTTCGGGGGCCGTGAGTGCACTCGTTTACAATTTGGCGCCGCGAACATGGGACGGCAACTTTGTCATGTCTTTCCAGGAAAGCCAGGTTGCGAGAGCGGTAGAAATTTCATTGTTGTATACGTCATGCATAAAATTCTTGTGTTAGGTTCCGGGTTATTTTTGTGTTTTTGCTTTGTATTTCGAGGGTTATTTCCATGTATTTGTTGTAGGTTCACGTGTAAGGACACGTTATTAGGCGTAATTGGTAACAATAGGGCAGATATTTTTTTTCGGCGAAAGCAGCAAGGGTAGCTGCATAGGGCATTTTTTATGTACTTTTTGTGTACTTTTTTTTGGTTTTTGGCGTAATTTATGGCATCAGGCTGAGTTGCGGGATAAGGGATTCCCGACGGACCTCCTTTTTCTTTTTATGTATCGATTTGTAATTTACATTTTGTGTGAGCTCGCGTAAGTTTGCGTAACTGTTCCAAAGTGCGACATAAGATTGAGCAGATAATTAAGGAAAGGCCTTCATGAGATTAAGAAATCGTCGCATAGACTGTTTGAACAAGAGTGACGTCATGATGGTTTGCAAGGTTTGTGGACAGGAATTTGCTGATTTCGAAGTCGACAGCGAGGGAGATTCCGGACCGGTTTGTCTCCAGTGCAAGAGCCCGCCAGGAATGGAAAGGGAGATACCAAGTGCCCAGGGGGGTACGTCACGTGCGGACGACGACCACGGCAAAGAACAAGGAGATGACGTAGGAAGTGGCAGTGGTGCCAACCAATTCCAGCTGCTTCTCCAGATGCTCCAAGGAATGGAAACCAGGATGCAAACCAACATCCAGGGATTGGAAACCAGAGTCCAAACCAACATCCAGGGATTGCAGGCTGAGGTGCAAGGGATGCAGACCGACGTACGAGGGATGGAAGAACGCCTACAAGGGACGGTTCGCGCCTCCGGAGAAGAAGTGACGCAACGGCTCCTTCAGACGATCCAAGAATCCGAGGCTCGAATCGAATCCAGGATCGCCAGGACCGACGCTCGCATCGCATCGATGAACAGGAAGCCAAGGTGGCAACACTGGCGCAGAGCGTAAGTGAGCAGGAAGGAGCTTTGCAACACATCGGCCAACAATGTGCACAGCTGGAGTCAGCCTGCAATCGGAGCAACGATGCCCTCGAGCGTCAAGTGCGGCGAGCAGCGAGCATAGCGGAAGGGAATTCCGACAAGATAAAGGAAATCGAGGATAAACTGCAACAATTGAACGTAGCTGACGTTCCGGGATCATCGCGAGAGGCGGCAGCCATGACGTCATCGCAGCCAGCTGGGGTCCCCTCGTCTTCAAGGCTCGCGAGTGACGCAAGACCGACTACGCTTGTCAACGGGGGAAGCGAAGTGGACCCTTTACTACATCTTCCATCGCCGCGACCGTTCGAAGCCCAAACTTCAAACAGGGAAGATATACGGTCTGAACCAGCACCAACGAGAAGAGCTCTGTTCCCGCCGGAATATAAGAAACATTTCAAGAAGTTCTCGGGGGCCGACAGGATATTGCCGTCTGCCTTCATCGAGGAATTTGAAGCAACAGCCCGGGAGTTAGGACTTGCGGATGGGGAGCGATTACTCGTGCTGAAAGGCCTAATGCAAGATCGGGCAAAAAACTGGCTGGATCGGAATGAAAGACACTTTCATTCATACTCGGCGTTTAGGGAAGCGTTCTTGACACACTTTCAGCGCCCCATGCAAGTGGAAAGGATGCTTATCCAACTAAGGAACGAGAGGTACGACAGGAACGGGGGACTTACTTTTTCACAATATTTCTGGCGAAAGTTCAATGAGTTCCAGGCTCTCCAGCCACAGATGACCACGTCGGAGATAATTGCGGCTCTAATTTATCATTACCCGCAAGAGATAAGACGGCATCTCAACGGGGCGTGCGTTTACGATGCAGAAGCCATGTCGCTCACGCTCGAGAACCTGAACCAGTGCGAAGAGGAACGCGAGAGGACGCGAAACGAAAGATGGACCAAAAGGAGGCGGCCGGAGGATGAAGGAAACCGGGGAAACAAGCACCCACGCGTCCATTTCGTCCAGAGGAGGTACGATGGGCAGCAACGCGCTCCAGGAGCCGAAGTTCGTCAGTTTCGAGATGATCCGCCTTCGCCACGACAGAGACGCCAGTATCGGGGACAGAGACGTCGAGGTGGTCAAACTCCTAGGTCGCCGGGCCACTATAACCACAGCAACGACAACAACTTTTCCAACGGGCGAGTGAACAATGGTTATTATCAACGTCACCCCGACAGTAGGCCGGAGAGCCCGCGTTCTGACAACGGGCACACAAGGCGCAGCCCCCCGAGGGTTCAAAGGAGCCCGACGCGAAACGCGAACGGGCCGAATCCCAGCAACACATCTCCACAGCCGGGGCCGTCAGGCCGTCAGCGCCGAAGGGAGGAATGGGATGGCGAAACATGGTTAAGCGACATCGCGCCATTTTAGAAGTATAAAATGACATTGCGCCATACCCAGAGTGTATAAAATGTATATTTATTATGTAAAATTGGAGGTATCATTTATATCATGTGTGTTGTGTTATCGAACTGATTGACTTTTCTTGTACAGGGTGTTAAAAAATTTGTAGTCAAAATTTCGTGCCACTGGTTAGTGAAAAATATTATTCGCCTACAGAATTTTTTGATCGGAAGGAGGGCGAGTTGTCACGGTATCTCGTGACATGTATAACGCAGTTCGATATAAATTATTTATGTTTATTGATTCATTTTATGTTCAAACTTAAAAGTGTGAGGTATTTTATTTTGTGGATAAACTTGTATCCGAGGCAGACGTCGGGAGCTGGGAACGGGTTTTTCTTGAGTGACAGCGGAACTGTCTTTTCGGCTTAGGACATGACATATTTGCACCAACGCGGAGATAAGGAAAGATTGTTTTCGCCGCTACCGAGCTTGAGTCGCGGCAGGCGTTCGAACCCATGTTCACGGATGACCAGAGATACCAGCTGGAGCTCAAGCTTGCAAGGATCGACGACGCGCACTTGACCGCGTTTCAAGACAATGGAGAGAGGTCATTTCCATCCCTCTGAAACAGAAGCCAAGCCACTAGGGCGTCCTTTTCAACGGAAGAATTCGAATCTCTTATATATAGGCAGTTTTTACCCGGATTTCATAGAGAGAGCATCTCCGCGCTACACTCTCGCGTGATTATTGTTTTGTGTCCGTGAACTTTGTTTCCTTACGTACCGTGAGCGAATCGCAGATAGAGCGTTACCAGTGTGCGCCTTATTTTGGTGAAGATTACGCGGTGATTTGTTTTTGCCAAGCGTGGACTACATAATGATGGAGGGCTAGAGAAGATAGAGAAGGGAGCCGTCGCTCCCCCTGACGCCTGCAACGACGCCGAAGCCAGTCAGCCAACGCCAAAGACGACACCAAAACCAAACACTGCCCAAAGCCCGAAGGACGCTTTCAGATCGACGTCCCAACCAAAGGCCGAAGGACGTTTCCAGATCGACGTTCCAACCGAAGCTCGTTACCAGAGAGAGAGAGGGAAGGACGATTCGAGAACGACGCCCAAACGAAGCCCGGCACCAGAGAGAGATGATTGCAGGTCGACGTCCAATTGATGCCCGACACTGGAGAGATTCCTGACCGGCGCGTGACCACGTACATCCGACGCTAGTGACAAGAGGAAAGCCCGAAGTACTAAGGAGGTGCTAGTACAACAGATCGTCGCAATTATTCTTCGTCGCGATCGACCTCGGAGGACAATTTCGCCACAAAGGAACCGTGTGCAAGCCCCGCGTCCAGGAGAGATGAATGACCACGCCATGTAGCAGAGTCTGGTACAGTATACTTCAGAGGGTCTCATGTACATGTAAACGTGCGTCGTTAGTATCAACACCGTACAGTTAACGCCGAAGTCTCACTTATTCGCAAAGTTACTCAGGAAAAACCTAAGCCTAATTTCCGTGTTTGATAATTTTTGGTATTGTTATAAAAAAAGAGTTATTTCATGTTCAGATGTGCTAAATTAATTGTCTGCATTCAGCGTTAGAAGCTCCATTTCATTTCTTTAATATTTAGTGTAAATTGTCAAAGTGTGCTCCACTTTTTGTGTAACCGACCGCCCCGTCGCGCCATTTATTTGTCAATACTTGACTGATGAGTCCTTTTTCATTGTGGAAAGCGTAGTTGTTTTTATCGCAAGGTCGTGTGCGTGAAATAGTATTATTTGTTGCATAGTGGTTTTTAAGGTAATTTTTGCTCGCGCCGACGATTGATTAGTGTATTCCGGCAGCTGGAGCCAATTAAGTTTTTGCATCACTACGTAATTGAGTAGTTGTTCTCATTGGACGAGAGAGGCTGATGTGTAATACCCCCGTCCGGGAAACTAGTAATAAGTTGTGCTTACGACTAGATGCATTCGTTCATTAGGACGAAAGATTTAACCACGCCGACCCAATTGTCTTAGTTAACCGCTTTCCGAGGGCTGGCACTTAAGTTAATTTAAAAGAGCACAGGAGCTGGCAGACAAATGCCCTAATTCACATAAAGGTTTAAAAATTAAAAGGAATGATATGTTAATGAGATCCATGATTTGTATCCATACTTCACATGTAAAAATACCTCATGTGTGTGAAAGAGAGATAGCGTGAATGTTGTGAGAGTGAGGAGGTTTTGTAAACAGTTGTTGATTGCAATATTTTATTTGTTGTTACAATATATATTCACTTTTTTACCGTTCGTCAGTGTTGTTATTTGACGTTTTTCAGGTACCGGATATTATGCTATTAGTGTTTTATGATTGTTCGAATCTACATCTCAAAGGTAAACAAAACAGTGTAACATTTCAAGGTATTAATCTCCGCCTCGCAATACTATGACAATAAACGACCGTCTCAGTACCGAACTTGAAAACCTGGACCGAGAGTCACGACCGGTCTCCCGTACACATAACGACGTTTGGCCCCGTGCCGGGGTATGATTGACACGTCATTTCGGGGGCCGTGAGTGCACTCGTTTACACTGCCAGATACAATGAAAGGAAAACATGCATTCTCTGCTTACAAGTGATAAGCCTAACTGAGTAACTTAACGACTGGTGCAAGTAAAGAATAAATAAAATTAGAAATTAAGTTTTGATTAATGGTGAAAATATTGGAAAAGCTGACTAAATATCTAGTGATATGGTCATTCCAAATTTTTAGTGGTGCTTACTTAACCCATGCACATAACTGCCTAACCTGGTAAGCAGCATGGAAACTAATAATACAACACAATCTCTTATGAATTAGTGTGTATCTCGTAACAAACATTCCTCATATTACAATGAATAATGAGACCAGATTCAATAATAATAATAATAATAATAATAATAATAATAAAAGCATTAGCTTCATCACCTGGCACAGTTGGTCACTGTAATAGGAACGACTGAAGATGACCGGACCCTTATCCGATTTTCTTCATATTTGGCATACTCACTAATTGAGGCCTCGTAATCACAAATCTGAAGTTAAAAGTTGTCGGAAATGTCTAGAAATTGCAAAATAAGCGAAAATAAGGAGTTAGTTTTTGGAATGAAAACAGTCTATTTTCACGAAACTTTTTGTTGCACAAGAAAATATATATATTCCTGATACTACTACGACATGAAATTTTAACTATGTTTGCCTAACCTAACCACACATCAATGGTTCATGGGGCTACTAGCATCAATGGTTCAAAATTATTTTGCAATTTCTAGATCCTGATACTACCACGACACGAAATATTAACTATGTTTGCCTACCCTAACCGGAACTAACCTAACCACACGTCAATGGTTCGTTGGGCTAGCGTCAATGGTTCGCAAATATTTTCCAATTTCTAGACGTTTCCGACAAATTTTAACTTCAGATTCGTCATTAGCAGGCCTCAATTAGTAAGTATGCCAAATATTAAGAAAATCGGAGAGGGGTTGGGTCATCTTCAGTTATACCCTGTAATAATATACATGTAACCAGTCACAGCACTGTGACACTACTGCAAGTCATGGCATGCAGAGGGCTATGGTAGCCAGTACCTTGTCTGTTTTGTCTATAATTGTATACTTAAATGTAAACAGAATTTTGATTAAGAGTGTCATGTACATTTTGTGTTATCAACAGCTAATTTTATTATTGCCACCAAAGGAGCTGAAGTACCAAGAATCGAGATTCAAAAATAATTTACAATTTCACTTCGTGCATGTTGTAGATCCCATCCATATTTTAAAACAAAGTCTGATTTTCATAAGTTTGCAAGAATGTGACAATTATTTTTTGCAAGCAATGTAATCAAAAATAGAGTTGGGACAAACAGCTTGGAGACATGTGCGAACATGTAACAAAAAATATTTTTGGGCCTTTTATACAGTATGTATAAACCTGACCTGCCTAACCTACTGACGAATGCATCCAATAGCAGAAATAACCTAAACTTGGCTTACCTATACTATTCACATATTTATTTCTGCTATAGATAGGATGCACACATGAGTAGGTTAGGCAGCTCAGGTTTATGCATGCAAAAGGGCAAAAAAGGTCTTTGTTACATGTCAGCACATATCTTGAAGCAGGCATAGCTGTTGCTATCTACTCATCTAGCCAGTGTGTAAAATTCAAAAAACTGCATGACAATGGTGCTGCCCTCAATTTACACATTGTAACAATATCGCAGAATGAATTAGTTGAAACGTGAATATTTTTAGATAGAGGCTGGGAACGTAACAACTTATATGGTACAAGGTATTCTACACCTCTTCACTATACACAGGAAAGATAGAAAATTTTCTTTTTCAAAGAATAGGGTAAGTTTTGTGCAAAATTTACGGTGGGGGGGGGGGGGGGGTTATACTGTAAAAGCAAAGGTGTATATTTAGGCCACAGCTTCATCACCAGGTGATGAGAATAGCATATGGAATTGCTATCACAACAGCCCTAAACCTGGCCTGCCTAACCTAACAAATGCATTTAGGAATGTAATACCCTTTCATACCTACATCGCGGGCATTGTATTAGTAAAACTGCAAAATATGGGCTGCTTAGGAGGAATGAGGTTAATATTTTTTTGGTAACGTTTTGTAGTTAGTAATCGGGAAAAGTAAGTTTTAAGATGCGGAAAAAAAAAAAATCTTTAAAAAAAACAGAAAAACGTGTCCAGGTTGGGCGGTATTGAAATCGTAGCAACGAAGGAAAAGGCATATTCCTGCACAAATCTAGTGAAAGCAAAAAATGCCTATGTTGTTAGGCAGCTAGGTTTAGTTCACTTAGCCTAAATAATAGTCACTGTATTTATGCTAATGAAACCTAACCTAACAGGCCTAACCTAACCTTGTTGGCATTCCTCGAAGAAATAATGAAAGGAACTGTGCGTAAACAATATGGACACGATCAAATGGAGAAATGCATTGCTTTTAGTAGCACGAAAAACATTTTTCATTGTATTTATGCTATTGGAACCCAACCTAACAGGCCTAACCTAACCTTGTAAGCATTCCTCGTCTGAAATAATGAAAGAAACTGTGCGTCTGTGGGTGGAATCCGGAGCAACAAATCAACTCGAATGCCGCGAAATGAAGGGTCTCACTTATCGCACAACACTTGAGCACGTAAACAATATGGACGCCAACAAATGGAGAAATGCATTGCTTTTAGTAGCAGGAAAAACATTTTTTACGCGCAATAATATAATAGTAATCGTAAAAGGAACACCAGAAAATGGAAGTAGAACGTACGTACTTTCAGGGGATATAAATTTTGTTAGTCTATTTAGAGGAAAAAAGCAGGCCATGTTCTGCAGTGAGACCATTGTATTTACGGAAGAATTTTAATGCTAACAGCCCCATATTAGAGCTTCCTAACCTAACAATGAAAGCATTTAGGTGTGTAATAATTATTCATACCAACGTCAAGTGACATTAGCAGCAGCAGCAGTCCACAACGGAACACTTTGCAGTATTCTTCCACGTTATTTTATTTGTGCGTGCTGGAAATGTTCACTGCAATAGTGGTACCCTTGTCCCTCTGTACCCCAAAAGAAAGTGAAATATCTTGCATTGTTTATGAAGATTTTGTTGTTTATGGACGTTTTCAGTTGATTTTAGCTCTCGGAAATGTGTTATTGTGAAGTAAAGTACGTTTGTTTCCTTAGCATTTTACTTTACTGTGAAGCAGAGCAGTCCGAAGGCTTCACGCAAGTGAATATAGCACCCAAAACGACTTTCCACAAAAGCAGCTATAATTTTACGTAGTTAGGTTACGATTGTTAGGTTTGGTACTGATAGTCATTTTCGGCGTATTCTTTCGCTATTTTAATGTACATACAAACAATTTTTACCAACAAAAAGTGGCGAAAATACTTAGAAATTTAAGATTTTATCTTACGTGTGCCATTCTATGTATCAAATATATCCGTTATTTGTGCTTTCCTAAAGCTGGAACCACTTTTACATTACATAAAACATTGAAATCTGTCGATTAAAAAAATGCGACGTAATTCTCGAGGGGTACAGTGGGTAAACGGTCCCGCGATAGTCAGCCACGCTCGGCAGAACGATAACAAACTCTACATGCTTGATTACGTTACACGTAGAAATAGGAAATAAATTACACGGTACGTGAGTAATTCTGTTGTGTGTATATATATATATATTTTTTAATATGTATGTTCACACACACCACTATAATTTCACAATAAAAGTAACATACTTTTCGCACTAATCTGAAACTGACTTTGTTTCCAATCATGGAGGAAGCAGAATTAATAGTAGGCTATATTTCATTTATTTAATGTTAGGAATGCTGTATTTTCGTCGTAAAAAAGACTACTGTTAAAAAAAGTAAATATTAATACACTTACCTCTGTCTTTACAAAGACGATTGTCCCATGAAACCAAGCTCAAACCACGCTACTCATCTTGGCTTCTTTGGCGCAGTGGATGATGGGAAGCAACGAGGCAGCTATCGCAAGTAACTTCGCCGAAAGATCCCTGTGTAAGATGTAACGAGCTCCAAAAATGAAAGTACCACGCAACGTTAAAGCAACCACGACAGGGAAACACTGAAGTATGTTATGTAAATGAGACTTCGTAACCTTTCAGAAACATGATTCTGACTTCGTGTGCTGTATGGGTAGGTAGAAACAGTGGTTGTATCCTAATTGCGAACAGTCCTAATTGTGAACAATGCTTAACGTTTCTTATTGCGAACACAAAAAATGAAAAATAATTCCATGTCCTAATTGCGAACACATGTAACTGAAATATCTGTTTTCAAAAACAAATAAAGACAGTGGCCAAAGGTACAGGTGCCTTAACTTCTAACAACCATAGCCAACCTGATTGACAGAGCTAACAGAGTTAAGAACAGAGTTATATGTTTTTTAATTTGATTAAGTAAAGTTCAAATTTATATTATTAATTGTCAAGGTTAACACTTGTATTAACTCTATTCCTTTACGAATTGTGCTGTATATACTAGTACAACGATAAAAGGGTCACAAGTTTATTATTAAATTGTACGTACTTCGACAACGACTTTGTAATCATGTCATAGTTTCTACATATTCTAACTGACATGCTTCAATATGAAATGCAACTTTCAACCAATAGTCACTCATAAAGCATTGACCAGTGTCAAGTCAGCAACTGAGTTAAAAAGAGTCAAGAAGTGTGCTGTGAGAAAGTTGTTTCCAAAGTAGAAAAATGGGTTCGCAATTAAGACACAGCCCTTTCAGGTAATATAGTGTTATTCGTGTTCGCAATTAGGGCTGTTCGCAATTAGGACGACACCAGAAACAGTAACCGACTATTCTCGAAAGGAAATGATGAATGAAGGCCTCAAGTTCTTGTATGAAAACGAAGCTATACGACATTTTAAATTCGGTGCTATGCATCTCCCCCTTCAAATACCACCCTGTAAGCCTGTATATAGCAAGAGATTGACGTGCCGCTACAACAAAGGCTCTCAAATTTCTATTTACACACCGTACCCTAAGTTTACCATCTATGTCATGACAACGCTAGCAATTTACTTTTTGTTCTAGAATACACGAACAACTATCCCGGTAAAATGGAAAACCCCAGTCGCTCGACCTAAACCCCTTTGAATTTCTTCTGGTGGGCATTAATTAAATCCAACGTTTACGAACGTAAGGTCAATCACCTAGTCACTATCGTACACAGGATGGAGCTAGATTTGTAAAGGCAGATATTACAGGGGCGGGGACGTTATACACTATAAAATAATTCGTAATTATCATTTTTAACCTTTGCTTCAAAAGTTGTGCAAAGACTAAAATTATAATCGGGGATTATTATAAAGGGGCTTTCGGGGTGTAAGGGGTGACCTTCCACGTAGTACACCCAAATGTCAACCTCACTTCCACGTTAGTACACCCTGGACTGAAGACTAACGAGGCTCTGGCGACTGGCCCCATGACCAGTATAATTTTGTTTGTATTGTCCTGTTCTTTTGTCCTTATGTGTGCTGAGTGCCCCTTTACAGCCTCAGCTTTTAACGGAAGTCAGAACATTTTAATATTTTATGATTTTAGTTCTGCAACGTTAGAGTTGTGATTTGTAACGATAAGGGGCTGGACCCGTAAAATGTGACGGGTGCAAAATAGCCTTAGTGCTTACGCACCCAAAATTTTAAATTCAAATTCAATATAAAGGGGCTTTCATTTATCACTTTGTTTTTTCCACTATTCTCGTTTGCAAATTTTGATTTTACCAAATTTAGGGAGGGGCTGAAGCCCATCAGCTCCTCCCCTGTGTACGCAGATGGACCCAGGGGTGTTTCGGAATCGTATCAGGGCAACTGCAGGCCTCATCAGTTCGCGTTAGTGCTACAACTGAACGATCTTCCTTCATTGAAATTGATGGTGTGTGTTAGTAACATCCTGAACATTATCAACATATCCACCTTTATTTAAAGGTTGGTTTAAGGTCCACATTTATGCACAGATCGTCTAATCGTGACTGGACTTACAGTTTAAAATGGGGCTCGAACAACTACGCTTCTCCGCCGAGTATTGAAACCTGCTACGACGTTACCTGTAAGCCATCGGGGAAGGGCTTCATCCAAAAATATTACCCACTCCGGGGATAAATATTTTTAAATCAAGAATGGGGATGCAAGTATCCTTTTTGATATTGCAAATGGCCTTAGGAACATGCAACAGCAGCAGTAGCAACGGAGCAGAGACAAAAAAAAAATCTTGCATTTTTCTTGACAGAAAAGACCAGAGGTAAAAATCGATCCAAAATTCCAAGGATTTACGTTTCAAGCCCGAAGCCAAAAATTTCGTTCGCATCTGAACCGTCTCTCAGCTGGGGCAGGACAGTATCATCATCATCATCTCGTGAAAAATAACTTTTCCTTCTTCTTCAATCTCTCTTCTTTTTTTTCTGTGTCTCGAACGTTCCGATTCAGCGACTACCTGTCTTCCTCCTCCCCGTTGCATGTGGTCAAGTGAAGCTAATGAAACTCCGGGCTACTGTATTCACGGCAGGGCGTATAATAACTGAAGGGTTTGAGGGAGGAGGGGGGAGGGGTGAGATGGTGGATGGAAAAAAAGGTAATGAAGCAGAACGTAAAACGTGACAGCTCCACCTCTCTGGAGGCGGAGGGGCGTCAAGTGTTGGCAACCTACAGGAATTTCCTTCGAAGATGGTTTCAAGACAGTCCAGCAGTCATGAAGTTACTCACAATGTACAAGGTCTTGTAATAAAGGGGTCCCGGGTTCGATACCCAGTGGAGGCACCTACTGGTTCGGATTCCACTTTAAACTGTAGTTCCGAATAGCCTTACTGTGCATAAAGTGGACTTAAAACACAGATTCAATCAATCAACCAAATGGAGCGAATAAAATTTGCTCCCTCGCTCCAGATGACTGACACAGGTGGATGAATAGTATAAGCAGCATGTGTATGGATACGTGAACGTGCACAGACCAGTAAAACAACAAGCAAAGTGTAATATGACTTCACTTCAAGATTTAACAAAGAGTTCCAACCGAGACAAAAATAATCTTCCACGAGACTTGCAGACAAATTACTGTGCGTCAAGAAAATTATGAGTCATATTGACCTTCTGGATAGGTAACTTTGTAAATTGTTCTGCAGGGGGTAACAACACATTTGGATTTGGACCATCCTGTATATGACTGGAAGGAACAGGTAAAGGGGAAAGAGGAACGAGTGGCAGAACAGAACAGCTTTAGCCTTTAGTTTAAAAAAAAGAGGTTATGGCATGCTAAAAAGTATCGGAGATTACTGAAGTCATATTCTAAGCAATGCACTGCACTAGAAACGTATCTTCAATGCTTCAATTTCAATCAAAAACTGTTGTCTCTATATATTTTTCGTTGATGCTATGGAAATTTACGTTTACATGCAAAAATATATATAATTTATTCCAGCGTCCACATGACAACTGTGATAAAAATAACGATTAAGTATTGTTAGGAAAAACTATAAAATTTGATATAAAATTAGAATAATGAACATCATATCTTATTGATATGATTTCGCCAAATCATAGATTGTGGTTTTGAACAAAGTTTGTGACAGCACCTCCTGCCAATTGTTAACATTCATCGCACTGTTCTTAGGACAATAAGACATACAGTATGGCATTTGAAAAGCTTCCAGGAGGAAAATCCTAGTCACTACTTTGAAACATCAGGATATTGAACAAAGTAATAATAATAATAATAATAATAATGCTTGAAATCGGCTAAAAGAAAGAAACAACAGTCAAACACAGGCCTTCAAGAATCTTTACCTTAAAAAAATCTATTCAGTTTTCGAATTTAAAGGTTGGAAACACTTGCAAGTTGAGATGTTGCTCTGCCCAAGGCGAAACAGGTCCACCTGCGAGTGTAACAACAGGTTGCGGAGAAAACAGGTCCTTCCTCGGGTGATGGAGATGACTTTTTTCAGTGCTACAACGAAGCATCCTTTTTTTTATCTTTTATTTTTTTTAAAAGAAATAAAAGAAAGTTAATGTATACCTTTTTTTAACCGTGCAGGTAGAATACATCCCAGCACTAAGGGGTAACAGGAGAGCGAGTCGGGAAGCATGACATTCTAGGCTCCGTGATTCAGATTTGTGCACGGGGGGATTAGGGAGTTGTAAAGAAGAAATTACACCGTCTTGGTTTGTAGCCCGGTATGCTGAAGCCACTGTATTTGGAAGTATTTTCCACGTCGTTGCATCGATCTGAAGACATTCGAGAATAATATACGGAGACACTAAGCCATATTTTTTTCGAATCTCATTCTAGATGGAGCTGTAGCATTATGTTCAGTTACTCTCAAAGGATGACATAATGTATGAGTATGTGGCAGTGGCGTGCCCAGGATTTACGAAAGGAGGGGTTACGTATACGTTGTCTTAGTAGTAAGCCCTCGATTTGCCATATTTTCCTGCATTTTACGTTCTTTTTTTTATAAATACTGGGACAAAAGAGGGGGGTATGTACCCCACCAACCCCTCCTTGCGCACGTCACTGTGTATGTGAGTGTGTGTAAATGGAAAGCAACGTAATTTTCAAAAACATTCGATGAAATAGTTTTTAAAGTGGCGATATTAATTGTGTATAATTACTAGAACTACGTTACAACTTCAGAATTAACATCAGTGCTGTGGTTGTTATAGTTTTTCTATTTACTCTTAGTTTAGTGTTAGCTACTTCAGAGTGAGTAAAGGTACACGGGTGCGCGTCCTCAAGTGTTCCAGAAAAATAGTCGTGTGTGTGTATATATATATATATATACATAAACACAGAGAGAGAGAGAGAGAGAGAGAGAGACTGGGGTACGCGCACCCATAAATTTTTACTCACTCTGAAGTTAGAAAATATTGAACTTCATTCATTTTTCTAAAGATAACTTGAAAAATAAATTGTGATGATAAATTTAAGTACTAACTTAGTTTATGAATTTTAGTTTTCAATTTTCAAGTAAACTCATATTTTCCCTTACATTATTCTGCTGGTGTGCTAATTAATTGAAATTTCTTTACTTTTGCCACTTTATTTTATTTTTTTGCCTTTTTTAATATCAACGTTCATGATAGTACATATCGAAAACTGGATCAGAATGTCGCATTTGGAAACATTTTAGTTTGATCTGACATAAAATAATAATTGGCATTATTCTTTTTCTTCTTATTATTATTATTATACACAATTGCACGTCCATGGTTGTGAATACTGGAGCTCAGGTCAATGGTCAATGGCTAAAATATAAATAAAATCAGTTCATAAACTAATTGTCAAATTCCTGTGCTTGTGTAACATGTAAATATCAGGAGTGGTTGGAATCTCTTATAAATTAAGTATTGAAATAAGGTGTAAAAAATGTATTTGTTCAGAAAATGATCTCATCAAGGATTGATAGTGACCATTTCCTGAGAGCTATTGCTCATAAGATTCCTAATTATAGGAACAGACAAAATTCCCAGTAAATTGTAAGACCGGTGGTGGACTGATAAAAATTCTAACAGATAATTTATATAATGATCTGTAATGAACTAATTGTAAAAATATTGAACGTGGTCCTGTATCTGGCCACTGTTCTGCTCAACTCTAACTTACCATAAACTATTATTATTAAACTCTATTCATTAAATGATGGAATATTAATTTGATCCTTAAAAATAAATAAAAATAAATCGACATACTGCAAGGCGCTAATCCAACCTAACGTACATAATTCTTCACTTTCCTCCTAGATGACGTAACAATCTTCTTTCTGTCACAGTTTTCTTAAAGTTCCTTGAATATTAGTGAAGAAAAGGTACGAAGCGAATTGATTTGAAGGTTAATTTGAGCCCTTCAATATAATTTCGAAGGCCACGGGACTGAAATCCACTTGGAGATCCGATTCGAGAAATTGCAATCAGTTAGGGAGGAAACGGACCTTTCGAAGAGACGGCAGGAGAAAATGCCAAGGCCAGACGAAACAGATTTCTGAAAATGGCACCGCATCATCTTGTAATGTCGATGAGACAAAGAACCTCATTTCTCTATGTGTAATTACTGGCAATAAAATGTTAGGAAAGTGTCAGCTGTTCATTGTCTCTAGTTTCTTCAAGACTTTCTCGTTGGCGAATAAGGTCAACTTAAAGAGATGCTTCGCAGCATAGCTTTGAATCAAAAGTTTCAAATTGCATTTTTTTAAACCCCTCAAAATTACGACTACAGGCACATTTCATTTCAAAGTCCTACATTGTAAATTTGTTTCCTCCATCTGAAAGATTCTGTTTTATCAACACTCGCAATTACGAAATTACAAGGAAGAAAAACAAAAATTATACCAGTGACATGCTCATTCTTTATTGATAAATTATAAACTTACAACTATTATTAATTACAATCATTTTTAAGGGACTACGGTTTTTATAAGTAGGCTATACCGAAAATACATATTTGTTGCTACTTGTGTTGTTAAGAAACAATCTGAATTTACTTCTATTACGTAGGTGGGTAGGTTGTGTGAAATGCAAGATTTCTATGTAGGTATGTGCTCTTTCTATGTACTGAAATAATAACAATTATATCTATGTTTGCTTGTGTATGTGAGTGTGTGTGTGCGTGCGTATGTATGTGTGTGCAGAACCAAAGTTCCAAAATATGTAGACCCTAATTTTATGCTAAGTTGCTAAGTCACAACAAATACACAAGTACGTTGAATTAATTGAAATGTGAAAAACATTACACAATCTAAGTACAATCACTGGTAATAAAAATAGAAGTTTCCATTGAAAAATTGTCATTAAAATTCCCTTATCGCCGAAGAGTTAGGCAACACACATAACGCCTTGCAGGGAAGCGAGTGTTTCAGGATCTAGGTGTCTCATTTTTATTGCCGGCGACTGTACATAAAGTCTGACCTCGTATTATAGAATGCTTTCTTTAG
Organism: Lepisma saccharinum; assembly: GCF_977018435.1. Lineage (NCBI taxonomy): Eukaryota > Metazoa > Arthropoda > Insecta > Zygentoma > Lepismatidae > Lepisma > Lepisma saccharinum. The sequence goes on along the minus strand of NC_139234.1, from coordinate 61,255,218 downwards.
GCGAGGACAGTTCTCAGTGAGGACTCAAACCTGAAACCCACTTAATTAGAAACGCTGCTGCGACACTGACGAAATCAACTTGTACAGTCATGGACACTTCTGGGTTGTAACGATTCCATTGAAAGTTAATGGAATTGTTATAACCCAGAAATGTCCGTGACTGTACCTAACAGCATCAATATTCTTTCAATTGGGTTCATTGTACACGAGAACATCTTCGTGCCGTGAACTCAGTAGAAGCATGCAATTTCAGAACTATTATTATGAACATAAATTTTTGACTCTTGCGAAATTATTACTCAGTTATGCTCAAGTTATTGCATAATGAAACCATTGAAATAATTGTAAATTAACAAATTAAGCCGCATTATGTTTTCCCACAAACTTCTTGCTAAATTCCCATTACATCTGCAGTGAGCGCACACGTTTTCTGCGAACAATAAAACATCAGTTTTCAAGTCGGCCACGAGAGGTTAAAAAGAACGAAGTTATTATATGACACAGAACACGTGGGTTCAGATTCACGTGGACGCATCGGACTGAAAACACAGGATAAAATTGAAAATAGAACAGACGAATATAAGGAAGTTCGTACAAAAGTAAAAATGCACGGAACTTGGATCTCGTATAAACAATGGCGCCAACTGATATGGGTCTGTGGGGCTCGAGCCCACCCAATAATTTCCTTCGTATTGTTATTATATTTTAGAATTAAAGTCCCCGCATTTAACAAACGCGACTACAATTAAAGAATTCTCAGGACTTGATTACTGTTTACAATAATTTGTTAAGATCTCTAATTTGATACTCGTCAGTGTTCTATATAATTTACTCTACTTCCGTGGTCATATCGTTATGGTATATTATGATAAGTTTACCAACGCCTAAGAAATCAGGATGCTAACTCATAAGAAATGAGGTTGCCAACTCATAAGAAATCAGGTTGCCAACTCATAAGAAGTCAGGTTGCCAACTCATAAGAAATGAGGTTGCCACCTCATAGGAAATCAGGTTGCAAACTCATAAGAAATCAGGTTGCCAACTCCAGAATCACCATAATCATTTCAGTGATATGAATAATTTTATTTACAATTTGTGATCGATTTTCCTCCTGTATTTTATTCTCTAAACTTCAGGCTTCGCAGATAGCCTAGGTAGCCTAGAGTATACGCTCCTGATACAGTGGATCGGATTCCACGTTGAAGGTCCAGTCTCGATTAGTTCTTCTCACCACAAATTAGACCTAGAACGGTCGGCCTCCGTGGCGGAGTGGTTAGCACAGCGCGCTACAACGCTAAGGATCCCGAGTTGGAATCCCGGCCTGGGCATGAGTATTCTTTGTGAGTGTCCACTCATCTATTTCATCATATCATCCCTCATCCTCATATTCGCAATTAGCCAAAAGTGGCACAAAAGCGAAGTGAAATAAAGCAAATCAATCAATATTGTTTTCGTGAAAATAAGGGAGAACAATGGTTTATGACATGTGTTATGTGTTGTAAAAATTAATGTTATCAGAGTTCAGCCCACCCAATGTTTTTAAAAACTTGGTGCCCCTGTACTTGAATTTCGATGTTTTCAATACTTTACTTAAAGTGGACTTAAAACAACAAATCAATCAATCAATACTTTACTGATAAGTTCATACACAATGGAAGAAAAACGATTTAGGAAGTGAAAAAAATAATGTCTTGGGTCGATTCTGATAACGCTTTACTGCAAATTTGGCTTACAGCACCGATTCAGGCAAGCGGGAGAGTTCAACATGTGTCCTCAGATCCACACGTTTCGTTCCCAACCTTCACAGCTACCACTCGTATTCCTTGGTAATTTCCCCACGGGAATTAATCATGCAGAATTTTATTACTTCTCTAATTAGCATTTCACAGTTAATTGGATTAAAATTATTCATCTCATCGATCAAGCACATACAATACACACTTTGTGGCATTTCTTTCTTGTAGGAGATTTAACAATGAGAAATTAAACGAGTGTAAAGACTCCAGGCATGCAACAGCTACTTTTCCTATGGGTACCAATTTACTCAATTTAATTAATTAATTTAATAGCTTAGTTTAAGTGTAACTCAGTGCGCAGGAATCTTAATATTATAGCTTGAAAGAAAAATATGATTCACGATATTGATAAATTGCGCAACATTTGCTCACCAACATTGTTTAATCAGTATTTTGTATCCTCTGCAATATCGTCCCCGTTGGGGGATAAATATTTGTAACCCAGAATCTGATGCATGTACCTGTAGGGCCCTTCTCTTGCCTAACAAATACTACTGCAGAACTCGAAATGTATCAAAGTGAAGATTGATGCACCAAACGTGCATATCAGGTGATGCATTTTAGCGCATGGCACAGAGCAACAGCCAGTGGCGTGCCCAAGGTGGATTGGTGAAAGTCATACCCCCTCCCCCTTTGGTCCAGAATTCTTAAAAAAAAAAGAAATTCAAAAAGATGGCAAAATGAAGACTAACTACTAAAAAGTGTACGTAACACCCTTTCAAAAATCATGTGCACGCCACTAGCAACAGATGGTAAAGGTACCTTTGATGGAAGGCGAACAGTGGTTCGGATCCCACTTTAAACTGTAGGTCCAGTGACGATCAACGTGTTCACCATTCGGTGGGAGATCCTCATGCGGGCAGACCTCACCCCCATCCCCTGGAGGACTTGTGAGGAAGAAGGTGATGGAGGGTGAGGGCGAAGAAGGAGGTTGATTCAAAATGATCACGATTAGCCTTGTGCATAAGTAGACGTAAAGCAAGAACTCAAAGCTTATTTCTACACCAAAATTGCAGCATTATCAGTACATGCACTTTTGGAGTCACACATTTTGGGTTCTGTGAGTGCCCATGACCTTCCTACCTCATCCTACAGAAGAAAAAGAAGAAGGGGAGAGAGAGAGAGAGAGTATGTGTCCTGTTATATGTCATTCGCTCTTGAGGAAGGCAAACCGCAATGCCCCCTCCACTTCACGGTGCACAGCCCGAGGTCTTCCCAGAGGAAAAGCACGGGACATGGCAGGAGACTCAGAGGCAAGAAATGGCTGTGCAGTCAAAGGAGCAGGTTCCGTGAAACGTGTACTTTCGCCGGGAAATCTCTGACAAAGTTTGTGCTTGGATAGCTCCACACGGAAAGAAACTAACAAAGCAGGATTGAATTGTCAGCTGCATTCTGCAAGCCGAAACGACGTTATTTACCGTCGCTTTTCTGCCACTTGTAGCGGATCGCATCGATAGAGAGAGATGAACGATGAATTGACACTAACAAAGGAATAATAACCATTGCAAGGCCGGAACATGATGAAACATATTTGGGCTCAATGGGCACGGAATATGCTGTAAGCATTTTAGAAGACTGGAAATTAAATATAATGTGGCAGATTTCTCGACCTAAATAATAATAAATATTCACATAAAGGCAATTTCAACGGTTCGTTCTAGGTGATTTTGATTTATGTTATTTACCGTCACTTTTCTGCAACTTTTGGCTAATTGCGACGATGATGATGACATGTTGATGAAATTGATGAATCTACTCTCACAAGCACCCACGCCGGGATTCGAACCCGGGATCCTTGGCGTCGTAGCGCGCTGTGCTAACCACTTCGCCACGGAGGCTGACCGTTCTAGGTCTAATTTGTGGTGAGAAAAACTAATCGAGACTGGCTTTCAACGTGGAATCCGATCCACTGTACATGTACCTCCACCAGGAAACGAACCCAGGACCCTTCGATTATAATTTGACAGCATCAGTAGATTTGTGAAATAGAAGTATATTTTCATTATTTGCATTAACAACTTTTAGAGAAAGAAACAGATGAGCTTGAGAATTCATTTCCTCAGAAGAAATTGTCACAAACACCGAGGATATACCATCCTACGAGAACCAGAGGAACGAAACTCCAAAAATGCTGCTTTCAGTTTTGTTTAATTAAACTCCTCTGAATATCTCTATTTGGAGCCAGATTTACGTCCCTCTGATTCTCACACGACAATACGCTATCAGAGGCGCAACCACGATTTTTTGTCTGGGGGGCTGGGGGCAAGTACCAGGATAAACGTACCAATAATAATAATAATTTTAATAGTAATGTTAATAAAATAACAATAATGTTAATAATAATAATAATGTTATGAATAATGTTGTTATAACATTATTATTATTGTTATTATTGATTTGCTTTATTTTACTTCTCTTCTTGTGCCACTTTTGGCTAATTTGCGAAGATGGGGATGAGTGATTGTATGATGAAAATGATGAATCGATACTCGCAACCATCCATGCCCAAGCCGGGATTCGAACCCAGGACCAACATTATTATTATTACTATTAGTAGTGGTAGTATCAAAGACGTTATTATCCTTGTAAATTACGCAAAAAGGGGGTAGAAGTTTGTGCTAAAGCATTTGTGTTCGAACAAACGATTTGAATTATTTTTTAACACGTTCAATTTCACATTAATAACGGAAAACAAGCACACAAACTAATTTTGAAAGACAGAAAATGCTTCATTGCATTCTAAATATAATTCCTTTTTACATTAACATAACTTTCACGCCGGGTGGCCAGAATTAACGTTACCCAACTCAGAGCCCTCTGTAGCCTGTTTGAGGCATTGTAGAACTCTAGTGTTGCCCACGAGACGAGACGGGACGAGACTTTGGTCTGTCCCGTCCCGTCTCGTGAAAATGCTGTCTCGTCTCGTGTCTCGTCTCGAAAATATTCGTTTGTCCCGTCTCGTGTCCCGTCTCGAAGGGTTCTGTCCCGTCTCGTCTCGTCCCGTCTCGTTTTGTCTCGTCTCGTCTCGTAAAAGTGATCTGGGATATCATGCCAACAAAAGTCGAAAGTAGCAGAAACACGAAATATTTTTCCGGAAAGTGGGATAAAGCTCTAAATATTTTACCCATTGCGTGGTGAGAATAAATAAGGTTCGTTAATCATGAGGACATTAATATTAAAAATGCAGTTTGTTGGTTACTGATTTGCTAGGTATCTTATGAAATCTACCTTGTGGTTTTTCTGGCTTCCATGCAAGAGTGCTCTTTTCATTACTGCTATACCTTTTGGAAGTTTTGAAATGTTTTCCACTAGACCTTCTTTCTTTCTGAATGTCAAACTTCCGTGCACTATGAAAATGTACAGTTCTTCTTTAAATTCTAAGCTTTGCGTTCGGGAGCAACAAAAAAGTTTTTAAATGTGTAGTACGAACACAAAAGACTATTTAAAATTTCAATACTTAGTATATTACAAATAGAAAGCATTTATTGTTTTTAATATTGTTAAACATCTTCTATGAAATAAGTTTCAAAAAGTGTTTCTTTGTGATATTGTGCTGTTTCTTATGCTCAGCTTATGACGCACATACTTCTTTGTTTTCTCTTTAGCCTCTAAGTCAGATACCACCACCGCTTGATCTAATTTATCCTTCGGCAGGCACGCATCTAGAAATAGGCCTATATGTCGGGGGAGGTTGTCCGAGCCAAGTGTTTCAGAAAAAATGATAATAATAACATTAACGACAACAATTAAGCAAATGTTTAAATTAATACATTAATATAATTCATAGGTCTATTCACTTGAATATGTAAATTAATCAATTCTATTATTGTTATTGCATGAAATGTTACAAAGATTGTAGAAGAATAGTAATATAACAGCACGAATATTAGCTAATATCTAGCTTACGTGTAGTTAAGATCGCCTAAATTTGCATAAAAACAACTGTCCTGGCAAGAAGTTTAATGTCAAAAAAGGTGATGAATTGAATATTTGCTAAATAACAAAAAAGGATGTTAAGTCCACTTGACGAAAAATAAAATTCCTGATTAATATTTTATTCTCATTATTATAAGTAGTAGTGTACATAAATCTTCATTGATACTGCCATTCAAAGCCGTATGATCGCAATAAAATCCTTGTTCGGCATGAAAAAGTAACCCTCGATTATGCTAAAGAAATATATTTTTGTTTAGCTAGAGCAAGGCCCCAGGAGGATGCAAGAAGCCGTTCCTGCAAAAGTGTACGTTGTACGAAGCGAAGAAACGTGACAAAACCACCACGTATGGAAGGCAAACCTGCATATATTTTATATCGTACATTTACAGAGCCGTGCCTCCTGAAGTTATAAAAATCCCAACTTCAATGATTCGTTTAGACATGCTATAGTTGAAAAAAATATGTTTAGATGCACCAAAAGTGCATCATTATCAGATTATACATATAACGTGTTATTGGAACTTCAACATATTTGTGTAAATTGGGTGCCTCCCCGATTACGTCGTAATAACGTCGAGGTCTTGTAATCAAGGGTCCCCGCGTTCGATACCCAATGGAGGCACAAAGTGGATCGGATCGCACTTTAAACTGTAGGTCGGTTCGCGATTTAGCCTATTTATGAATCAAGTGGACTTAAAACCCAATATCAACCTTAAGAATATTAGAACCCACTAATTCACCCGCAGCTAAGTCAAATTTCACATATCCCTCTTCATCCTCGTTCATAGACTTCCTGCAATACTCTTGTGCATGTGGGTTGCATCCCACCAGGTGCGAGAAATGTGAAGAGTTATTCTTTCCCTGTACTGCGTTATTTTTTTTTCATAAGAGTAAGGCTAAATTCTCGTTTTATCTGAACTTTTAAAAAATGTGCGAAATACGTCTCTATCTTTAAACAACCACCCTTTCTCATGTATGTGTAAAATAATCCCACTCTGTCTCAGAAAACCTCTTCCTACGATCAAATGAAGGAAACAACTCTCAAGTCTCAACAATTATAATTTTTTGCTTAAATTTCCTATAATTTATACTAACAGTAGCACACATCACGTCCTTTGGTGCAACACTGTCAACAGCTAATGTTACTTTCCTCGTCCTAATAAATTAATTCCAACCAGTGACGGCGCCACGGAAATGTGACGGGGGGGGGGCGGAAGGCTGGCAACAAAATATTGTATGGGGGCAGTGACATTAAAACGCCCGAAAACACTACACACACACACACACACACACACACACACACACACACACACACACACACACACACACACACACACACACACACACACATATATATATATATATATATATATATATATATATATAATACTTATAACAATAATAATAATAATAATAATAATTATTATTATTATTAATATTATTATTATATTCATGTATGGTGTTTTGTGTTTGTCTTTTATTTAGAGTGGACGTTTACTGCCTAAATTTACTTCTTGATTACGAGTTTATCTCCACATGATTCGTTTTAATAAAGACATTAATTCTTTTTTATTGATAAGTTGCGTTGTCTCTAGTGGCCTATTTCAGTATTGGAAGACATTCATAATTTTATAATTCATCGTCTTTCTTGAGATGAAACTACTGATATAAATATTTTAGTTATAAGATAATAATATAAATGACGAAAAAATACTTCGAAGAGTTTAATTTTCTTGCAAAATAAACGTGACGTTGGAAGAAATTAATCTTCTTAAGTATTAGAAACAATGTGAGGCACTTCTCCTGTAGGAGAATTCTGCTCTATGTGCTTTGGAGAACACATTGCCCACCTTTGGTACGTCCAGGACTTGACATTTCTTCTCAATGGCAAGAACAGCCAAATGAGGCAGTTTGCATCCAGCATCCTGTTTCGAGCAAGCTTTTTCAAAGATTTTAAGGACAACCATCTTCGTAATGCTGAAGAGTTTTGGGCAAAATTTGTATTTCACCTTTCAGGGAAATGTTATCACAGGATAAAAAGAATCAGACAAAGGTTACAGTTATCTAATTCAAGAAATATTCTGACCCTGGCAATACTTACTCTTACTCTACCACTCCAACGTATGTCTGTGCTACCCAATTACAGGCACCTATGGAGTTCGTGGGAAGAAGTTCTTCGACTTTGATATGTACGAGAAAGAGCGAACCTGCATCCAATGATTGAAGAGTGGCAAATCCTAATAAGCAGTCTTTTACCTGCCCGCGATATGTTTTGAATCGAATTTTAAGTGTAATTTGCATTTTAAGGTTCACGTTCAATACATTTCCAAATAATATCCCCTCATTAACTTCAAGAGTATCGAAGAAATTCCCTTTGTTACGGTTCCCTCAGACTCATCATCTCGAAATTCAAGTCCCTGAATAGTAAGAAACCGCGATGAATCCACAACAACTGACATGTAGTGTCGGGTTTTCTCCGATCACCTTTGGTCCTGGGTTCGATACCCAGTGGAGGCACTTTAAACTATAAGTCCAATCCCGATTGGCTTTTCTGTGCATAAAGTGGACTTAAAACATCAAATCAAACAACCAAATAAAATCTTGAATCAACTTTGAATGTCTTTTAATCGTTGTCACTAACGACCACGATTAGAATAATTTGCCCTTACTACAGATGATGTCTTGTGGTCCTGAAAATATTCGTGATGTTTAAAAACCATCCACATTCAACACTTTTTCCCAGTTCTTAAGACTGGTTAAAACTTATGTTAATCTCGGCTATTACAGGACATAAATGAATGAATGAGAAATCACCTATGCCCAGGTCGGTGCTCGAATCTTGAACGAAAGTCACATACACATAGCTATATATATACTAAACAAATTAATATTTGTTAATCAAGTTGGTATTATAAGCAGGAAAGTGATATCATGCATAATACACCACTTTGAAAAGGTGGTCGTCACCATAACATTCTAAAAATTTCGCAATCCGTGCAAATAATCACGTGGTAAAATCTTGTCATGGTTCCCTGTAAACACTAAAATCACCAAATTACTTCTTTCCATAACACCCGTATTTTCTCCTCCTCTTTAGCTCTCAGCTGTTCGGAGTGGGATAATGCAAGATTATTTGTCCCTAATTATATCTTTCTCTTAGTCTTGCTAATATCTTGGACTCCTTAATAACTTTCCCAACAACTCCTTATCAATTTGTACTGCCATGTTTCCCACAATGTTTTTCCTACTTCCTAATAACATTCACTTCTGTACACCCTTTGATGTAAAAATTAAATAATAATAATAAACCCTATCCGTCGGTCCGTTTATCTTTCCAACCTATAGAGCTGAGACTATGTTTACAAGATAAATCTCGGACTCAGATACTCCACGATCTTTTGGCCCCTCCTTCCACCTTCTCTACCTGCCCTTTTACTTGATGTTATTCAGAATTGTATTAGTATCTGGAGTACTATCGTAACATAAAGTTATTAACCTGGAATGAATTGAAAAATAAAAATGGTGAGTAACCTTGTGTTTCGAAAGAGTATTGAAAATAAGTTTAGGTATTCATTCATTCATTACTCTCTCTAGAATAGTCTTCTTTTGACTTAACACGCGCTTATCAACGTTTCTAATTGAAATACCTTTTTCCAAGCAAACAAGTATTTGCAACTGATTAAATATTTTGCTTTTATTTTTTCGAGACATTCGAGACGAGACGAGACTTTTCAAAAGCCGTCCCGTCCCGTCTCGTGTCTCGTCTCGAAAACGAGACGAGAAAGGCATTCCGTCTCGTCCCGTCTCGAATTTCAAAAGGCTTGTCCCGTCTCGTGTCTCGTCTCGAAAACGAGACGAGACACGAGACGAGACGGGACATGTCCCGTCCCGTGAGCAACACTATAGAACTCTGACATTTGGTGAATCCACTATGCACACCATGGAGAAGAGAATGGCGAATAAAAAAAATAATTAAAAAAATGTTAAATTTTCCACCACCAGGTTGAAATATGGCGCTGGACTTCCATGATGGGTTGTAATAATGACGTAAATTGCTCGAATTGGTTATGGATTTGCCTTTACCTTGCAATCTTGCAATAAACGAGATATTATTTTCTCGCAACTTCCAGCCACTAACAAATGTCTTTCTAATTAATAACTCAGTTAAATCACTTAACGTCCCGCCGTCCCCTAGCTATGATTCTGAACTTGATAAGACTAAGAAAAGCAGGTATTGCGACCGAAGCAAGGAAGTAAATTTTACGAAAAGTATTTTTATTTGCATAAAATTTGAAATTCTGGGCGGTAATTGCCCCCTGCAGGTACACTTGGCCGTCAATGTTTGCCCCCCTAGAACTCATTTCCGATCAAGGTTGGAAGGGAGCAGTGCTCCCCCTGCCCCCTGTGGTTACGCCACTGTACGCCAGAGAACGCTCTCGCTTTGTGTCCGTCAGTTAATGTTATTGCCTTGTAACCAACAAGTCCCGGGTTCGATTTCAGGTGTAGACTTACTCAAATGACTCTAAATCTAGTCCCTCTTTATTTATTTGTACAAAAGTTTGATATACTCCTTTTAATATGTCGGACAGGATTACTCGATATTTTTTTATTATTTTTAATACAAGCTATCAATGCATCTTATAATACTTACTCATCCCTTTTCGAAGGGGCAAGTGCCCCTGTGACCCTCCCGCTAAATCCTCCAATGAATATGCCTACTATTATATTGACAGTTGACTGCACGGACAGTGGGATGCATAAGTATTACCAAGCAAATTGTCCATTACCATGTTTATACTGTTTGTTTTGCGCAAGCTGAGCTGCAAGAATTGAAACAAAAAATCCAAACAACTTGTTGACAACCTCTCTACTCCAGCATACGTAAAAATCTAATCCTTAAAAGCATGAAGGTTGCCAGAGAAAATTTAATGAAACTATACTTGTGCATCCCACTGTACATAGTAGGGTGGGGGAATTTTAGTAACGTATGAGGGAAAAATCGAAGTACATAGTTCGAAACCTTGACCATCAAATCAGTTATCTGTCGTCTAACCACTAGTTCTGTTTACTTCCTAGCAGAAGTGATTGCGATAAGAATGGTTTAGAATAATTACAAGAACAGCGTCTTCAAAATATGTGCCCCTTCAGAATGCTGGACAACATATCATGGCCTTCAGCGGGTTTTATCCTTGACAATGGAAAATTTATGGGAGCTCCGCAACTGTCCCCCACAAGGACACGCGTAATCACCACAGGTTGTTTTCTTCGAATGTAATCCATTATCAGCTACTCATGTTTTTGAGTATTCTGTCTTGCGTATTCCATGAAGAACTACCCTTATCTACATGAGTAGGCAACTGTAGTTCTACTCTGTGTCGCTTTACTATACCTGAGCACCCCTTTCCGATTTCTCATTAACGAAAAAAGTTTGTCGGGAAAACAGAGCTTAAAGTACCAAATCGGAACAATTGGAGAAAATATTCTTCGGAAATATCAATACGCTTGTCCGAATTAACCCGTCTTTTTCTTTCTACTTTCACAATCATCAATAATCGAGTCATATTTCGAAATAATGCCTTTCCAATCCCAAAATAGACACTTTTATGATATCTGCTCTCTCGCGTGGATACGAAATTCCGTTGCTAGGAGAACGTGACGTCATTTGGCAACACGCTACAGATATTTCAGGCGGTCAATAGGTGAAGAAATAAGGGACTGCATACTCTCAGTAGTACATTAAAAATATTAGACAAATAAATATGAATGAATAGTTTATTCTCTACCCAACAGGCCGGACCCTGTGGCCGAGTGGTTAGCACAACGCGCTGCGACGCCATTCATCACTCATCCCCATCTTCGCAAATGAGCCAAGAGGCACAAAACGCGAAGTAAAATAAACTAAATCAATCAATCTACCCAACAGGACAAAGATCACTCACACGTCTCCACACCAAAAAGAAAAACTCCCTCCCCTCTCCCCGAAACCTTAATTAATTAATACATTGACGATTGAGTTGAGTTGAGATGGACCCCATTCAATAGGGTGGAGAGCTTTTTGTCGTTGATTGATTGACTTAGTTTAATTTACTTCGCTTTTCTGCCACTTTTGGCTAATCGCGAAGATGAGGGATGAAATTGATGGACACTCACAAAGAACACCCAGGCCGGGATTCGAACCCGGGACCCGTGACGTCTTAGCCAGCTGTGCCCACCACTCCGCTACGGAGATAGACCTATTGGAGGGGAATAACCTGATTATAAAATAAATACCTCACAGAAATAAATGAAACATAAATTCAACACCCTTGAGCAAATGAACTTTCAATTCAGTATCTTGAGTCTATCTACATCACAATTCTTTATGAGTTTGCTATTTCTATTTATTTTTTACTGACTAATACTACACCGGAAATGAACTATTTTAGATTCATTCAATACAATATTGTCCACATTATGTTCACACAGGCTATCGAGATCGAACCCGGGAACCGAACAGGGACCGGCATGTGCCTCCATCCGGGACTCCTTGATTACAAGGCCACAGTGTTACCACTACGGGGAGGCTCCATAGTTTTAAGGCACTTGGGACACCACTGTATGCATTGCGAAATGAACGATAAACGCCCTTACCCATCTCTGATAAACAGATACAGCATCTGGCAGCGTGACCCCAATAACAGAAGCTTTCTTCATGAAACAGAGCAATCATGAAACTTATCCCTACGTAGGAGGAAAAAACGAAGCACTGACGTCACAACATGGCGTCAACGAGTTGCAAAACCGAAGCAGAAGAGGCCAATAATCGCAGCAAGGATGGAAAACTTCCATTTCCCCCCGATTTCATTGTCTTGCAAAATCAGTTTCCTTTATCTGCCCACAGGGTAATGAAAGTGGACAGGTCTTTGCGCGGAGTTTCGAGACAACGCTCAACTTTATTGCACTTGGACAAATACAGATGAATCATATTTTATTTGCCTGAGGACTGGGCCTACAGTTCTCTGCAAGCAGTTTCTGGAGAAATAACGTTCTAAGACCGTCAATTTCTTTGCCCATTCAACTACCGTAAAGAGAATGGCCATGACCATTTTTTAAAAACTGGCCATTATTTTTTTAGGGCTCATCTTACATTTTTCCGAAGCATTTCGTTTAATCTCGGCGATGGGAGCACCTGATGAAACAGGCGAGAGAACAATGCCAAGAAACATCCACGACTTATACAAGATTTGAACCTCGAGCCCTTGGATTGTTTACTGCTTCTGATTTTTGTACATTTAGTTTTTTCGCTTAACTGCCACTTTTGGCTAATCGTGAAGATGAGGACGAGCGATTAATTTACGAAGCGACACCCACAAAGAATACCCATGCCCAGGCCGGGATTCAAACCCGAGGCTCCTGGCGACGTACCGCGCAGTGCCACAGAGGCTGGCTTTTACTGTGTCAGACCTGGAAACAAAAAAAACGTTGGAGACATATCCGATAAGAACTACGAAATTTGCATGTCTCCCCGATGGCGTATGTTATCAAAGGATGCCTGGCACATAGCAATTCGGAGAACACTTTAAACTGTAGGTCCAGTTCCGATTAGCCTTTCTGTGCATAAAGTTGACTTAAAGCAAAAACTCAAGTACGAATTTGATCACATCACGTCTTTATCTTGAAAGGTGCCATGTATGTGTGCAGGGCCGGCCTTAGGTGTGTGAGGGGCCTGGGGCACAATATACAAATATATAAACATTATTACAATTAACTTATACATTTCGTACTATTACTTAAGAGGAACAAGCAGAACATGCTTAATGTTAAAACCAAGAATTATGGGAGGCTAACAAAAGTTTCTAAATTATTATTTCTTTTCATTTACAATGATCCGCTGGTGGTACATTCATTATTACTTAATTAACAAAGCTGGGCATGTTGAATATCAAACTATTCTTTAAAAGTAACAATTTTTAATCACATCCAGTAACGTTCTCTATCATAATAATTTTCTCCTGTTCGCTTTTCATTGAATTTGACACACGTAGTTTCATACAAAATAATATTTTCTCATCCAGATTTTATTCTACAATTAAACGAATAGTGTATATGAACTATTTTTGATTGAAATGTTTAAACATGATTTTCATGTAGCATTTCATTTAGAATATGATTTCAGTTATATTTTTAAGAATGTCAAAACGATCCATAAAGTCGGTAGAAATCAGATTAGTTTCTTAAATGGAAACACCCGTCCCATCAACTCGTAATATACCGTACATAAACAATTATTTTTATCTGGCGAGGGGTCCCTGAAGCGTGAGGCCTTGGGCGATTGCCCAAGTTGCCCCACCTTAGTAACCCTAGGGCTGGTTCTTTATATCCGTGTGTATGTAAAACTACATTGCAATGTAATATTGAACCTGTGTTCTTTGTTCATAACATGGTCATGCCTCTGCAATAGGAAAATATATACGATGATTCTCTGTTGAAAGCAAATAAATAAATAAATAATGCATTTCCTCCATACACGAACATGCGTAAACGATATACACCAAGTTTATTCAATTATTCCGGACTTGTAAGGGACAGCGCAATGCGTCTTGCGTACCTGGCACACGGGGACACGCACCGGCTAATTCCTCGCTTTCTCAAAGCCCGCTTTTTCGCTCATTCTCTTCCGTGTGAACTACACAAAACGTGAATCAAGAAGCGTGAGACAAAAGACCGACAATCTCCCTGAAGAAACCAGCTCCTTTTTTGTTTATTATAATATTTATTGCGGGTATAATTTTAAACAATAACCTCCACTCAACAATAGTCTGGAAGACGGCGCAGACGTAGCCTTTGCAAATGGGAACGAACAGAACTTTTAAAATGGTAGACGGTACGTTCGCTCCCATGGTTAATACATATCTCGCATAGCCCTTCCATTCCACCTATGTATTACCACAAACATGCTGGAACTAAACGAATATTGTAAACTTAAATGCGAAGTTACGTAATAAATGTAATGCTGAGCTTCATACTTGTAGGTCAAAAAGGAATTATTTAGTCGACTTATGTTATTTCTAGGGGCTACTAAACCCATACCTACTTGCAGTGGCGGCGATTGGGTGCCAACACTAGGGGGGAAATACAGTTGGTGTAGACAAGGCTTAGCATTAAGAGACCATAGCGCAGGAAAAAGTGAGGGGGCAAGTTCCTCCCCCCCGCGCTTCCATAATCACCGCCGCTGCCCACTTGCTCAAAGCTCATTACAAGCAATACTTTTTTTTTCAGTAATATTATATATATATATATATATCATCGGTGTTATTTACTGCAGTCATGCAAATCCGTATTTTTAAAAAGAAATTCAATTGTTGTGTTAAACTAATTATAGATTTGACAATTTACAGTGCGTAAGTTGCAAGATTCACATGCCAACCTCCGTGACGGCGTGCTACGACGCCACGGGTTCCGGGTTCGAATCCCAGCCTGGGTATGAGTGTCCTTTACGAGTGTCTCTTGCCGGCCTCCGTGGCGAAGTGGTTAGAACATCGCGCTACAAAGCCAGGGGTCCCGGGTTCGAAACCCGGTCTAGCCATGGGTGTTTGTGAGTGTCCATTCATCAATTTCATCATATCATCACTCATCCTCATCTTCGCGATTAGCGAAGTAAAATAAACCAAATCAATCATAGGGCAATGAGTTTGACACAGATGGGTGGTTCAAATTTCGTCGGAGCCATACACATTCTCATCTGTCTATGAGTCTCTCAGTTTCATATGAGAAAAAGGACAAGCCAGTCGCAAAAAACTTTCTGAAACTGGTAGTACAAGTTCAGTACGCTCAAGCATCCTGGACCACGATTTTGACAAACCTTTTTTATATAGATTTTTAACCTACTCTATGGCTTTAAACCAAAATACCACAGCTATTAAAGTTAACATAATAAACAATATAATTCTCGATCCTAGACCCTCTACCTGTAAAGACATTTGAGTTTCTGTTAAATGTAGAAATACGATCTTGCTTTGTGCGTTTACTCAAGCTATTGCACAACCACAAAAGAAAAACTGGAAGCAGCTGTAGTGAAAGCTGACTTGTCGTGCCACAAAAGAGTACATTGAAGTAATCACGGTAGGCCGAAGGAAACAAGCAAATGCAGGCACAATGGCTGGCATCCGTCGTCCACTGAAGACCACTCAGAGACAGTGAAGTGCACGTTAGCAATAACTCAGACCGGAGGCACACAGTGAATGTGCCAAAACATGTTGTCAGGTTGTGGTCAACAAGGGAGAAAGCGAGGTCCAAGGAGAGGAACTTCGGAAAATGCAGTGACATAATTTGTCAGCTAAGTCAATAAGACCAACTCAATACAAACCTTCGCTGTAAGTCAAGACAAGTTCTTCACAGTCGTTAGCTCACATTTCAATCCATGCTGTCTTGTTCGCATCACGTGATCACCATTACGATACGGAAATCAAATGTGAATACGAAGCATTGAGCTCATGTAATGCAGTGTCCCTTCTGTACTACAGGGGAACAAGGAGCATCGGGCCGACTCAAGATAAAATTTTCACCCGGGCGAAATGGATTTCTGCTCTACTTTGGTCAAACTTTCCACCTTCCTTCAATAAAAAGCTAATTCTTGAAAACTATGCCACTACATTCTTAATAAGTGTGGAGCGGTTAGAACAGCGCGCGAATTCCGACCTGGACATGAGTGCTCGTTCATCAATTTCATCACATCATCACTCATCCTCATTTTCGCGAGATTAGCCAAAAGTGGCAGAAAAGCGAAGTAAAATAATCCAATTCAATTAACAAGTTTGGAGGACAAATTTCTTTTCTCTTCACTTCTTTGTCTCTTTTGGGGTCAGTTTCCGTTGTAAAACAAGATTCGGTCCTTTCTGGAAAGTCGTGTTTCCAATACTCGCACTCCTTTCACCGTATCAATGAAAACATCTCCAAATGAACTTTACAGCTATAACATTGCAGAATGGTGCGAAAACACAAAATTCCAGAGCAGTGTGGCATTCACAGCAAACAACGTCGTCACATTCCAGAAAAAAAGGAGGAGAGGACGGCGAAAGAGTGAAACTAACAACTTTTTCGAGGAAAAGAGCTCCTTATTTTCTATTTCGGCAGCATTCTCAGAATACGATAACAGGCTACGAGTTGAAGCGCCTGATAATTTGGGACGCCAGGCGCCTACCGCATCCACTTCCCGGAACAGTCCATCTGGTTCATGTTAGCCGAGGATGCATTACTGTCGTATCTGTAAAAATCTTTCTCTACTATGTGAGTTACTGGCGTCATATCGGCGCCTTATATTTTTTCTGCTAGGGTACCTTCAATAAAAGAGAGGATTTCGCAAAAACGTTAAAATTTAATTTTCACACTCCTCTTGAAGGTATACATGAGTGAAATGGTTACGGCACAAAAGACTGTATCGAGACCAGAAAGAGATACCGCTTAGCCGAATGGTTAACGCTCAGCAGATTCTGGCAGAGGCGATGGGACTCGATGCACTGACCACGCATCTTCACCACAGTTCACCCCATGAAAAATCATTTCGCAGATCTTGGGCCTCAATGGGCTGTTTATCGAGACGAGACAAATCGAGACTTGGGGCAGTATTCTGATGAGGCCTTCTGTCTCATTCCTCGGTCTCGTCTCAAGTTTCAAATGCTTGCTTCGTCCCTGATCTTGTTTCGGAAGAAAGTCTCGCTGGACTGATTGATTTGGTTTATTTTAATTCGCTTTTTTTGCCACTTTTAGCTAAGCGCGATGATATGATGATTATAATAGTTTAATAGACTTACGTAGCCAAAATACTATTGAGAATATCTGGGCAATAGCGAAAGCAAATCCTACGAAAATTCAGATAAATGCTCTAGGAAGAATTCTAAGCATATGTCATTTTTCAGATTTGGGAATATCATAGCAATTTTTCGAAAGGAGAGGAAAATTCGACGACAACTGCCCTTGCGTCGACCAAAGATTCGCATCTAAAGAACGCAAGGGGCATTTATATTTTGTCTAACACCAGAATGGTTTGAATGCTGTGTCAGTTTTCCATTTATGATCAATTTATGCTCGCAACGGCTTCAATATTATAGTAGTATACAATACCAATACGGTACATACGTGCAATTAGACGAGCTTAAAGTGCAAGGGCACTCAAACTTCCGCTACACAAGATCTATGCTGAGACGGTAGGTGGTTGTAAGATGCATATCTAACTGATCTTCCTACCCTATGTGCAAATTTCGTAACGGACGAGACCTCAAACCGTATCTCGGTTCCCTTTTCAGCTTTGCGGTAGACCTTGAATAAGAAAAAAGTATTTAATCTCGCCGTTTCCCTTGCAGGCCTTCAAAACAAAGCACTGCCACTCGGGCTTACCGTTAAGCTCATGAAAGTCACGTCGGTTGCCCTTGAATTTTATGTAGTGTACGTTACGGCCGTGATTCCCTCATCCAGCATTACAATTACTTGGAAATAGACAATGCCGGAGAACTGTTTGTGCTACACCACAGTAACATTGTAACATTTCTTGGCTCTCCATGACACGTCACAACGTCACTATTTGTACCAGAAATGCCACTAATCTTAATGCACTTCATTGCAGAACCTCTGCTTGCCAATCTTCGTTTAGCTACATGGCACCTAAAATCTGGAATGCACTCCCAAACGAAGTAAAACAACAGATAAGTATACAAACACTTTCGGAAGATACTTTATGATTCACTGATTCATGATCAGAAGCAAAGTAAGACAACATTAGATTAAAATTGAAAATTTATGTAAAGTATTAGTAACTATCTTTACTTAAACTGGCCTGAAACTAAGGAATAATACTCTCTACATGTACTCTGACATATATTTCTTTCATTTGTGGGGTTAGGTGGTATAGATCAGCATTTGCTGAATCTCACCCAAGAATAAAGACGAACTGAATTGATAATCATATCAAGCACCCGTTTTCAAAAGAAAGTTGGTCTTGTGTTCACTTTATGCTCTGATGGGCTAATCGGGACTGAACCTACTGCTGTAAGTGGGATCCGAACCAATGTGCAACGTGCCTCCACCGGGGATCGAACAGGTCTCGTTCGTCTTGAAAGCCAGAAGAATGTGTGACCTGGCATGTTGATTTGAATATGTTACATCGCTTTTCTGCCACTTTTGGCTAATCGAGACGATGGGAATGAATGGTGATAAGGTGAAGTGTATGAAGGGAGAATCACAAATACACAGGCCCCACAGAGGATTATACTGGCTATAGAGTACAACCGCCAGAGCCTCGCTAGCCTACAACAGTGCAGTGCAGTTAACAGAGCGTACTACGTGGACATGACTTTTGGGTGCCTTCTCAAAATGTCACCCATCACACATATGCATGGCGTTTTGGCGTGGTTATTAATAAAAGGTCTAAATCAAAAATGTCGTCATGTTAATTCATTTTGCGCCAGATCTGCATTGGAATGCACTACAACTACATGGAAATTGGCATGCAGCGAACATAAGAAAAACACAATCGAGGATGGACTGAACTTACAGTTTAAAGTGGAATCCGAACCACTGTGTGCCTCCAGCGGGTATCGAACCCGGGAACCCTTGATTACAAGGCGATGACGTTACCACAACAACGCCATCTGGAGAAGCCCCAACATCTGGGATCTACTATAAAAGTCCTGACTGGGTGTGACCTGTATTTCGTTGAGAAATCGCGGATATACACCTAATCTCGTGCACAGCGGCTTACAGCTTTAAAATTGCTATTATTTTTATACCCTCTGGATTTGTTTTGATACTGTAAAATCACCATTAAATTAAATTATTTTATGGTCTGCGGTAGGTTTACACCTAAGCATATAGATTTGTTTTTGCATGTTGAGTATTGAATACAAAGCATATTTTGCTCTGCATAAATAAAATAGAGTGCAATGTTAACATATCTAACATATTACTCCAAAATAACCAAAACAATTAAGCAATTTTTCGATAACTTATATATAATTAACTAAAAATAGAAAAAAAGTAGCTTAAGACTGATTTAAAATAAATTGTATCTGAGTGGTAGTAAAATAACAGCACTTGTATCACACAGAAGGTAACCAAGACTGGACCTACAGTTTTGATGAAATTGTGCAACAAGATGATAAAACGTTGTATCATGATTTAGCATTATAAATATATTTTTTTTACTATTGAAAATTCGGAGTCAAAAATAAGGGGCGGTGTGTGTGTTACAGACGTAATTGCATACATAGCATGATGAAATCACAATAAAACAAAGACCGAGTCTGCTGCTGATGAGTTTCACAGGGCATGAAGCCATTTTCGGCATTAATGTTGTACAAAGGAAATACAGTATTGCTTAATTGTAACCCTATTAAGATAATAATAAAAACCCTACCCTTAGTGATTAGTACCCATGAAACATGTCCAGGTGGTTCCGTGAACGAACTCGCTTTTGGATATTTCAAGGGTCAGAGACTTCTTAAGTACCCTGTGGAAGAATCGTAATGTAGCCTGGCCTCCGGTACTTAACTGAACTTTCAAGCGCCTTCCAAACATTAACCTGCTGAAGTTCGACAGCACCGCTTCAGACCACGAGTTAGCAGAAGGTGTTCATTTAAAAAGCGGTTTACCTCCTCCCACACGCCCACGTGTCATTAACGACGACTGTAAAAATTCCACGAGTTGCTATCACAGTAGGCAGATCTCGCTTCGAAGCAGTATAATCTGATGATTGATCAGCCTCCAAACGGGAATAGAGTGGAACGCTGCAGGAAATCCTGACGGGATGTCTACTAAAAACGAACGAGAAAGGAATGTGACATTTGACTCGATTCGTGTCCACCACCACGAAAACGACACACCAGAGTGGCAATTTTTTTTTTCCAGATCGTCTGAATCGGACACTCCCAGCAAACGAAATAGCCAAGTCACCAATGCCCGGCCGAGTATTAAACCTCAACAATTTAAATTTATTAACTAACTAACTCTCTCGCTCTCTCTAGCCTTCTTAAACCCGAAGGTTTATGGCTGCAGCAACACAAGTCTTCCATCTGTCCCTATCCTGGGCAAGATCAATCCAATCTTTTCCATCCTTACCGATTTCTTTTAGGTCCATCTCAACCCCTCCGTCTTCGTCTTGGCCTTCCTACAGGTCTCTTACCATGAAGTTTCCCAACAAGAATCCTGTAAACTCTTCTTTCCTCTCCCATTCGTACCGCATGGCCTGCCAATCTGTATTCTTGATTTAATAATTTTAATAATATCTGGACATGATTTTGAATTTATTACTCCACAAAAAACATTTACATAAGTATTATCACAATGGCTCTATCTAACTATGCCAAGATAACGTCACTAATTAATGTACGAGATAGGCACGTGGCAACCTGTATTGTTACGTGGCAAGCAGGCAAGAAAAGCACCATGTTGTTTGCAAGAAGTCATTATACTGTTTGCTAATTTGCGCACGTGTTCCCCTTACTACTTAAGAACGAGGCTAAAATTAAGGTTTCACACGTGCTAACACACACTATATCTTCCAGGAGATATTCACGTACTTAATACTCACTGGCTCGATTCCCGGTGGAGGCATATTGCAGGGTGAGCCGGATTTGACTTTACTTAAACTGTAGGCCCACGCCCAGACTTACAACAACAACCTAAACATAGTTACTACACTAAACGCTTTAAGAACACATTATATTTATTTCCACAGCGCCTAAGTATATTCAGAATGGAGTGCTGCTGTGTTTCAAATTTTATAAAATAAATTAAATGAATAGACTCAGACGATATAATAACTAGAGACTGGATTTAAAGGGAAAAAATTTCCTCTAAAACGGACAAAAAAGGGAAAATTATTGCCAAAAAAAGGGTGAAAAGGACTATATGTTTTTTGCACTCCACTAAAAATAATCTATAGTAGTTTTTCATTCTCTTGTTTAAGGTAAAGTACAGCGAATAATCTTACATCCGTTTCGATGAAATCTTCCTTGCAACAGCTTTACTTACCGCATTTCATGGCTTCCTGCCACTTGTAAATGGCTTCGCCATTTCACTGACACACAATACTTTTGTCACTGTCAAACAGTTAAGTTAAAACTATCCTAAAAAGCTTCACAATAAAACTAAATCTAGCAGATACGTACACTTTCAACCCAAAGGCGTGCCGCTTACAATGCGTTTGTCGGTGTGTAAACCCAGATCGCTTTGTTGCAATGTACTCCCAACACTCATGGGGGGAAGGTAAGGTTCTTTTTTTCCTCCAAGCTGCACCAAATAGACAATTATTGAATGTTTTGTTCAGAGAAAAAGACAGTCGTACAAAATATTTGATATCTTGTCAATAAAGGGACAAAGGAAGATGTTTTTTAAAAAGGGGGGAAAGGAATGTAGGCTGAAAAATTAGTCAAAGAGGGATCAGAAAGGAAAATGTTTTATAAAAGGGGAAAAAAAGGGAATGTGGGCTGAAAAAGGGGGAAAAAAGGAAGTTAAAACCATGTAATCTTGTTGGTGGAAGATACAGACTGTTGTTATTTATTTCATGATCCGTGCTGAAAAATAAAAAAGGACTTCCCTTTAAAATCCGGTCTAATAATAACACAAGATGTGAGGAGCAGCGTACTCAGCTATTTCGAAAGAGGGGAGGGGAGTACAGAGCTTTTTATTATTCCCCTTCTTACTACGTATCCATCGAGTGGCCTAACGACGTTGGTATCATTTTTAGAGTTCAAAATTCACGTATAATTTCCGACAATCAAATATTACAAATAAATAAGTCATAAAAATGTGGCCAAATTATATGTATATATTTTTAACAATGCAAGTGAATGTTGTAATCAGTTTCAACCTAGGCCATTTTCACAAATGTCCAGGCCTCAGTTTTGAGTTTAGTGAGCGTAGCCCACAACCACCCTAGGGCATCATTTGGGCAATTAAAGTTTAATATAGAAAGTGTGCAGTATAGAAAGGAATGGGGGACAAAGTGTCTACACTTGAATTTTCTGAGTAAGTTGTGTAGCTTTAGAAGAAGGTCTAAATATGGGCGAAGGTTTAAATATGGGTTTTGGAGTTATCAGCGCTCCCGGGTGCTGCAGCCTGGCCGAGGCTATGGGAACTGGTTATCTGTCAAGGACAAAGATTGCGGCGCCAATTCGCAAGAGAAAGTGGTGGTTAGATTCGGCCTTGGACGCTGTTATAGAATTGCGACCTCCGAAAATTTTTTGCAGGTATGTTTTAACTCAGCGTTTTCTGAATTCTCATCTGCTTTGTATAGGTTATGATATTAGCGGTACATAAAACAAATGTGGGCTTTTATAATGTCATGATTTGTTTGTGAAATATGTACCACAGAGAGCGAAAATAAATTGAAGAAGAAAAATAGCGTGATGGTCTAAATATGGGCTATGACATGAGGTCTAATGTTGAGATCACATTTTCAACAAATATTTGGATGTTTTTTTTAATTTCGATTTTTCCCATTTCGCGTGATTTTCAAAACAACAGATTATTCATAAATATAAATTTTATAATGTTTTAGCGATAAATGACTGTTTTCTTTAAATTTTAATTGCTTTTTGTGATATTGCAACTAGTAGTCCATATTTAGACCGCAATTTTGAAATACATCATTTTACCATTTTTTGGAAATTGCTTTTTCTTTTTTAAAAATGGAGACCTTTTATACTTTAGCATGCTATTACATTTAAGTATATATTTCATATGCATTTTAAAGGCAGGTGCTTGATATATTAATTTTTTCCTCCGAAAAGACAAAATAAAAAGGGGGCCCATATTTAGACCTTTTCCTCTACATTTGACCGAAAAAATGCCATCATTATTATATTTGTTTTACTGATTGGCCAGGTTCAGTCTGTGTTACTAGTATCCAGCTGAAACAAGACATTTTTTAAAAAAAAATCTTGTATTATTTTTGAAGCAACAACGCCACGAAAATATAATATGTCTAAAAAAAACGAAGTAAAATATTTTTTTTTAAATTTCTTTTTCTGTTGTGCTCCGATTGTGGGCCAGATTAACACCAGGTGATTTCAAGTGGGAATTTTTCCAACAATGTCCCTGCATAAAGCAGCTCTGGGGCTCGTCCAGCCTCTAATCAGTACAGGGGGCAACCCTGATGGCCGGAGTGTGATGCTGATGACATCATTTTCACTAAGAATGTGTTCCAATATGGAGAACAGTATTTAAACTTTAAATAATATATTTTAGCTGTTGATGCATGAGAGATGTATTTATAGGGAGATAAAAAATAACATTTACTTTCCAGGAACACCACCGGCTTGTCTGTTCCCGCTCATTGGGAGAAACATGGCAAAAGAATCACAATTCCTGTGGTTGCACCGGCTTGTCTGTTCCCGCTCATTGGGAGAAACATGTCAAAAGAATCACAATTCCTGTGGTTGCAGAAGGCCAATGGCTGCGTTGCGATCTCTCCCTTAAATAGGACATCAAGAAGAATTAGTCTTCAATTAGCTGCACTTAGCATGTACCCTAAGTGGAATTTAAACAGAGGCTTCTTCCCTTTTAATGACGCAATTAGCCTCGCACGCTTAGCTGCTTTTAAATCAAGCGATGCTTCACCGTCTTCTCAAGACTCGCGAATCGATCATTGGATGCGTTCATTCAGAGCATCTACCGTCACCGTCTCATTTGAGCAGTGCTTGAAGGGGCACTCGACGAGAAAGGGAGACGTGACTGAATCGATTCGCATTGAATAAATCTCAAATCTAGTAGGAATAATCCCAATAATTAACGGGGGGCCGGGTGGCACTGGTTCCCCGAAACCTAAATGTGGCCCCAAAATTGTTTTCGTTGTTTAGAGTAAACTTCACTTTATATACTATGTGTGTACGTATGTATATATATATATATATATATATATATATATATATATATATATATATATATATATATATATAACAACAATCAGTTTCATCCTTCAATTATTGTAATTGTTGGGATACAGGCTAAATATAAATAAATGTAATAATGTGCCTCTTTCAAGAATTCGAAAAAATACCTTCTCGTTCATACATGCTATACAGGGTGGGAAATAACCTTTTGCTAGGGGTCTGCAGGAAAAAGTAACAACAATTAAGAAATTATGGTAATACCAAATGTTTACTACGACAATTGTGGTTACAAAAACAAAATTAAAAGTTGGTTCACGACAAAGCACCTTGCTTCAAGGCAAATGCTAAAACCAAGACCTTCTTCGGCGAAGTGGCATTGACTTCTTCAGCAGTTCTGAATGGCCGGGTGCATCACCGGACCTGAATGCAGCGGAGCACTTTGGGGCTAATCTGAAGGACGCAGTTGAGTCCTTGATGAACAGGAACGCGGACCGGACCGCTATTCCCGGCCAACACTCCTTGCACATCTGGAACAAGTCCTCCGTGATATGGAATGGAATACTCACTGTTTGCGAATCTTCTGAGCTCCTACCCTGATCATCTTCGTGCTGTGAGAGAAGCAAACGGCGGACATACTAACTCTTAATTTTGTTTTTGTAACCACAATTGTCGTAGTAAACATTTGGTATTACCATAATTTCTTAATTGTTGTTACTTTTTACCGTGGACCCCTAGCAAAAGGTTATTTCCCACCCTGTATCTATTAGGTAGAAATGCATCATTTTTTAAACTTGATATGGATAGGGGGAGAGAGAGTCACGCAAGAATATATAAAATTATGCGACATTAATGAAAACTTAATATTGTACAGAAGTAGCATGTGCATGTTTAATACATTACTGGTATGTAATTAATATTATCAATAACTAGAAAATAATGTATACATATATATATATATACATATTTAATAAGCTAAATTAATTTATATATAAATATACTATTTACATGTTTGATGTTAAAATAAGTAGCCTATATAATAAAATATATTATATATTTATTTTCTATATATTATACTGCATGTAAATATATGAATAATATATACATAAAGCTGATGTATATTACAGTACGTGCGACATCCTCAAGTGCCTTCACGGCACGGCATACCTTTCTTTGTCCGTCGTTGGGTGTAGCAGAGGTGTTAAAGAGCGTGGATAAACGAACACGTGTTTTTCCTGTCTAGAACGCACAACTGGATTTTTAAAATATATTATTATCTGGGAATGGGCCGTAAACCTGAGAAGAATGAAGCACGTTTTCTAGTCTCGACGCAGCAAAACTCGCATACAAGCACGTATGGATACACATTAGGGCGCTGAATCGCGTCTGGTGGTCGAGTGTGTTGCATGCATGCTTCCTTCCCATTATCAAGTCTTGTCCGTGGCCGAGGTCTGCTGCAACGAACTGGAGAGATTCTGCGTGCAAAGGCAGGGGGCAGCTCCACATCTCTTTCCTCTCTCCCGTGCAAAACGTGCTCTCCGTGGAACTATAATACACGGTTCTTTTGCATGCGTTGGAGAAAAAAAAAACACGTACATAATGCTTACCTGCATTAAGAACAAAATTCGCCTGACTCTTTGTTATTACCATACTGAGACATTTGGAATTGAGAGGTTCGTGCTCATTCCACTTTCTTCAAAACTAAATGAGGAATATTAAAGTCAAAAAGAGTAAGTATGGGCGTCACCAGATATTTTTCTGCGTATGGTCAGGTCGTTGATATAAAATCAAATGGAGAAATATTAATTTAATGTAATAATTATTATAAACTAACAAGCTACTATTTATTTTTAAAATTATTATTATTAGTATTATCAATGGCGTACGCAGAATTTTTTTCGGGAGGGGGCTGAACTTGTATACAAAATTCATTCACACATTATTTATTTTATATAAATAAAATATATAAAGCCCTAGACCTCATATTGGGCTCATTTCGAATTTTATGGAACGGAACATCAGAAGTTTGTCCTTTTTAATGCAGGGTGCGATTTGGAGGGGCAATAGGAGGGATTCTCACACAGCCCCTTCCTGTTTTGAAACATCAGATCTCTGGTTATGACATCTCAACCAGGGATCATTATTCCCAACCACTTGTAAAATATATCGTACTTATGGTGTTCCAGTTGAATTCAATTGTTTACCCCACCATAGTTCCATACAAAAATTTCGTTACGCAATTTATGGCGACTGTACAGTGGCGCCAATTTATATGGGCCAATGGGGTCCGAGAACATCCAATAATTTATGTGATTTTTTGTGAAATTATAATTCAAGCATTTCAGCCCATCCAATGTTTTTGAAAAGTTGTCGGCCCTGGCTGCCTATATTTTGTAGATGCCATGTATTCTGCATTTTTTTTTAGACTTCCGGTGTTTCACAAGTACTTTTGTATCGAATAGTAAAAGTGGGCTATGTTTTTGACGTATATTGAGTCGCTTCGTCGTTTAATCCTGTTCGAGTGCTTGTAGAGATCTGTAGTGTTTTGTTGCTTCTTAAAAAAATAAGTCGAGATCGTCCTCGACCGACTCGTGGGATGTTCAGGTTTGACAGATTGCTAAAACATTTGAAAAAGTAGTTATTTATGATGGAATTTGCTATAGGCCTATTTTAAGACTCTTTACAAGTACTGAAACTACTATCATTGTGTAT
Source organism: Lepisma saccharinum (assembly GCF_977018435.1). Lineage (NCBI taxonomy): Eukaryota > Metazoa > Arthropoda > Insecta > Zygentoma > Lepismatidae > Lepisma > Lepisma saccharinum. The sequence continues at coordinate 61,227,914 of NC_139234.1, read as the reverse complement.
GCAAAACCGAAATCCTTCGGTTCCTTATAGAGCAAAGCATGACATTGACATGGCCACTCTGGAAACATTGAAAACGATTGAATCACAGTGTAGGAAGGACTGTAGTTAAGGAGAACCATACGTTCGAATTTTTTTTTCAATCTTCTCTATTCAGTAAAGGTTAGCTTCGCACTGAACCCGCATTCACATTCAGCTGTAGATATTGGCACAATTTCAATTGAATTCTCATAATCAATTTCGGTGATATCACGTTGTTGGTGTATTATTTTCATGAGATATGGGCCTCAATTACCCGTTATCAGGTGTCTTAAGGTTTTTTCCCGATTTCATTACTGCCTTCATTTGCACTTTCTATTTTCCAAAAAAATCGGGGGGCTGTAGCCCCTTCCCCCTCTGGGTACGCCCGTGAGTATTATATCGTAGAGAGAGACACATACTCGCTCATCTAGAATATTGATGGCCCTGTACTGTGTTTGCAATTGTCATTCAGCTTCGCTTTCCTGCCACTTTTGACTAATAGCAACGACAAGAACACTGGCGTACGTGGATTTTTTTAAGGGAGGGGCTGTAATTATAAAGGCAGATAGTACATAGCTATTTTATAGGGGGATGGCTCTGGTTCGATACCCGGTGGAGGCACGTAATGGTTCAGATCCCACTTTAAACTGTAGGTCCAGTCCCGATTAACCTTACTGTGCATAAAGTGGACTTAAAACACCAAATCAACCAACAAAACAAACCCACTTTAAACTGTAGGTCAAGTCCCGGTTAGCCTTACTGTGCATAGGGGGACGGTATACACAATAAGCTATTTCGCATACGTAAAACTTTGTACTTTCAAAAATGGAAATCTGCATGTACCACTCTGTTTTTTTCCGAATTCTTCACTGCTTTTATTAGAAAAGTTTTATTTTCTCAAATTTTCGGAGAGGACTGTAGCCCCATCAGCCCCCTTCCCCTCTGCGTACGCCAGTGGACGAGATGAGTGACGATTACATGAAATTGATAAAGGGACAATTGGAAACAACATCCATAGCCAGGTCGAAACCCTGGAAATTTGATGACGAGATCGAAAGTCTCACCAGGTGTTGTTATTAATATTATTAGTATTCTCGTACGAACACGTAGATCCTACAATGGATGGTATCCCCCAAAATAAAACTTTCATTCGAACTCTGTATTTAAAAGTTCGGTAGAGTCGGATTATTTCCGTAACGTCTCCGGCTATTATGCATTTGCAGCTTGGCAGCGAGTCATAACTCCCGTAGCCACCAATCAACGAGCAAGAAGCTGACGTCATCTCAACCGGGCACCTATCACCAACCCTGCAGCTCACGCTAGAGGTTCGCTAGCTGGAGAAGCTCCGAAAATAACCTCGCACCACACGAGCCAACGGAGCCCAAGAAACGTAAAAGAGTGCTACTCTTCAGCACTTTTACGCACGCCTTGAATATTCATGGTGAAGATAATGAAAGGACACCTTTACACGTGATTACCGAAATTTTCGTTTACCACGTGTTTTACGTTCATGCACGCCCATACACGATGTTGGAGTAGCAATGCTGCGGTCATTAAAATCAAATTTTTGTGGCGTTTAAGGCTCTAATTACGACGGTAATTGAATATTTCTATGAAAATCTACGAAATAATGAGGTTCGTGAGGCGTAGCATGCAACAGAGCCGTGTCCGAGGTGAAAAGTGGACAAGAGATTCATGCAATGGAAATTTCCGAGCAGAGGGCCTTCTTGTTTCTTCCCATGCTATGGCACGGTGGCTACAACGCAAAAATTTCAGTGGTATTTTTTCTCACCTACAGTTTCAACAACATATATAAAATAATCCTGACCTTGAAGCTGTGACGCAAGTGTTGTATGTGTAGGAAACCTAATGGTTATATATATATATTCTTTGGATTTCAAAAATCTAAAGGTGGGCGTGTGAGGTAGTGTTACCGCAATATTTATGACGAACATTTGCAGATGGAGATTAAACATGGAAGTCCGTCCATTAAAAGATAGCCATGTAATTCGTTATTGATACACAACACCTTGTTAAAGATTCACATCTGAAATAATATTAGTAACTTGTTAGCAATCCGTGATTGATTATATAATTAGTCAATACCATGGACGCCCGCAGGATTTTTTTCCAGGGGGTGGGGGGAAGCCATGCATATTTTCTCCCACAATAGTGTTGCTCCCTCAAAAACACGGCCTTATAATAATTAACATAATTACTGTGACTGACATGAAAAAATATGTGTGAAATATATAATATTAGGTTAAATTCATTTTTCAGGGGGGACTTGCCCCTTGCCCTCCCTTCCGGGCGCCCCCTTTTGTAATAAACATTAATATGGAAAATGAAGTGTTCCATGTGAAAAGCGAGATGATTATATGGTTTATTATTTTTTCTTTAATTTTGAGCGTTATTAACCCGCAGAGAGCATAATATGAGAATTTGATACAAATTAAGAATCGGAAAGAGTCTTGCTTCAATCATTCAGGAGTGCAAGAAGAGAAAAGTTTTTCTTTATTATTATTATTATTATTATTATTATTATTATTATTATTATTATTATTATTATTATTATTATTCACTGCTTTTTAATGTTTTAAACCTTCTACTCACTAACATTTCCACTTGTAACATTAGTTTTAATGAACATCCTTTATCTAAAATTGATAAGTTTCATCCATCGTTCTCATTTTATTTTGAATTGGATAGGTCTAAAAAAGACAATACAGATACAAGGGAAAATAATATTTATAGATGTCTTAATTTCGCTAGAGGTGATTATGTGAATGTTTATAATGAATTGTTACATTTACCATATATGGTTGAAATATTTAATGATGTACATCAATCTGTTATGGATCTGACTAGAAATGTGTATACAATAGTAAAGAACAATATTCCTTCAAAAGTTAAAAGAACAAACAATTAACTTCCTTGGATGACAAGGAAACTAAAGGGAATGATCAATAAAAAGAGAAGGTATAACGATAAATTTAAACTTACAAACAAATGTGAATATTACAGTACTTATTCCCAATTAAGGAAAGATGTAAAAAAGGAATATTCTACTGTAAAGGAGCAATACTATTCCTCCTTAGAAAACAATGTTAATGGTGACAAGAATGCCTTTTGGTTTCACTTTATTATATATATATATATATATATATATATATATATATATATATATATATATATATATATATATAAATAATCACTGAAATTATTTATGATAATGATGTACTGTTCAATGAATATGATATTCTAATGCTTTTAGTGAGTTTTTTCACAAATCTTTCTAAAAAAGAAGTCGTGTAAATTTAAAAAATATTAATCTTCATTCACACACCAACTTAATTGATGTACCTGTTATCTTGGAAAAGGATGTAAGTGATAGAATTAACAAACTAAAAGGCAGATCTCCAATAGGTCGTGATGGCATACCTAATTTTATTTTCAAAGCAAACAAAGATGTTTTCGCACCATTGTTAACTAAAATTTACATGTCACTTACTTCTGGAATATTTCCAATATCTGAAAAAATGTGTTTATTGTACTTGTAAATAAAAACAAAGATGGAGAAGTCAATGATGTTAATAATTATAGACCAATTACTATATTAAATGCCATGGCAAAGGTTTTTGAACACATAATTGGTGACTATTTGACTCTCTCTTTTAAACAATATATTGATGGAAATGAACATTTTTTTTTATATATAGAAAAAGGTCTATTACAAATTTATTGGTTTTAATAGACTCTCTTAAATGTAACATTAGGAACCAATCCCCGACTCAGCCATCAACTACAACTTATAAACTCGACCAAATGGGATTATCACCACGATTTTTGAAATGGTTCTCTAACTTTCTAGTAAATAAACTCTCTCTGTTAAGATTGGTGAAACAATTTCTTCTAAAAAAGAAATATTTTGTGGAGTACCTCAAGGGTCGCCACTTGGTCCAATTCTATTTGCTGCTTTTATCAATGATGTTACTTTATGTTTTAAATCTAGTACATGTTTACTATATGCAGATTATATAAAAATATTTAAGAGTATTATAACAAATACTGTAATGATGTCGCTCAACTTCAGGCTGATCTCGATAGCATCACATATTGGTGCAAGATTAATGAAATGGAAATTAACTTGAAAAAGTGTAAAGTTTTAAGGTGTACTAAGAAAGTCCATTACATAGTCTCCAACTATTATATTTATTAAAATAAAATCCAAGTGTGCGACAGTCATAAAGACCTAGGAATATTAATAGACTCCTCTCGTATATTTGATGACCACATTTCAGAAATTTGCAAAAGAGCAAAGAAGATGCTAACTTGGTTATATATTTTCCTCAAGGAAAGTTTTCAAAATGAAGATACCTTAATATACCTGTATAAAACGATAGTGAATATTTTTTGAATAATATATCTTATAAAATTCCCAGATATTGCCATAGGTATATGTCAATTCTTACATGTCTAGATACGACCAGAGGTTTAGTAACTGATCTTGTTGAAACCAATTTGAATTTATGATGATATTAAAGATAGTAGGATCCACTGTATTATTTTATAATTATGTATTCAATTCTGTAATTTTGTATAACCAATTTTGACATAGTGATGTACCTGGTTGTTTAATCGTGCTTATCACTTATATAAATATTATTATTATTAACAATAATAATATTTTTGAACGAACACTATGCAAGGAAAACATTTTCAATAAAATAAACATTCTCTGTCATTATTCCTTTTAAAACTCTGAAAGCAACGTGCAAAACTAAACTAATTTACGTCATCACATCAACAAAAGCACTGAAATGGGTCTTAAACATCATAAGTTTACTACTGTTTCCAACAAATAACCCGGAACTGGACCTATTAAAGAAGTAATCTACTGTCTATTTGACCATGTTTAACAAACCGAACATTACGTTCTTCTGGGCATACATTAAAACGCTTGTTAAACAATTACCCAATTTGTAATCGCCAATACATTAACCACGCATATAAATGTACAACAATGACGTGCATTGAAATGAAATTAATATCCTTGTCACCGAATTAGTTAAGCGATGAAAACTTCAATAATTTAATAATTATTAAACCGTTAATTGCTCTTCAGATATGATCGGAAACACAAATGAGCCATATATTGCCCGTCGTGCTTCGATGGTTGCGAGTGAAAGCACGTGCGTAGAAAGCAAGTGAATATGGCATACAATTTGCCTAAAGGTTAAATTATTTTTGGCCCTGATATATTTACTAAACTGTAACCCACTTTTGGATTGATGGACTTGAATGGTCAAGGTCGAGGTGGTGACGAGACCAGCATTTAAAATTTGAGACGAGACAAAGAGTATTGAATTAAATTCTAGTTTAAGTCCACTTTATTCACATAAAGGCTAATCGGGACTGGACCTACAGTTTAAAGTGGGATCCGAACCACTGAGCTAGGGATGGCCAGATCCGGATCCTCGCGGATCCGAAATCCGGATCCAGTTGGTTCCGGATCCTAAGGATCCGGATCCTAAAATTTTTCGGATCCGGAATTTTCAGATCCGGATCCGGTATTTTCGGATCCGGATCCAGAAGTTTCGGATCCGGATCCAGAATTTTCGGATCCGGATCCGGTACTTTCGGATCCGGATCCGTTTTGCCATCCCACATGCGCTTCTTTGGAAAGCAAGAATGTGCTTATAACATATTGTTACCTGCTAATATACATATATATATATGTAATATACATACATACACAATAATATATAGTGTGTGCGCGATTTGTAATTAATTAATACACATACAAGGGAGGTCTAAGTTTCCCCCTCCGATTTCCATGAAACTTGGCAATGTCAAGATGATGAGAAATTGAAGTGGGGATCTGACCCCGAAACCACATAAATATGGCATAGGAAGAAACAGGGGGTTTTCTTCTCTGAACTATAGATGGCGAAATAGTCCACCTACCCAAGGTGGAAATTGACGCCCAAATTTCCGTACGAATGTTTGACATGCAATTTCCCATGCTTTGTGGAAAAATAAATTTACATTTTCACTTACATTTGGCAACACTGCACCCCGTTTGTTGTTTCTATGTTTAAAAATATCTACTTGGACAGGGCTAACATTTAGTGTATGACTTATGTATGTACAGGTTTCGGTTACAAAGTAACGCCACTCTTAATTCCCAGTTGCGCCGTTCGTGGGACACCCTGTATTATAATGTTTTATTTTAATTTGTAAAACTGTAACTGTAGAACAATTGTATAATTTTTGTATAACATTTCTATCTTGTTATATGTGTTAAAGGTTTCATCCCGGAATGGAATGTCTCACATTTATGTGTGTTTTCATTTCCAATACATTCGAATGAATACATATTCGTTTCAATGGCATTTACAAAATCACCTCTGACATTTTATGTTAAGAAGTAAGATTATTTTTGTGCACGAGTGTGTTAGCCGATGCGTAACAAAGTATTTTAGGAACAACACTTGAAAAAAAATCTTGTAGGACTAACTAATGAAAAATTTCTTTGTAATCGAAGATCACAATACCTTTTAAGGTGTGGTAATATTATAATGGGGTTGAGATACGAAACTCTCGGATCCAGATCCGAAACTTTCGGACCCGGATCCGGATTCAGATCCGGAACTTTCGGACACGGATCCAGATCCGAAACTCTCGGATCCGGATCCAGATCCGGAACTTTAGGATCCGTATCCAGATCCGTAACTTTTGGATCCGGATCCGGATCCAGATCCGTTTGGCCATCTCTAGTCTATACACCTGCGAAGTTTCATGGAAATCGGAGGGGAACACAGTGGTCAGATCCCCACTTCAATTTGTGCTCATCTTGACATTTGAGGGGAGGTTGCCCCCTAGAACAGATTTTTAGCCGAAACAAAAAACTCGTATTTCTTCATTTGGGCCCGTTTATACACACACCTGCTAAGTTTCATGGAAATCGGAGGGGGACACAGGGGTCAGATCCAACTTCAATTTGTCCTCATCTTGACAATTGAGTGGGTGTTGCCCTGTAAAACAGTTTTTTAGCTGAAACAAAAAAAACACGTATTTCTTCCTTTGGGCCCTACTATACACCTGCCAAGTTTCATGGAAATCGGAGGGGGACACATAGGTCAAATGACCACTTAAATTTGTCCTCATCTTGACATTTGAGTGGGTTTTGCCCCCTAAAACCGTTTTTTAGCTGAAACAAAAAAACACGTATTTCTTCCTTTGGGCCCCACTAAACGCCTGCCAAGTTTCATGGAAATCGGAGGGGGACACTTAGATAACCTCCCTTGTTAGTCTTACACTTTGTAATTATATAACACTGCATATATTATAATGTTTTATTTTAATCTGTAAAACTGTAACTGTAGAACAATTGTATAATTTTTGTATAACATTTCTATCTTGTTATATGTGTTAAAGGTTTCATCCTGGAATGGAATGTCTCACATTTATGTGTGTTTTCATTTCCAATACATTCGAATGAATACATATTCGTTTCAATGGCATTTACAAAATCACCTCTGACATTTTATGTTAAAAAAGAAAGATTATTTTTGTGCACGAGTGTGTTAGCCGATGCGTAGCAAAGTATTTTAGGAACATCACTTGAAAAAAATTCTTGTAGGACTAACTAATATATTTTTTTTTTTTGTAATCGAAGATCATAATACCTTTTAAAGTGTGGTAATATTATAATGGGATTGAGATACGAAACTCTCGGATCCGGATCCGGATCCAGATCCGAAACTTTTAGACCCGGATCCAGATCCGAAATATTCGGATCCGGAACTCTCGGATCCAGATCCAGAATTTTCGGATCCGGATCCAGATCCGTAACTTTTGGATCCGGATCCGGATCCGTAACTTTTGGATCCGGATCCGAATGGATCCGGATTTTTCGGATCCGGATCAGTTTGGCCATCCCTACCATGTACCTCAACCGGGTATCAAAACTGAGACCTCTTGATTACAATTCGACGACGTTACCACTACGTTCGAGCTTCTAGAAAATGTAACATATTTGAAACCCCACAGAATTCATAAGGTTATGTTTAATAATAACGCTAATAGTGTATAAGCGGTGGTACAGCTAATTTTGTGGCATTTAAACTTTTGCTTAGTGATGCACTGTGCTTATATTTTGAATGTCAAAATTTCTAAGGTACAAGTGGGTTGTAATCGTTGAGTTTGTGAACAGCAAAGAAAACCTAACCCCCGAAATTACATGGTAAAAAAAAAAGACAAGAATTATCCTAAAAATTAAAACCTGCAGTATCCAGTATTCTCTTATCTCAGGCTGCACTTCAGAAGTTATGCATCGAAACCTTTGATTTTTGTCGTAAGAGATAAATGGAAAAAAAAACTGTTGTTCTCCTTGATGATCTTACAGCTTACAGCTGAGTGACAGTAACAAGATGTCTTGAAGATAATGCAATTCCACGAGGAATTTGAGATAGGGCAATTTCTAGAAGATTCTCGAAAAAGTTTCAAGCAAGATAACTAATCGGCCTAGAGCGATCGAATCACTTTGTCACTTTCCAACAGAAAGTCAACTTCAAGATATGAGAGGCAATTCAATGTGCAGGAGAATAGGTTAGGTGTCATTTTTATTTGCAATTTATTTGCAAATCATAGATATGCGTGTGTGTGTGTGTGCAGATGCAGTATATAGAGAGAGAGCGGGGGGAGTGATATGTGGAGAATGTTGCACTGTATGTAACCCACTTAACATTTCAGATAAGAAAACCAAATGTTATTGTGGATAGATAACCAACAGGAATTTCTCGTGAACATAATCAATCTTGCACGAATCAGCATCCCTTAAACACGTTCTTACCACGTGTTAATATTACATTCTCCGATTGGATAATCGATAGCGACGGTTAATTTCCATATAGGATCGTCTCTTTGACTTGACTTGATTTATTTTACTTCGCATTTCTGCCACTTTTGAATAATCGCGAAGATGAGGATGAATGATGATATGATGAAATTGCTGAAGGGGCACTCACAAAGGACACCGCCCACGCCGGGATTCGAACCCGAGACCCCTGTGCTGACCACTTCGCCACGGAGGCCGGCATCCATAGGATTTTTTCAAAATGAAACACTAATTTTCTCCATTTCAATTTACATTTATTGTATTTATCACAAAATATGTGTTCTCAAAGCACAAATGTTTAAAACAGATATATTTTAACAAACACATTTTAAAAATTAGTAAAACCTTATTAATTAAAAACGCATAAGAGGATAATTTATATCGATGAAAGTATCATCGCAGAAAAATGTGAGCATTGGTGTTCGTTTTCATGTTAAGTAACAAACTATCTAAATTTTACCGTTGAAAAACAATTCAATGTGCAAAACAGTAGGTTAGGTGTGGTTATCAGTTGCTCTGAAACACTTCATTCCTGTATTTCAATTTACATTTATTGTACTCAAGACATGTGTACACTTTCATTTCTTGATTAGAACACTATTTAAAAAGAATCAAATAGAATAAAGGCCTAATTTTTTTTAAAAAAAACTATACATTTTCATATCATGCCATTCTCTGCACTTGCAAGTAATATCGTCAATTCAACTTTAACCCTAACCGGCATCGAATAAAAGTTTCTTCACCCGATGCCAAAAGGAAGATATCAAATCTTGATCCCCATCTTGCATGTTCACAACCGGGAAGCAATTTTGCAACTTCCCCGAAAATCTTCCACGTGGCAGCACTGAACCGTAAGCGAAAGTGTACTTTTCGTCCCTGGATTTATGCAATTCAATACACCACAGGATATACAGTATACACAAGTGAAGGGCGTAGGGCGTACGCACGGTTGGGTCGATGGGGCCTACAGCCGCATTTCAAATACAAGAATGAGGTAATTAAATAGTATAATATTTTGGGGGATCAGGATCTAGGCGTCCCATTTTTATTGCCGATGACTGTATGTGCACGCCCCCGACAGAAGAAAAAGCCAAGAACTGTGTTACTCAAAAGACACGTACAAATCTCATTAAATAAAAATTATTCGAGTGTAAAAGAAAAAAAAAGCTCGTGCTCAGCGTAAAAGAAAATGAATCAGCTGTTCTGAAGCAATTAGCTAGCAAGCGACCGCGAAAACAGTAAGAAAAAAAAACACTTCACAGCGTCCTTCAAAAACCCGGAGCGCCATTTAAACAGCGATAAACGTGCTCAGTGGTGGTGGCAGCGAGCGATATGGAAAATCGAGCAAAACAAGAAAGGGGTGCCACAGTAAGAAAATGGCCTTGATGATGTAGGCCAATAACAACGAAACAATGGGTGTTTGTGCATGAACAGAAACGGTGTAATTGTAATAATTTTATGCAACTCAATGCTACAGGGAGAAGATGGTTTCTGATAAAAGAGTTTCACGTGACAGGCATGTGATTTATCAGCGTTTAGATGCAATCTATTCCGGAACGAAGTCGACGTAGCGTCTGGGACACCGGTGTAAGAGCAGGCACTCTGTCTTGGCGGAACAAAGTACACAAGTAACCTCCATCTCACAGAAGGAACTCTAGAGTGACAAAGGCAGATAAACACCACATCGTTTCCACGCAGAAACACACACGCATCTACTACAAGGACTGGAAACATATAGCTACAAAGTTGATTTTTTTTTCAAATGAATCAAATTTTCAACCACAGTGGGTGCTTCAGGCTGCAGACCATAACATTTCACACCAGGAATGGTACCACGATAAGTCTCTGACCAGAAATTCGAGACGAGTCTTAAGATGGAGACGATTGCTGATTGATTGGTTTATTTTGCTTCACATATCTGCCACTTTTGGCTAATCGCGAAGATGAGGATGGGTGTTGTTTGTTTGATTTGTTGTTTTAAGTCCACTTTATGCACAGATAGGCTAATCGAGACTGGACCTACAGTTTAAAGTTGGATTCGAACCAAGGGGTACGTCAGAAAAAGACCATCGCTTAAGAAAAGCGCGTAGAGTGGTCGGTCGACTTTCTATCTTCATCAATTTCATCCAATTATCACCCACACTCATCGTCGCGATCAGCCAAAAGTGGCAGGAAAGCGACTCTAAATAACAAAATTACAAATACTTTAGAATCGTTGGTATCTCTCGTTCAATCCCGCCCATGCTTTTAAAGTGGCCTGTTCCATGGTTTTAAAATAATATGCGTTCGATACCCGGTTGAGGCACATAGTGGTTTGGGTCCCACTTAAAACTGTAGCTCCAGTCCTGATTAGCCTTCTGTGCATAAAGTGGTCTTATTTTCACTGTGTTTTATACTCTACACGTAATGATCAGGTTACGTAGTAGTTACGTGTCTCCACTTTTTAATAGCATCCTTTTTTGTTCTTCATTCTTGAATTTCCGTTATGGTATGGTCATGGAACAATATTAATAAAACTCGTCTTGCTATCATGAATTTATGCTTAATTTAACTTCCATTTTTTGTTCTTTTACATACAATTTCCTCACTTCTTCACACAGAACCTATAAAAAAGTTAGATGCGAATAGCTGATTTGGGTCTACAGGCCTGCCCTCTTCCGGATGGTTCGAAACGTATAACTTCCTGCAAAGAATATAGTGTTGTGAAGACTACTCTGGGTCACGGCTTGATTCCAACGAGCTGGATAAAAACGAAACCCAGAGCGCCCTAGGAATTTCAGCGCCGTCGTTCAACCGGTAGTCTATTTTGTGCTCTGTACATACATCTCTCTCGGGAATGCTTCCCGCTTCTATTATTGGAACGTCGAAGAATGTAAACAGGAGCAAAATGGGGTAATTGGGGAGGACACGGAAACGGTCTGGATCACTTCATTTGGCTCCATAAGCTCTTGTTCGAAATGCCGAGGAAACACACTGTCCACATCTGCCAGTTTGAACGCCAGGTAGTAATAAGTAACAGTGGCCACGTTCAAGGGTTTGGTTTGAGTTGGTTTATTTTACTTCGCTTTTTGTGCCACTTTTGGCTAATTTGCGAAGATGGGGATGAGTGATGATATGATGAAATTGATGAATAGACACTCACAAACATCCATGCCCAGGCCAGGATTCGAACCCGGGACCCCTGGCGACGTTCAAGGGTGGCCACGTTCAAGAGCCAGCTATCCAATTTGTAGAAAATTAATATTTCGACTTTCAATATACTACATAATGGCATCATTATCACCGTATACAATATTCTGTATTGACTTTCGAACCTGATAATGCCTAACATATCTGCCCCCCTCCCCCCCAGCCCAAGTCCTATTTTTTCTTGACGCCGTTACTGAATAATAATGTGTTACACCAGCAGTGGCGTGCCCAAAGGTGGGTTGGTGCGGGAAGCTCCCCCCCTCCTTTGGCCCTACTAACGAATTTAGGTAAAAATGGCAAAGGAAAAAATGGTAAGTCAAAATGGCCAGCATAAAAAAATGGCAACGGTAAAAATGGCAACGGAAAAAATGGTAAAGTCAAAATGGCCAGCAGAAAAAATGGCGAAAGGAAAAAATGGCAACGGTAGAAATGGCAAATACATATATTATGATTTTACATGAAAATTGAGAAATTAAATGTCTTGCATTTCACAGTTTGAAATTAAAAGTTAATATAATTTTGGTGTCTTTTAACACTAATTTGTCTTTGAATTGATACATCTTATTTGATGTTTCCAAAAATAATTATAATGCCCTTTATTTATTCTGGCAGAAGTTACTGCCGCTATAGAATCACATGTTAAAGAGGTAACCTTTGTAAATAATTTGAAGCATGTGTGTTTCATGAAACTTAAGGGGTGGGTGGCGGGTGCAGCATAGTATCGGTTTTCATCTTGACTGAAAACAAGTTTAGGCCTTGGGCACACCTGCTAACCTATCACACGTGTTTGTTACTAACAGACTTGATGCCAGCCCTTATCTACACCCTCGCACTAATTTGTGTCACTGATTTCTCTCAGAGAGACGAACTTGTTTACTTTTTCAAAATGAAAATTGTTAAATCTGGGAAAGCTGCACAGAAGCTCTTCTATCTATGCGTGTACAAAACAGCCTGATCTGAAGAATGTTATAAGGTGGAGGAACAAATTCAAGTGTCGAGGAATTCTAAAAACAAATTTATTGAAACAAAATCATGTGTGTTCTTACGACCATAATCATTCACCTGAATTACGATGCTGTAATAATAGCCAAGTGTCCTAATGATATGAAGATTCGAAATCAACAGCCGTGTAATACAAGTAAACCTAAAACACTAGAAAATTTGATTTTGGGCGGTATAAGAGAACATTTCATACAATATACTTGACAACTGCCAAAGAAGAAAACTAGGGTAATTTATACCGACAGCACTATGTAACAAAAGAACAGAACAATGCAGGATTTCTTACGAGGAGTAGCACATAACCTAAAGTTGCAATGCATGTAAAGTGACAATATCAAAGGTGAATAAATATTGTTAGCTAAATACAGTAAAAGGTGACGAAACCCAAGGTGAATAAATATTGTCCTGGATAAATACAGTATTGCAAAGTGACGAAATCAAATGTGAATAAATATTGTTAAACACAGCATCAATATTTTTCTTCTTTACAATTTACATATGAATTATTTTTATCAAATAATTAAATCAAGATGACTTAGGTGGGCATGCCTTATATATTTAGGAAAATATTTGGACCTAAAAGGGATGAGGAGACAGGTGAGTGGAGAAGGTTACATAATTTAGAACTGCATAATTTGTATTCATGTCCAGATATTATTAGAATGATTAAATCAAGAAGACTTACGTGGGCAGACCATGTGGCACGAATGGGAGAGGAAAGAAGAGTTTACATGATTCTTGTTGGGAAACCTGATGGTAAGAGACCAGTAGGAAGACCAAGACGAATATGGAGGGACAACGTTGAGATAAGACCTAAAGGAAATCGGTAGGGACAGAAAAGAGTATATAGATCTTTTTCAAGATAGGGACAGATGAAAGGACTGTGTTGCTGCAGCCATGAACCTTCGGGTTTAAGAAGGCTAGAGAGTTAGTTAGTTATTATTTATATCAATTATTTATCATTTGCTTTTGCTTTCTGTTTGTGATTTCTACTATCGCAATTCTTCCATTTGCCATTTTCATTTTGGCCATTTTTTCCGTTTGCCATTTTTGCCGGACACCCTACTAACAAATGAACGCCAAATGCAGCAAAAGATGGCAAAATTAGGGCTGACTAAAAAATAGTATACGTAAACCCCTCCTTTGGAAAATCCTGAGCACGCCACTGCAGAAAGAGTGTGCCTGGAATGTACTATTTTAAGCATTTGAAACGGCCTCTACTTATCGATATTTCCAATCGGGGTAGGACACTATCACAGGGTGGTGTTTCGAAGAGAGAATGATTCTGTTCGCTAATTTTTTATTCTTGGGGGAGACTGTATATTATAGTTGCTTTAAAGCTACTTTATACACAGAGAGGCTACAGTTTAAAGTTGGATCCAAACAATTATGCGCCTCCATCGGGTATAAAACACCTGATTCTTTGATTACAAGGCGACGACGTTACCATTACGCCATCGGGAGGCACCAGAAAATAAGTGTTGGTTTAATAGTCAGCTTACCTTCAACGTATGCGAGGTTGATGAAGAGACTGACAAGGTTGCGCAAAAACGATTCAGATTTATTTTTTGAAAATAATAAATATTGTTTCTGTCTTAAACTGTGGAAGAAATCACCAGCTCATCTGAGACTCGTCTTCTTGTTTGTATGAGTATTCTTTCAATGTTGTAGTCAATCTTCAAACCAAGGGTCTAACAAACCCCGCAATGCTGGGGGCTTCGTAAAATTACATTTGACACAGCTGTATAGTAAGGTATCTTAGCGCTACAGTACACCAATCCAGTCACGGATGTCGAGTTGCTAGGAGAGTGGAGGAAAAAAGAAAAGGAAAAAAATTGCAACGGAAAAAATGGCCAAGTAAAAATGGCAAACCGAAAAAATGGCGAAACAAAAGCAAATGATAAATAATTGATATAAGTAATTCATATGTAAATTGTAAAGAAGAAAAATATTGATGCTGTGTTTAACAAAATCAATATTTATTCACCTTTGATTTCGTCACTTTACAATACTGTATTTAACCAGGACAATATTTATTCACCTTGGGTTTCGTCACCTTTTACTGTATTTAGATCATACTGTTTTTTACCGCGTAGATAGAAGAGCTTCTCTGCAGCTTTCCGAGATTTAACATTTTTCATTTTGAACAAGTTCGTCTCTCTCAGAGAAATCAGCGACACAAATTAGTGCGAGGGGCTAGATAAGGGCTGGCTTCAAGTCCTGTTAGTAACAAACACATGTAATTCGTCAGCAGGTGTTCGGAAGGCTTAAACTTATTTTCTGTCAAGATGAAAACCCATGAGTAGATGGTGACCCCGCCAAGGCCGGTTGCTATTTAATATTCGCAATTTAATTTGTATGTACTTAGAACTAATTTGCACGGGTTTTAATTAATTTGCACGTACTTAGAATTCATTTGCATGTACTTAGAATACTTTACATTTATGTATTTGCATGTTTATAACTTTATATGAATATATAATTATTTATTTTATGAAAAATATGTATATAGAAGGTAATTAGAGGTACTAAACGCTATGCATATGGTTTTATATTCATTACTGCAAAGTATGTAATGTATGAAACTATAATAATTAATGTTTATAATATTGAAAATAAGTTTTCTATGGTTTATGAACAGCTATGAAAGGTGGTAATGGGTGTAGGTTCAGGTCCAATTACGAAAAGAAGACGGTCCCGGTACTCGAACCCGCGATATGTAATATTATTAATTAGTACTATGCAATAATTGCATTATATTATGGTATGAAACACGTTGGTTTCACATGCTAGACAGAATACTGTCTCCGAATTTCGACTCCGCTCTGATGCCAGACAGAGAGAATGAATTAATATTCCGCCCAGGTAGACGAGAAAGGAATTTGGGGAGTGTGCGTTCAAGGTCAAATGACGTCACATCGTCAGAACAAAGAAGGAATCTGATTGACCAATCAGAGAACGCGTCGGTAGATTTTCAGAACCAGTTTTTCCAAGGTTAACCAGTACGCAAGAACAGGGAAAAGGTATGCAATAGTGTAGGGCAGGGGAGGGATTCAACCAGACAACAAAGGATGTCTCGAATGCGCAGCAAGGGCCAAATCTCTGAAGCTATGCGTCGCTTGTAGAACCGGTTTCCGCCGCCAATTAATATTCCGCTCAGGGTTGCCCTAAGGCACAGGACGCTTTAGCGAGGTTTTTGGATACCCAATTAGATTGGAGCGAGAACTTTACTTTGAACAAGGAGAACGAAGCGTAAGGGTTTATTATATGTACTAGGAAGAAGGGAGACCTATCAGGGACTGGGCCTACAGTTTTCACTATTTGCTTTTATCACGGGGTAATGAACCTAGGACCAATTGATTATTGATTTAGGTAGTAAATTTATGTTACTGTGTGCTATTTAACATAATATTGAGCTTATTTTTTTACCGAACTTTGACTTTATGTCAAATCTTTTACAAGTTTTTATGTATTTTTACCAAAATAACACTATTTGTACTATTCAGGCAACATTTTTTATTAAATTTTGGACTCACAAAGACATTTTTTAACTTTTAACTTATTATTTTACAACTTTATGTTAATTTTTTACCAAAAATAACACTATTTGTACTATTCAGGCAACATTTTTTCATTAAATTTGGATTCACAAAGACATTTTTTCAACTTTTAACTTATTATTTTACAACTTTATGTTAATTTTTTATCAAAATAACACTATTTATACTATTCAGGCAACATTTTTTATTAAATTTTGGACTCGCAAAGATATGTTTACAACTTTTTAATTTATTATTTTACAATTTTATACCTATTTTTACCAAAATAACACTATTTATACTATTCAGGAAAGACTTTTAGTTACATTTTCGACACACAAAGTGTGTGTTCTCAACTTCTATCTGTTTATTTCACAAGTTTAGGCTTATTATTACCAACATAATACAATTCAATCTGTTCAGGAAAGACTTTTAGTTACATTTTCGACACACAAAGTGTGTGTTCTCAACTTCTATCTGTTTATTTCACAAGTTTAGGCTTATTATTACCAACATAATACAATTCAATCTGTTCAGGAAAGACTTTTAGTTACATTTTCGACACACAAAGTGTGTGTTCTCAACTTCTATCTGTTTATTTCACAAGTTTAGGCTTATTATTACCAACATAATACAATTCAATCTGTTCAGGAAAGACTTTTAGTTACATTTTCGACACACAAAGTGTGTGTTCTCAACTTCTATCTGTTTATTTCACAAGTTTAGGCTTATTATTACGAAAATAACACAATTCAATCTGTTCAGGAAAGATTTTTAGTTATATTTTCGACACACAAAGTGTGTGTTCTCAACCTTTATTTGTTTATTTCACAAGTTTAGCCTAATATTTACTCAAATAACACGATTTGAACGTGTTTTTTTATTACATTTTGGACACACACGCACTCACACACACACATCCACACACACACACACACACAGATATATTTTCCAAGTTTACAGGATTATTCCTTAGTTTGCTCAAATAACACAATTTAGATGTATTTTGAATTAAATTTTGTACACATGAAGTGTGTTTCGTCAAGTTTTACCCTTTTATTTTACAAGTTTAGGCTTAATATTACTCAAATAACACAATTTAATCCAGTCAGGAAGGATTTGTTATTATATTTTGGATGCACAAAGAGATGTTTTCAACTTTTTTACTGATTTTTTGCAGGGTATGTATTAATTTGTATTTATTTTGTTTTGTATCATATATACATTTACAAATTTTTAACTTAGAATTTAGTATTTATTTAAATCTTTTCAAAAACACTAAAGAAAAAGTACTTTTAGCTAAAATGTAAGCCACAGAATATATTACTATTATTATTATTATTATTATTATTAGGGTTTACTGATTTCCACTATGCTATTTTTGGTTCTGTATTTCTATATGTATTTATTTAGGTCAGGTTACGCCTGCTACGTAGGAAAGTTTGTTTATTTTAGAGTTTGCTGAGTACGTATTTTGTTACTTTTATACTAAGTTTCCTAAATATATCAGGTAGGGCTCTCCATATACTTTTGTTTTTGCTGTTTGGAGATGATGCGATCAGCATCACTCTCCATCTGCTTTTTATTTTATGTACCCAATATTATTTTGAGGCTTAGTGAATTCTAGAGCCTATTTATGCAGGAGAGAGGGCTTGAAAATTTTGATCTCAGATAACCCACAACTATTATTTTAAAGGATATTTTATATTTATTATGTGCCACTAGAATATCAAAGCTTGCTTAATTTTTATGTCTGTAACGCTGTTATTGTATTTCTAGCTAAGGCTTACTGGATAAAGTACACGAAATGTTTTTCATTTCGACTATTTACCTTTATACGAGGCCCAATTTTTAGTGTAACGAAAATTATTGTGTGTCTATAAAGACTGAAATTTTTTACCGATGGGTCCATAACTGGACGCTTACCAACATCGTTCTTTTTTTTTTAAAAAAATAAAAATAAAATATAACCATTTATCAATATATTGACAATTCACAGGACAAGACGAAGTTCAAAGACAACTGACTATATGGACCATAGGTCCACTTGCTAAACTTTTTTTCTAAGCTAGAAGAATAATTTAGCCTTATAGCCTTTTTCAAGGTATTTTTGAAGTATTACTAGTTTTTTGGGTGCATCAACATTTGGGTTATTTCCATTTGGTTTATTATACGAGGCTACAATCACTATCTGAACACTGAAATTCTCTGATTGAAACTAAAACCTTAGGCTGTAACTAGAGACTTAGTATGTATATCGACAATTTATAGGACAACACGAACCTTACAAAGGATTGTAGGTGATGTAGGCTCACACGCCAGAGCTTTGTTAACCTGCAAGAAGCATTTACAGCTAATGCTACGAGAAAATGAGGTTGATTTTTTACTGTTTCACAAAAATGCTATTTTTTATACACCCAATATTTGCTTTTTCAAGTAACTACATGTACCAGAAGTACTTACAGGCCAACTCTAACTAGACTTCGATTTATGTAAATGTAGCAAGAACTATATTTCTGAGGAAGTACGTAAAAGCAGATTACCCGATTAAAGTATCTGAAAAACAGATTTTTCTATGCAAGTATATTTTTATTGACTGGATTATTTAACAGATCAAACAGGAAGACTGCAAAATTCATTAAATGTAGTTTTATAGTATAGGTGGTTTCAGAGATATAAAAAGAACAAATATAAGATTTCGCTTTTTTTGCTTCTGAGGCTAATCGCGACGCTAAGGGTAAATGGCGAGGAAATATAACGGAGGAGAAACATTCCCAAAAGTTATGGGCTGCATGTAAGTTAATACCACAGAGATATTACAGTAGGTGTAGGTTCTACCACCAGAACTTTTCTATTATAATAATACTGGTTATGCTGTACTGTTAGCCAAAGATGCTGATATTTGAGAAACTTAAAAGCTTATTTGCAAAATTTTAGATAAATAATAATCTGTTAGACTGTAAACATATTTTATATTTAGGCTGCACAAGATCCGATGACAAAATTTAAAAATTGTTATCGCCCAGACAGGGACTCGAACCCTGGACAGATAGGTTAAAAGCCTAACGCTATACCAACTAAGCTATCTGGGCACAAGGTATTATTTTCTTGAAAAGTTAGTTATGTTAAGAAATATATTGAAACACTTGAGAACACTCTTGGTCTGGTTCGACAGAGAAGGAGACAACATTTCCAAATTTTTACAGACTGGGTGTATTTTTCCACTATAGAGGCCTTCACTATATGTAATTCGAAACGCTAAAGTTCAGCTAGCTTCCAAAATTGAGGTAAAGATTGTGTTTGGCGAGATTAACAAGTTACAATTATATCCAGTTACGGACAAATAAAGCTAAAACTCTCAGATTTACTGTACTAGCCAAGTTTTAGTAACATTTTCTTCACTTTAGTACAAATACCAAAGAAATAGGTACATTTTATTTATAATTTGACAAAATGTATTAGTATTTAATTCACAAAGTTAGGTAAAAAAAACAGTATTTTTTAAAAATATTGTTACTGCCTTCAAATTTTATGTTATTTAGCCACTAAGAACTGGTTTACACTGTTTGGCATCCTTTAAATAGGAAAAGAAGTAATTATTTGTTTAGTATTTTTACTACTTTATATTTATTTAAAAAAAACAATTCTACAGTTTAACTTAATTTTAACAAATTGTTACTTATTTATATATCAAAGTTATGTTATTTAGAGTGTATGAAGGCGTATAAAGTTAATATTTGTACTTATCAGTTCAAGTAACAATTATATTTTACACACAAAAGATAATGTTTACAGTTAAATTACTTGAATCAGAGAATAATATTTTACAGTAATTGATTCATTCAGCACTAGTCAGTACTTTTATGCATCAGAAAGTTTTCTTAATTTTCTATTACGCATGCTATTTTGTGCTATTTTTAAAATGTATTTCTAAGGCAAACTGGTTTAATTTTCTGCTTATAATGCAAAGTTGACACAGTTTTCGCACAATGCATTGTACATTTGTTATATTCTCTATTTACAATCCAAATATTATGCTTATTTAATGTATAACTAACTAACCCTCTAGCCTTCTTAAACCCGAATGTTCATGGCTGCAGCAACATATGCCTTTCATCTGTCCCTGTTCTGAACAAGATCTATATACTCCTTTCCTTCCCTACCAATTTCCTTTAGGTCCATCTCTACATTTTGGTCTTCCTATTGGTCTTTTACCATCAGGTTTCCCAACAAGAATTCTGTATACTATTTTTTTCTCTCCCATTTGTACCACATGATCTACACACCTAAGTCTTCTTGATTTAATTATTCTAATAATATCTGGACATGAATACAAAATATGTACTTCTAAATTATGTAACCTTCTCCACTCATCTGTCTCCTCATCTGTTTTTAGGCCCTAATATTTTCCTAACGATCTTATTTTCAAATACTCTCAATTTATGTTCCTTTTTCAATGTAAGAGACCAGGTTTATTTACTGTATTTAACTTTTATTTTTGTAATTAACAAAAATTAAAAGCTTATACTGTAGTTATTATATCTTTTTCTATCAGCTTATTTTGAAATTAATATTATTAGGTATAGTCTTTGATTTATAACTATATTGCTTTTTTTATCAATTTATCTAAGAGTACACGCAGACAAACACATGTGTACACACTTTTATGTACATAGATATGCCTTTTTTTCAATATTTTAGTATGAAGATTGCACTTTAGCTATTTAAGCAAGTGTAGGAAAGGTAGGATTTCTGAGAATTTCTTGCAGGATTTTGTTGTCCAAGTATAGATGAGAACTGAGCTGGGAGACTGTTTTGAACCTTTTCATGAGAGTTTGCATGTGAACTGTATGCAAATTGAGCACTATTGACTTGTGCATGCTTCTAAGTTTTGATGTTATTTTACATCAACCCTGTGAGACTGTAGAGAGTTTTCCCTTTTCAAGTAGTTTTTACTGATTGTATTTGTATATGTTTTGGGGAGTTAGCAGTTTTATGTTATGAGGCAGTTTATTGTAGAATATTTTTACCTGATGGTATGATATATTGAGTGTCTGCTGTTTTACTTGTAATTATTTTTCTTTTTGTGTTGTGTATTTGACTATATTTTGTCCAAGTTCGTAGTATTTAGAATAATTGTTATTGACTTGTAGGGAGTAATAAACCTTTGCAAGATGCTCTATACTTTAGTCTGAACATTATTCTTAGTGTTCACTTTTGAAGCCTTAGTATTCTGGTAGTATTATTAATGTAGAGGTAAATTAGGCTAAAATGTAGGCATTTTTCTGATAAATTATACTCACTTAGTTGTTTCAGCAGGTAGAAGTTGCATGATGGTTTACTGCTGATGATGTTAATTTGCTCTTCTTATGTACTACGCATGATGTAGCTTACTTGAGTAATTGGAATTTTCTACTGAAAAAAGGATTGCTTGTCTATTTTATTCCTATGTTGTTGAGTTTGTCCATAAGCAAGCCATGTTTTTACTCTATCCTATGCCTTGGAAGAATCTAGATATATTGTGTTTGCAGTTTTATGTTTCTCTAAGGTTTCAGCTATGTAGTTTTTTAACTGTGCTATGGGTGTGACTATTGATTTCTCTTTCTGTATCCCATGTTGGTTTCTGTGTATTCCTCTTGCTGCTTGAATTTGACTTAGGTTGTTTGCTTTTTTTCTTAGATCTTTATTTGTTTATTTGTTCAGTATTTTTTATTTTTTAATATTCTTTTACATAAAAAATCAAAGTACATTGTTAAAGTCAAAGTGTGTTAAAATTCAATTTTTCAAAGTTAAAGTTTTAAAAATACAATTTTCTAAAATTAAAAGTTATAATAGTATATTTTTGTTAGTAGAAGTTTTTATACTAGGGCAAATTATTTTGTTGTTAATGTAAAATTTGTTAGTTAATGTAAAATTAAAGTAATTAAAAATCAATTTTTCAAAGTTAAAGTTTTAAAAATACAATTTTCTAAAATTAAAAGTTATAATAGTACATTTTTGTTAGTAGAAGTTTTTATACTAGAGTAAATTCTTTTGTTGTTAAAGAAAAATGT